>NC_044249.1:16394461-16714878 GCF_003957555.1 Calypte anna | reverse complement strand
CTGCATGAAGAAAAGCAACAGAGGTACATAAATCGTGCACTAATACATCCATGCACAATCTGTTCACCTTTTAAATATCTATTTATTTATACCATATATAAATTCTAGTTTATAAATTCCTGAAGGTAGAAATTAGAGTTGTATCATGTAGCACAAGGTGATACAATACACATAAGTATCATCAGAATGGAAACTAGTTTCTGTGATTTTTACAATACAATTTCAGATAAAACCAGAAATTTCACACAAGTTACACAGAGCTGCTGAGTGTGACTTACGCTTTGCTTAAGGCTGTACCAAGCTGTGTTTCACACTAGGTTGCTTTTGCTAAAGTCTTAGGTGAGGCCCACAGACCTCAAGTGGCCCACAAGACCTTGTGAGACATTACTGCTGTTACTTCTTTTTTTTTACAGCTCTGAACTGGAGATCCAGAACTTCCCAGCTCAACATTTACATTCATTAAACATCTTTCATGATGAAACCCTGGGAACACTGCCCTGAAATTCCTTGTTCTTCCTACCACTTGCTGTGTTCCCAGAGTCCAGTACAATGCAACGTTGGCTGTGCTTTAGCTCCCAGTGCCCTGCCTTGTTTTAACTGCCATAGGATAATGCTGTTTGTTAACAAATGCTATCTGTGCAAATAACCAGGATGCTTCTATCCAGAGAAAAAAATCTGCATTGAACACACAGTGAAATGTAGCCTGCCTGCAAAAAAGCATTTTTCTTCCAGAAAGATCCCACTGTATCTGATTCTAGATCTATACCTCTACATACATATCCTTAATAGGCAAATTTTGTGCTTTGGCACTTAAATCCTGTATGCCTGCATTGTAGCAGAGATTTGCTATTGGTGACACATCTTATTGTAAGAACTTTTAAACTTTTTTTCCCTAAAAGGAATTGTCAAAGAAGCCATGATTTTCCCAGCTGGGGATGTAGTTTTATCACTCTGCCATAAGCACTTGCAGAAGAAAATAATTAGTTGTTTAATACTTATTTAGTAACCACACTCACAGGTTTAGAAAAATCTCTTTTTATAGCATTGTCACACTTACCTTAACTAACCTCTTACTCTGAGCTCTGGAAACCTGAATATCTAACACAGTCACCTCTGTGCCTTCCTCATGTATGCCAGGACCCCTCTGCTCACTTAGTCTGGTCATCTGCTTGCTTTTAATTAACTGGTAAATAAACACTGCTGGCATACAAATTTACAGCAAGCAGACAATCAAATGCCTTTTCAAATACATACTTTTAGGAACACTAACATAACTCCTTTTAATGACATAAGGACAACAAAGATTTTAGTACCCTTCTATTCAGTGCTACAGGTTTCTGCAGTACTTTTACTTTTGCCTAGCTACACAGAGGGACTGCAGAAAAAAATCACACACGCCCTTGGAAAGCAAGCCCTACCAGTTCACAGCATGTTTGCTATGATTTACTGCTATGGAACACATAAATCAGAAATGAACCAAAATTACTTCCTTGCTTTAAGGGCAGTTGGCTTGCTGTAGCTCAGTGAAGCTCTTCTGAGCAGTGACAAAATTGAGCCTTGAGCAGAAGGAACAAAAAAAAAAAAAAAACAACTCATGGGTGAACAACAGCCAGTTTTAGACAAATTGCTTTCTCTGCCCCTGAAATCTGGAAGATAAATGATTCTCCCTTCCATTCCTGTTCTCCATCTTTGACCTAAGTTTTTCCAGTTACTTCTTTCTGCACCCAGCACCATCCTCTTCCTAAAAATGGATCGAACAGGGCAGTCCCTCTCCTTATCCACTGTGCATCCAATAGTGGAGGTGTATAGATCTTTACAACCTTTCTTCACTGCAGCACCGCATGGCAGAACTGGGAAGGGAGCAAAAAGAAAAGGATAAGACCAAGGGAGCCTTCAGATCTGCCACAGAAACATTCCATCAGCACCCTCAAGTAGTATATATAACAGAAGAGGGTGGTTGTTTTACCGGATATCAAATGCTTTCACATAGGGATTAATACTGGCAACACGGATGGTGAGGAACTGCACGGGCATATTTGAGTCTGGGGTGAGTTCATGCTGCCTGGAGTCTGTCACTGTCAAATGAATGTCCTGCTGCTGGGCAACGTGTAAACAGTAGGTGGTCACTTTAATCACCCAAGTGTCTGTAACAATCACCCTCGCTCCTGGGGCTCCAGTAGCAAATTTGTCGATTCTTCTAAATTCTGTATTGATGGAAGAAGCTACTGCCCTCCATCCTGACTGTGGGAGAGCATGAACAGCAAGTGTTCGGGCCAGTGGATGATTATTCCAACCTTTCCGTGACCAGTAATATGCCAGGGCACTGGTGACTGCTGGAAAGAGAACAGCGAAGAAGAAGAAAGTTTTCCATCCTTTTGAGGCCAGGTAGAAAAAATAAAGATGTTTTTCAGGTGCAGCAAAGCACATACCAAGGTAATAACCTGCAAGGAAAAAAAAACTTAGTTTTAGGAAGCAATTATGTATGTACATAAACACATACCCCTGAGTCATACAGTTCATCTGGCCAGCACGCTGACATCCAGGAGAGCTGCTGTTCTTTTGGATGACAACTCAAACTCAAGCACTCTGAGGTAAATTCTTACCTGTCACTGATTTTTACCAGAATTAGGTAGTTAAATGAAGCTGATCTGAATTGGCAGGTTAAACAAAATTACCCGTAAATTGACACTTACTTTGAGCAGAATTATATGGCTAAGGAAAGCTGATTTGAATTCACTGGGTAAATACCATACAATTGTAACTACATGTACTCCCTTTCAGCCAACGAGTTACAAAGCTCGTACATTAACAAAACAGCTCAGGAGATGCTAAAATCCTGTATTTCTAAGATGGACAGCGTAACCTTCGTGCGCCGGGCAGGAACCCCCTTGCTCCCGCCCAGCCGGGCACCGCATCTTCCCTGTCACCCCGAAGAGGCTGAGGCTGTACCCTGCCCGTAGGGAACCCCCACGCCCCGGTCCCTCCCTCTCTCCCTCCCTCCCTGCCGCCGTCCGGGGCTCACCCAGGGGCAGGAGGGAGTGTGCCAGGAGCGTGCCGGTGCTCCGCCGCAGGTGGTACTGCACGAAGGCCGCGTCCTCGCTGCCCAACCAGGCGGCCAGCAGGCTCTGCACCGTCAGCCCCGCCGACCGCACCTCGTCGGGCGGGAAGACGAAGCAGACGGCGAACACCAGGTAAGCCAGAGTGAAGGTGACCGCGGGGCTCTCCATGCTGTGCCCCGCCCGACCCGACCCGGCCCGGCCCGACCCGACCCGACCCGGCCCGGCCTAGCCCGCGGCTCCCTGGGAGCGGTAGTTCCCGCCGCAGCCCCGGATGGGCGGGTTGGGGCTGGCCCGGCCTGGGCGCTGCCGGGCGGGCAGATCCGCTGGGGCGGAGCCGAGCGCGGCGCTGCGCGGGGGTGGGAGCGCGGCCCCGGGGATGCGGGTCGGGATGTGGCGGGGCCTTGGTGCTTGATGGTCCCGGCTCCCCAAGGGAAGAGTCGTGGGCAGGGCGCCCATCTTCTCTCCCAACCCGAGTCTCCCCAGAGCTGGGGAGGATTTTTGCCTCCCAGCCGTGGGCCCTCCCTGCGCTTTGTGGACTCACAAGGTTTTTTTCTCCACAGGGCTGGCAAAAGAAACAAATCCCAGTTCTAAAGTTGCAAGAGCTCTGTTGGACACGGGCAGCGTCCTATGGAAGGAGGGGAATGGCCTGTTCTACATAAGGGTCTGAAAAACCTCTGGTTTTTAATGGTGTATTTTTATGTAGCATTTTCTGCTAAGAATGATCAAGACAGGGATGTACGATCTTAGAAAAGAAAGATATTGATCTCAGAATACTCCCAAATACAGTAAAGGGAGAGCCCTGACTGGGATCTCTGGTTACTACTGAAATACAAATAATTAATAGCCACAAGGAGCACCATTTCTCTTAGAATGCAATAAAACTCCTGCTTGTACCCTGTATTAACCATAAACCGCTGCATTTGGTTTTTTTAATTAAAGTGGAAATTTTATAACTGGAAAAGCACTGCAGGGACAGCAGCACACAATGTTACTGCTGTTGATAAGGAGCTGAATCAATAAGGGAACTCATGCTGACAGATGTTTGGTGTCACTGTTGTGGATGGAGAATTCATGGTAGTTTAGTGACTCTTGAATAAGACAGTTGCATCAGTAAAATCATGCTTGGATTACAGACATTTCATTCTAAAAAGATCATTGCTGGCAAGTTTTTGGTTTTAACAATCACCTCATTGTTGCTGTCCAACGGCTTAACAGTCAGGACTTTTAATTTGCTGAGCAGACTATGAAGTTCAATAGTAAAAATAAGGTTGTGAAGCAGGACATTTCCTTTCTGTGCTTTTATTCAAAAGATTGTTGGAGCAGAGAAAATGAGAGGTTATGGATGTACTCAGGGCTACAGGGGACAGATGAGTTTATGTTGTGAGGGAGCAAGAGAAGCAAAACACTTTACACAGGTGTGCAGAATCCCTGAGGATGATGGAACTTCACGTAGATTTTTTTATCAACATGGACCTCTGAATGGAGCCAAAATTTAAACGTGGAGCTTCTTCCTCCAAAATCTTTCCATCTTCTAGGCTGATCCTGCATAAATTTCTACTTCAGCAACTTTCATTTCCTTTTTGATGGTATCAGCAGGATTCCATGAACTCCCAACAGAGCTCAGGAGATGAATCAGATTTACTTAGGCTGTCCTCCATTACAAGGTCCACCACTCAGTGCCATAGTCTAGTGACTGTGGCGGTAGTTGATCAAGGGTTGGACTCGATGATCTCTGAGGTCCCTTCCAACCCAGCCTATTCTATGATTCTATGATTCTACGAGCCCCAGCCCCAGTTCCTCCACTGCAGGCATCTACAAGATGAGTACTACATTACTACATCTCAAGTTCTGGCCCAGTTTTGTGTTGGGTGGAAAATTCAGTGTGTGTTACACAGTGCAGCAATGGTGAGCACCTGCCTGGCTTTCCCTGATCATAGAGGGCTATGGAGAGGCTGAAACCCAGAAAGTGCATTGGGGTCAGTAACAATCCATATGGACTCTGCTTTGTCCCAGCCCTCTTACCTTACTCCTTCCACAGAAAAAAAAAAAAAAAAAAAAAAAAAAGGGTTTTGTTACTCTGAGTTTACTTTTCTAAAATTGCAAGCCAAAGGGTGGACTCATGCGCCTCAAAATTTGCCCGCAGAGGCAACCTAAGTCTGTAGACCCCTATCCTGGGCTAGAATAGGACCACAGACACCTCACACGGAGCATCCTCTAGAACACCCAAGACACAGCCTTCCTACCTCAAAGCCGGTGTGCGCTTCCCGAACAGGGCTCTGAAGCGGAACTCAGCAGCCGCCCGGCCCGGGACTGAGGCGCCCAAGGCTTGGCTTGGCTTGGCTTGGCTTGGCTTGGGCTTTGGCTCGGCTCGGCTCGGCTCGGCTTCGCTTCGCCGCGCCGCCCCGCCCCGCCCAGCATGCCTGGCGCGGGAACGCGCTCTCGCGGGGCTTCACCGGGCACTCCCCCTTGGAGAGCGCGCTTCTGATTGGCGGACGCCTTCCGAATGCCGCTTTCTCATTGGCCGCCCGGCGCTGCCGTTGAAGTTTGAAATCCAGTGGCGGCGGCGACGAGGAGAGCGCTGCTCGGCGGTGGTTACAGCGCTGGGAACCCCCAAGCATCGCCTCAGCCCAGCGCCCTGCAGGCTCGCACCCCGTCGGCAGGTAGGAGTCCTTTGGGGGTGCTGAGGATGAGGGGGAACAGCTCCGGTTTCCTGGGGGCTGCCCCGTTGAGTTTGGGTGATTGGGAGGGGTGGGGGGTGAGGTTCGGGGCCCCCTCAGTCCCTTGGAATGGTGTGGGGTTTTGGGGCAGGCTTGGGGGCTCCTCTGTGAGCATTGGGGTGTTGTGAGGCTGGAGGGGTGAGGTAGGCTGGGCCCTCTCTGTGAGTGTGGGGTGGAGGGGGCTTATATTGAGGGGTCTCAGGGCTGTTCTTGTGACCCTGGGACTAAGAGACTTGGGGAGAACTTGTTTGAGTTTGGGGATATGGCGGAGTGAGGAGCGTTGGGTAATGGGAAGCCTGAGGGTGGTGGAGATGGAGCTCAGGGGCTTATTCCATGAGTTCTGGGGTGAGCTGGGGTTCAAGAGGCCCTTGGGAGCGTCTTTATGCGTTTTAGGGGTTTTATGGGGCTGAGCGGGACTGGGGGTTCTCTTCCTGAGTATGAGGGTGGGGGAGGAGATGCGATATCTGGGGCATTTCTCTGAGCCTGGGAGTTTTATGGGTGGTTGAGGGCATCTCGCTGAGTTCCCAGGGGTGTGATGTGGGATTCCTGCGGCCTAGGGTGCCTCGGGAGGGTTGAGTTTGTTTTGTTTGGTTTGGATTTTTTGTAATGTTTGTTTAGGTTTTTCATCTTTGTTTGTTTGCTTTTAACTTAGAACTTGTATTGGTGCAGGGACGGTGCTTTCCCGGAGAGCCAGCAAAGCCCTCCCCGGCCTTGCCTCTCCTCCTTCCCTGTCTGTCCCATTGCAGCCCATCCAGGCTCGGTCTCTAAAGGCCAAGGGCATCTTTTGTTCCCCAATGCGAGCCCCCAGGGCTTGAGCCGGGGGTAAAGGGTCCCGGCCCAGCCGGGGGTCTGCCTCTGCTGCCTCTGTACCCTGGCTGTTTTTACTGAATTTTTGGAATGGTCTCTTGGGTGATTTCTGTAGTCAGGGCAAGGTTACCAGGAGGGTGGTGTTCATGGAGATGCTTGCACTAGAGAAATATATAGCAGGAACACTGTGTCACTTTGGATGGAAGTGTTTACAGCATATGCTAAGTCACACTGTGATCAAGTGCTCTGTATCTTCACTGCTGGAGGAGTTCAAAAGGATAATTAAGAAGAAAAATTTCATCTGTGCCCAGCAAGTTCAGTAGTTCATTTTTTTTTAAAGTGTTTGAGACCATATGGGTGTTTTGGATGTTGTGGTCATGAAACAACAGGTGGTTGCCCTCAATTTACAAATGATAGATACCAGAATTTTAATTATATGATTTAATTGAATTTATACATTCATTTTCAAATACAGAATGACAGACTGCTGCTTGTGCCTGGGTAAATAATACTCTAAAATGATTTCTTTTTTGTGAACTTTGGCTGTAGTGAGAAAATATGCTGCATTTCACAACACTTGTGTTGTGTGGACACTGACCACTTAAAACAAAAGTATTTTTTATTAAAGATTCCATTTTCCTTTCACTTTATCTCAGCAACTAGCTAAGCAACTTGTGAAATACAATTTAGATAAAATCTTCATTGCAAATATTTCAAATAAACTCTGAATTACTTTAATCCTAGAAAGTTTGATTTTTTTCCTAGAGTTTGATTTTTAGACTTAATACCTAAAATTCTGGACAAATATGGTGTACGTATAGTTGTGTTTATTTATTTGGTATTTTCATCACCTAAATGTTTTTTGAGCAATGATGCACAAGTAGCTCAGTGACAAACCTGAAAGCCTCCAGAAGATCCTCCCCTGCTTATGGAGCTTTTTCATGTCCTAGGCTTCATTTCTAAAGTATTTACAGTAAACAGCTGCAGTTTGTAAAGATTTGCTTGATCTGTTGTCTCAACAGATTTAGTTTGAAATTAAAGCTAAGAAGTTCACTTCAGGTTTTAGAGGTTGTTAATGTAAAAATAATTAATGTATAAAATCTTTGGCTACAATATGGATATGATGAATAAAGAAGGATTGAAGAAATAGCTGATACAGATATGCTTTACTTGCTCTTGCTTCTGTACTTATTATTTGCATTCCATTGAAGATTAAAAGTGCTGTTGTTGGGCTTGCAGACAAAGCAGCTTACTGCAGTGGAGAGTAGGAAGCAAATTTTCCCATAAGGATTAGGGAACAGGAGTGTGGGAAATTTGAACTCCCACGTAGGAGTGGGGAAATTTGAACAGAGGCTTAAATACAGAAATTTGAATAAGGGCATTGAGATTGAAAACGTGATTCAAAAGTTTAAGTGGGAATGGTTTTGGTTTACCTCTTTATGACAGTGAAGACAATAATTTGGAGTCTTCCTCAGCTGATATTCTGGATTAATCTTGGCTGCATGATGGAAGATGGAAAAAACCCCAACTAGTTAAGAATGAGGTGTTTGGTTAAGTCAAGCATTTGGGGGTATTTGGAAAGGCATCCATTGCAGAGAGCCAACATCTCCACTTGATACCAGTTATCTAGTGTAGGTGGTACAAGATAACACATCAGTTCATAGGAAAGAAATCACTTTGTTAGTAGTTTTTAGATAACTGTACTTATCAGGGGTTATCCTTCATGGACAGTGCTTGTGCCTAGGTCTAGCTTAACCTGCTTTCTGTGCTCTGCTACTTTTTTGAGGGTTTTATCTG
Source organism: Calypte anna (assembly GCF_003957555.1). Taxonomy (NCBI): domain Eukaryota; kingdom Metazoa; phylum Chordata; class Aves; order Apodiformes; family Trochilidae; genus Calypte; species Calypte anna. The sequence continues at coordinate 16,706,498 of NC_044249.1, read as the reverse complement.
TTGGTTTTAAAGAAACAGCAGTAGCTTCACTGAGTAATAATGTTAAACCTCTGTGGCTCCAATGGGAATAAAAGGCACACAACGATCAAGAACCTATAACATGCTGGCTTGGCTCCTGGTGGTGTACTTGAAATGTGTTCTTTCCCCATTTCTAATTTTTTTTCATCCTTAATTTTGGATGTGATGCAGGCTTTACTTTCAAGTCCCTCACACTTGAAAAACTAGTAAGATTAGATCAGCTTATGTGGATTGTATGTCTAGTGTAAGAACAGTAGTGTATGCCTAGTATAAGAACAATATTTAAGTACCTTTTTAACCACAATTTTTTTCAGATTTGCATACCAGTAATGCCTGTGCTGCAAAGAATTAAGTACTGTGTGTCCTATAAAGGCAGCCTGTGCTGAGACAGTGCAGGGAAAAGCTAAATAATTTTATTCAGGATAATTTAAAGACACCCCAACTAACCAAATTTGGGGTTGCTATTTGCTGATGTACAATGTAGTTGTGAGACAATGTGAATAAAGAAATCACTGTCATCAGCCTGTTGCAAAAGCTGTAATTTTCCTTAGCTGGATGCCCTATTAGCAGAGACGTGACTGTACGTCACTGGTGGCTTTCAGGGGGTGGGAATGAAGGAACTTGCAAATGACAGAGCTCCCTAAAAAGGACTGGTTGCTTAATTGGCAAGATTATAATGTTAACCATGGAGAGCATAATATCAACAACTTACTTCCTAGACCCCTCACAAAACCAGTGGAGCTGTGCAGTGCTGTATTTAGATATTTTCAGGATCTCAGATGTTTTTTCCTACAAGGATTATTAATACTTGTAAGGCTTCGTTTGAAGCTGTTAATCTTTGCTAGCCCGTGCCAGGCTTCCAAGTTCTTTCCTTATCTGAAAGTGCATCTGGCTGACCACACCCTCTCATTCATGCTGCAATATTGTATGTGTTGATGTCCTAGGATGAGTCTGCAGATTTTAAACACAGAAAACGGAGAAAATGGAGGAAACATCAATGATGATTTAACAGTGGAAGACTGTGGCTTTTTCTTTCCACCACCAGAACCTACAGGGAGGCCTTCCATCCTACGCCTGTCCCAGAAAGAAAACTTGCCACCAAAAAGTGTGGCAAAAGCTATGAAGGTAAACTTTTGCTTTTGCATTGCTTATGCTTTTTTCTCCTCCTGTGATCTCTGCTACTGAATGCATATGCTATTAGGAGCTTGAAAATATCGTGGTGTTCATATTCTTCCTCTCCCTTGCCCCTGTCTTACAGGTAACCTTTCAAACTCCTCTAAGAGATCCTCAGACTCGAAAAATCTTAAGTCCTACCATGATGGATAAACTCGAGGCTACTTTCACACTTGATGATTACAATGAAACCTTGGTAGATGATCTTATATCTGCACCTGTGGATGTTGAGTAAGTGATGTATTCACCTCTAGCAGTAGCAGCAATGTGGGACATACTCAAGTTAACTTTTCCTCTTTATAAAACTATGCAGTTAAAATGTAATTTTGTTTTATAGCAAGATATAACTGCACAGAAGGACTTGATTCTGATTTTGATGTGCAAGCATTTACTCAAAGTTCTCTTAAAAATAATGACAATTATTGTGGTTGTAATATTGAATAGCAAGCTCTAACTCCACAGTATCTAATTTCACAGAGATAAGGTGTATCAAAGGGATAGTTTGAGAATAGACACATTAGGCAGAGAATACAAAACTTATCTACAGTAAGGTTTTCATGTGAGACTGCAGCTAGTAAGCTAATCCTTAAAGTGAAGTCTCAAAGTGTCTTCTCTTGGTTGTTAAGTAGTTTTATCTGTTTTGATTGTCTCCTTAAGATGTATCTTCTGAAGAGTTAGCTTGAATTGACACCTTGAGTCCATGAGAATTAAGATAAAAGAAAATGTAGCAACATGGAGTATATAATGTCAATCGAGTACAAATTTGTGTACCTTTGTAGTCTGTCGGCTTGAGTCTCAAAGTGGCCCATGGTAGCTGTCTAGAGAAGAGCTCAAAGCCTGCAGTGTTCCAATTTGGGGTTTTGTAACTCTCCTTTATAGAAATATGATTATAGAGGTGCAGTTATACAATGTCATGACAATGTATTTAATAGGCCCCAAAGCATATTTTTTTACTGACTTTTTCAGCCTCTTTTTAAACTTGTATCCCCATCTGATACCTAGTTCCCAATGGTAAGAAGCCCCAGATCTTAGCTTTGCCTTCTGCAAGGAGATGCATCCTTTTTCTTGTTTTCAACCATCTAATTTTTTCATTTTAGCATTATTGGTTTTGGGAAAGGGAGAAGGGAGATGGGAATACTTGAACGCTCTTTAAATGTATAGATTTATTTAAACTGTTAGCTTGCATGTATACTCTAGTTTAGGAAGGTACTTCTGAGATAGCCACCACAATTTTAAAGTGCATTAAATTACATTTATGCCCTGAAGTCCACAAATAAATGAAGATTTAGTGCATACAAGTTCATGTGATTTAGAGCTGACACTGAATTGCTTTTATTCCAGGCTTCAGGCATATTTATTTGGCAAGACACTGCTTTTACTGTCCCGTGTCCTTTCTACTTCTAAAACTTAAGGATTTGTTTGTAGCACATAAGCAAAAGGATTGGTTGTTGCTGAAGGGTGTCACTTTTGACTAGTCCCAAACAAGTAAAGGTTCAGGCAGGTGCCTGGCTCCTGACTGGCATTTATTAGGTTAAACACTGGAGGAGAATGGGAGGGGCCTGAGCAGTTGAACCAGCCTGGGGCTGAGCTATTGCAGGGAAGAGGCACTCAAACTGGGTGAGAAGGGCTCCCTCCACTCTTATCTCCCGCCTTTGCTTTCGGGTTTCTCGAAGTGATGATTTTCTTGAGTGTCTTTTAATCATGTTGTGTTTTATAACCGATAGAGATGGCAGATAGAAATAATAACTTTACGAAGGGGCAAAACAATGGGAGGAAATCCTGTTTCAGGAAGTAATGGCTTAACTCTCTGCAGTCTGAGACTAAGCCTCAGAAGTGGAGTGGAGTTTGGGGAAATAAAGTGAAGAGCAGTAACTTGTAGGATACCCAGCAGTAGTGAGTACACAAACTGTTTCTTTAGCCTGTTTCTACTTCTGGAGAATCTTCTTTTTCTATTGCTGGAGAAGTATTTTCTTGTATAGCACTTTGCTCTACAAATTTGCTGCTGTACAGAGTTTATAGAGTGCCTGAAATCTAGGTTCTGTTTTGGTGATGCAGGCCCTCATAGATAAAAAGCTGTGTGTACTTTCGGGGGGGGGGGGTAAATCTGCCAGAATGACTGGACAAAGTAATGACTAGAATGGGAGAACTTGAATCATGACTTGGTTTGTTCCTAGACTTGTCTGTTGTGACTCACAGATGAATCTACATGAAGATGTGCTACTAGTTGTGCCTGTGTTTGAGATGCTTACTGTTAATATCTTTTCCCAAGCAATTTGTTTCACTATCTAGTGAAATGGTAATGTCCATGTGAGTAAAGCAGTCTCCAGTGATGACTGGCACAAGGAAATACAGCTGTGTGGAATAGATAGCTTAAGAATACTGACTAGCTTCAAGGGTTGATCTTCCTATAGCTCATGTGTACCAGCTCTTAAATTCTGACTGTTTAGATGTCTATTGAATTCTTGCTGTTGCGATATTCTTGTGCTGACAGCTTCCTTATGTCAGAAGAAAATGGATTACTCTGAGTATACAAAGCTATTTGAGCAAATATCTTTCTAAAGATGTTTTCAAATCATGTCTAAAAATAGCTGTAGCATGTGATACGACTTTTTTTTTTTTTAAATGCAGCACATGTCAACAAAGGACTGAAGCTGAAATAAATAATACAGTGATAAATACACAAATGCCAGAGAAGGTCAGTGCAGCTCCTTACCCAGATGATGAGATGCCAGTGAGGAGTCGAGGTTCCTACAATCTTGATTTTGATAATTTAAATGACATCAATCCCTTTCAAAGTTCAGTGCAGTTGCAGTATTCTCCTGGAAATCTGCAGAAGTCTCCAGTAAGAGCACCTAGCAGCCCTAAGAAAGCATCTGAAAAACATAGTGGTTCTCTTCTGGATGATACAGCTTCTTTTGCTTCAGTCACTGCAAGCACAGAGTGCTCAAATGAAGAAGAAAATACTCTCTCCTCTGTAAAGGAATCTGTACTGGGGGAGCTGGAGTCTAGCAAATCCAGGCTGTCCCCTAAGCAAGCAACCAGTGACTCTGTGCAGGATATGAAGTCTGCTTCCACAGATGTGAGCCAAATGGATAATTCAGTGGGATTAACAGCAGCATCTACACCTCCTGTACAGTTATCTGGCAACTTGGGTTCCCACAGCACTGATGTAACCAGTTCTAAAACTGAGGAATTGAAGCTTCAGAGTGTTTCGGTAGCAGAAAAATCCTCTGCAGAAGAGTCAAAGCCTGCAGAAGAGCTGGCTGTCTCCAAAGGTGGAACTGTGGAAAAGCCTGATGTCACCAAGGCTGCACCAGTAAAATTGGAATTTGAGAATTCCACTGCTAGAAAGCCACCTCCTAAGAAACTAGGTAAAAGAACTGGAATTAAGCCACCTTCCAGAAAAATTCCTATTCCCAAAACAAAACCAGTGAGTACTGAAGTGCAAAAAAAAACTAATGTGGAAGATGAAATCCCTGTTCCAAAAGCATCCTATAGCTTGGACTGGGACAAACTTGATGATCCAAACTTTAATCCATTTGGAGGAGTCTCTAAAATTTCTGGCTCACCCAAGTGTGAGAGCCCTCAGAAAGCTCACATGGAAGATGAGCAGGACAGTGCTTCAGCAAGAGGACAGCCTCTTCCAGTGGAGCAGGATAACAGACCAAGTACCTGTGAAGCTACTGAGAGAAAAGAACCCAAAACTCCGTAAGTAAACCTGTAGCTAAATGTAAAAACACCTCTTAATTATTTAATTCCTGCCTCTTGACTTCCTCTGTGCCTGCAACAGCAAAGATCTCAAGATGGCTAGCTCTGGACAAAAGTGTTCTTAAATCTGGAGGAATGGGAGGGAACAGGCTTATATGGCAAGAGTCTAGGTCAAGTGACTCTTCTACCCTACTCATTCAAGGTTAGAGTAAGATGTAGAGAATCAGGTGACTGCTCCTGTCTTAAAAAAAAAATAGAAGTGGGTAGTGCCATTGCACATCATGCAGCATGTGAGTTGACTGGGCAGTTCTGCACTCTGCTTAATCCTGGCTGAGCTCTGAGGTGCTGTTTCTTCCTTGCATTTTCTTGGTATCTGAATGCTATTGCCAATAAAAATGCCTATTGCTAAAGTTGCATTTTTTTGGTACCACATAAAACTTTTTTATTTGAGAATGAGAGCTGTTATGTTACCCTTCCTTAGAAAGTCTTAACTATTAAAATATCATCATTACTACTGATAGCCAAGTGCTTACCAGAACTCCACTGGCACAAGGTGTTCATTTGACACAAATGTTTATTCTTTTGCACCCTGTGTAACATCATCAGATCCTGTTTACCATGGTGAAAACATTGAGTTTGTGCTGTCAGTAGTAGCTAAAGTATTGGACTTCTCTAATGAAGTTCTGAGCTTTGCATTGATAATCACTGCATTATGTTGAAAAGAGGACCAGACTGCTTGTAATTCTACTCTTAATTAAGCAAAAAGCCTATATTTAATTAAAAAAAATTATAATGAGCTTAACAAGTGGAAAGGAGAGAGTGGTTTTAAGTTAATAGGAGTAAGTGGTATTGCTGTGATTTTCTGCTTCCCAGATAAAACTGTTTCTGATGGAGGGAGAGCTTTCTGTCATTTAAGTTGTCACCAGGCAAGACAGTGAATTTACATCCCCACCCTCAGTAAAGCTTCCTGTAATGTTGTGGAAAAAGCTCTCAGAGAAACTTATTCTATTCAATGCTTCAGTATATCTGGTAATATAGAATTCAGAACAGTCTGTGACATGGATTTTTTTTTTTAAGGGAAATCAACAAACAGAATGTAGTAGAAGACAAGACAAGAACTGAAGAAGAAAGGCCAGGAGTGCCAGCAGAAACTGAACTTCCAGGAGGGATAGCCATGGTAAGGTATAGGAAAGACACCCAGTTGTGACTTTGTTGTTCTATGAAACAGTTCTTTGCCTTAATCTTATCAAACCCATGTTTGATATTTGTCTAAGAATTAGTGTTTTTGTGTATCTTCAGCAGGTCTAGAATAAATATCAGCTGTGCAGACTTGCCTTTTGAAGGTAACATCAGAGGCAAACAAATTGGTACTTTGGTATTTAGTATCTTTTTTTTGATCAGCAGTCGCATATAAGGGCAAACATAAGGGTGTGGACTCTGCAAGTGACTCCTGTATAATGTGAGCTGTACTCACTGTTGGTAACTTAAACCAGGAGTTCACAGGCATGGAAACAATTATGCTGTCTGCCCAGCTAGTTAATGCCAAGTCAACTTGATCATTACTGTGATTTTTTCATTGCATTTAAATCATTATTTTAACAGCAAAAATGATTGTTTTTCTCATCAGGAGAAGCAAACAAGCCCATCTCCAGCTAATGCCCCCTCTCAAGATAATTTGGTTTCTGCTGACAGTGGAAAAAAGTCAGTGTCTGCAGAAGAAATTAAGCCTAGTTCTCACAGAACTGAAATAACAGCAGATGAGCAGACACCTGACACTGAACCTGAAGAACTCTTCAGACCATCATCAGAAGGTAAGGGCATTTCTTTAGAACAGTTAAAAAAATAGTTACAATAACCTCTGTATGTGTATTTCTTCAGTTTTGGCACTCATTCTAATTTTTGTCTCATCTTGCTCTTCTGAAAGGGCTGTAAAACCTACAGTGACTAATAGGGGTGGGAAATGTACCTAAACATATATATATATATATGGATTAAGATAAATTCAAAGCTGGGTATTATCATTCAGCTGCTCAGAAGAGTGGAATTTAGTCTGGTACAGAAACAATCTTTTTAAAGTTTCAGTGGCAAGTTTCTGTACTAAAAAAAGCTTGCTTAAAATCACTTCTGCTATCAAGGACTTCTTAAATTGAGAGCAATGGACCTAAGCAACTCCCTGTATTTGTGAGTGGTAGATTACTGCAGGCCTTAGCAGTACCAGAATACTCATTTCTATTCCAGTATGGATGATCTTTCTGCAGGTGAGGATGTCTGTATTGGGACCTTATTATATGGCTGGGACTTATTCACCTGGAAGGATTATTTCTTCTGGGAGCCCTGTGTGCAAAGATGACTGAAAGCTTTGACTGCAGTGCCATGCATCACTTAATACTGGTGTAGAATCAGCATATTGAGAAATGTCTAATTTCATTCTTCAAATATGAGCTCTCTGCTAATTTGTATGGCTTTGTATAAAAGAGTAGAATATCCAAGTGTGCTTGCCACTTTAACTGTAGAATGACAAAAGTTTTATTACTGTATGTTAAATTCTGCATATTGTCTCCACATATTTGGAGACAAATGAAAGCTGTGAATTCACTTAAATTTGTTTTTTACTTTTTTGGGTCCAGATAGAAACACAGTATTTTTAGCAAATATAAAAATAGGAAAACATGAAATAGGAGTAGGGTTTTATTTGCTTTATACACATACCTATGTGTTTGTCTGTGGATTGATGATGTGATTATACCTCATCTTCACTGGATCATTTCCTTTTGCAGTTCTAGGAATGGGCATAGACTATCTGGAACAATTTGGGTCTTCATCAGTAAGTACAACACTGAACTATTTTCTTTGCCTCCTTGGAAGAGGGGAGAGGAAAGGAAAAAAACTGTCAAGCCTTAAATGTTTTCATGAACTAACTTTGCTTTGAACTTGCCCACAGAAATACAGGCTTTAATTCCAACGCATGGTGTTGACAAGGCTGGGCAGGGGCTGGTCCTGGAAGGAAATACAAGCAATTCTGCTAAGGATCTGTGCTCTTTTGCTTTCAGTTTGCAAAAGTGCTATTTTTCTTTCATAGTGGTGAAACAGAGACTGATGATGATTCACTTCTCTGGCTGCCAAAACTGCAAGAACATAATGCTTTGAAAGTGCAGGATCATTGTTTTGAAAACTTTTTCTAAAGTCTTTAGTTTTATGGGTAATTTCAGGAAATCTGCCTGTAAATTGGGTGTGTTGTGTTTCAATCAGTTCAATTTGGTTACTTTTTGCTCCTTAGTTCTAGAGTCAGAGCAACTGAAATATGCAGTCAACACGCTACATTAAATTTGGTTTTTGATCACACTCTTTGTCCTTATATCAGCAAAGACAGTGACCTACACTGCTTGTTCAGCTTACAGTACTATCTTTCAGTATCTTCTGTTGGTTTTGAGTAGCTCATAATTGTTCACCCTTTTGGTTCTGTCTGAGCTCTTGAGTCCATTTGATATTGCACAAGGGTGTAAGTGTGTGGGCACTGAGTTCTCTTTGTGATTTTTCTCCTGAGAACAATGCTTTGGCCACCAAAGAATAGGCTCACCCTCTCTCCAGAGGATTATTTATGTGGTTGTGGGGGATATGTGTGTTATGAAGCAGCATATCTGCCAGTGTATGCTTCTCTCCCTCAGTTCAAGGAGTCTGCCTTGAGGAAACAGTCACTGTATTTGAAGTTTGACCCTTTATTGAGAGACAGTCCAAGAAAACCCATTTCTGGTACTCCTGAAACAAAAATGAATATCATGACAGCTCCTTTTCAACATGGGTAGGTATTGGCTTAGTCTAGGCTATAGTACACAGCTTTACAAAGAAAAGGAGGGCTTAAATGTAATGGTGTATGTTTGTTTCTAGTCCTGTTGCTGATCTAAATAAATTGTTTGAAGAAGCTGAAGAGCCTGGAGTGAGTCTTCAAAATGAAGAGAAACCAAAAGGACTGGATCTTCTGGGAACATTTACAACTTCTGTAAGGGTGTCACATTTCATGTTGGTATTTAGGAAAGGGATGGGCTAGAGTCTGGACTTAAGGTTTATGCAGTTATTCTAAGGATTGCAGAATACTTGATGCCTATTAAAAATCTTAAAAAAGAGGTTGGATACTTTTATCAAAGTTGAACTTTTTGTTAGGCTTCATCTTGAGTATTAGTGTGTTTTGTGGAAACTGGTGGCGTTGCACATGGTCTAGGAGAATTTGAGCTGCTTTAATCAAGAAATCTTTTTCATGCAGCTGAAGCAACAAAAAATAAGAGAAGCTTGTATTTTAATTACACTGCTGGGATGAAGAGCAGTTCTTTGATTAAATGATCTTAGGTTCTTAGTTTGAAGAGCCTTTTATGAACAGATTTGCACACAGTTCATCCTGAAATAGTGTTTTTTTTCTACTGGTAGAGAACAGCATGGTGTCATCTGTTTTTTCTGATACCTATAATTGGTGGGTAGCAGTTTCTATTACACCTTCAAAATAGTTACATAGTTCTACAAGTTACCTAAAAAAGTTATGGTAACAAAGGTTTGGGGGCATTTTGGGCAATTGAGTATTTTGACTTAAGATCAAATAACTTGTATACAGCTAATTATGAAAATGGGAATTTGCTGAAGCTCTCTTTTTTTTGTCTACTCACAGGACACAGTTCCCCTGATTCCAGACTCCCTGACTGGTGATGATGTTCCACTCCCTCATACTGCTTCTACAGAGGCTGCAGTGGATGCTATTATAGATGTGTTACAATATAGCCAGAAAGACATGGATGCAGCTGTTGAACTGGTTAAGAGAGAGGTATGGTTATCCTTCCAACACAGCCTTGAAAGTCCCTTTGGCTTGGATTATCTGATGTAAATCTCTCTACCTGGTAATTCTTTCCATTGTGCTTGACATAAGCATCTCATTCTGAAAAGCTTACTGTGCACTTGATAGAAGCTGTATGTGTAGACAGCTTCAGATCTAACATCTAAGGGAATATTGTAAACTTCTATTAGCCAGGTTCTGCCTTAGAAATGGTCACCATTAAATAGCATCTGTTATCAGATTGAAGGGTTAGGCTTTGTTTTAGTGGTCTGAATACTTTGTTAAACTAGGAAGAAAATGTTTTTGCCAATGGGGTGGAAAGGCTTTTTCTGATATCCAAGAAAAAGCTATTAATTTAGTGCAGTGATAATTTTTTTATGGAATGGAGAGGTACAACAGAATGTTCAGATAATAAAAGATCTGAAGCTCACTCTGGAGGAGAGACATTTGTGGAGGAGGGAAGAAGTAGTCAGTGGGATTTTGAGCATGTTCTGTAACTTAATGACTACAGAAATTGCTTTTGAACTCCCATCTTCTTACTGATGCAAGAAGTCTACTCAAAACATTTGAGCATGTGGTTCATTATGGGTTCTGTAACTTCACAAATACTAAATCATGTAAGAGGGAGCACTTAAGCATAAATGTCCTCAGCTAATCATCAATTGAAAATTAACTTTGGAAAGAAATGGAGCATTCAGAGCTTCTTCCTGGCTATAACACCAAGGGCACCAAACAAGGATGAGTCTGACTCTTTGCTGCTTAAGTTATTCTTTCCCCTTATAGTACAAAGAAACTTTTCTATGACTTTTGCTTTCCCTCATTTAGGACACTTTTAACCAGCATATTGTCTAGTTCAGGTAAACAATTGCAGCCTTGACAGGGTGAGCTCCTAGTGTGTTCATCTAACATGAAGAATGTATGTAATAACAGGGAGTAAAGCTTGTAATATCTTACAATTGGTAATTTAATCTCTTATTTCAAAGAACTAAAACATTCAAACATAGCTATAGCAAGACAGGTGTGACTGGATGACTTCACCTCTGTGTCACTTAAATAAAAATGCTTAGAGTTACTGTATCAACTTGGTAGGAACACAGACTAAATTTTAAACTTGTTTTGTTTTCATGAAACAGCTCAAGAGTGGGAAGGGAAGAAACTTTTTTCCTTCTGGACCAATACAGTGCTTCATGAAAGCATTTTTCTTTTTGGGTCTGCTGAACCAATTCTTTTGATTCTGCAAATTAAGTTTTCTAACTGGCTTCCATCCTTGCACATTTTTGCTTTAACATTTTGTAACATCAAATCTTTCTTTCCTTTTTGGTGCTTTCTTTTTTTCACTTGTGCCCCACTTCTTATCTGAATTAATGCTGTACATTTAAAATCAGCTTATTATAAAATAAATGCAGCAAATAGTGTACTACAGTATACCATATAACTTTGAGGGGAAATTGGCAGTAATGATGTACTCTCACCTTCTCTTGTTTAAAATTCAGGTTGTATTTTGTGCCTTTGTCTTGAAGGCCTCCCACACTATACCCAACTGTCAGTGTTACAGTTCTGAATTTTTTTTGTCCTTGGGTTTCTATTAAATTTATGGAGTTTACACAAGATTTAGCTTAGTGCTTTTTTTGAGTTCTGCCTTAATTAAACTGATATGAAATAGGTGTGGTTATTGAATTAAATGAGGTGTCTTTAAATTTGGTAATATAGTAAAAGATTCTGTTGAATACCAGTGATTCCCAACAGTAATTTCATCTTGACTATAACCTTCTGATATTTGCTCTTTACTATGTTGATATTAGCAGATATCAAAAATAATAGCAGCCTATTTTGCCTGTCTTATAAATGTTGCTTGAGAGAACACTGCTTTTTAAGAGAACAATGACCAAGGAATAATAATCTAGGATGAATAAGAGTAGCCAAGAGGGTAACTGAGTTGACTCTGATCTTGCTATTTGAAAGATATTGGTAACATATTGAGGATATTGGTAACATATTGGAATACTGTAGGTGAAATCTACATACCAGTCTACATCTTAGTTGGCTCAGCTTTGTAATGTGACAGTTTTTAATCTCTTAAACATTAGAACTTATCTCTATCAAGTTATAAGTAAATCTAAGATGCTCTTTAGACTGTTCTGAGTGTCAGATCTTGTATCTCTGTGAAAGCAGTGGAAGTTCATTTTTTTTTTCTCAAAGGTTCAAGAGAAACAATTGGAGGCACAGGAATGGAAAAATAAGTATGATAAGCTTCATATGGAATACAAAGAAATGGGGTATGAATAATCTTGTTTTTTATATCTACTTATTTACTCCAGCTGCTTTTTCTAGCTTATGTTCAATGTTGTTCTTCATGTTTTTTAGAAAAATAGTTGCAGAATTTGAAAGCACAATAACACAAATGATTGGTAAGTTCTATATGCCCCTTGCAATGGCTTGGGAGGGGTGGGCATGTTCAGTTTAAGGTTACTAACTGAAGTTAGTAATCCATTTCAATCCATGTCAATCCATTTCACTTCTGATGGCATTAATATTTCAAGTGCTCCCAGTGTGAGTGTAGAGTTCCAGACAAGGTAGTAGGGCAGTACTTCTGTGTATACACACACAGACATGATATCATTTGTTAAGTAATGGTGACTGACTTGATGAATCAGATACAAACACATCTACATTTCTTATTCTCCAGTGGAGAGTGGTTGGTTTATTAAAACTGGCAGATCCAGTAACCTGCACTTTGTGTTTAGCTGTTTATTATTGTACCTCATGTAAGTCATGAGATGTCAGTAGGAATTCTTTCTGGGCAGACCTGGCCTTTGTTTCATTCAAGCTTGTGGCTTCAAAGCCAGGTAGACATTAAATGAGACTCCTGTTGTATAAGTATGTTCCCCTAGTACAAAGCTGAATAGTCATGTCTGTGTCATTCTTAAATTTAGTTTTTTAAGGAGACTGAATATTATGTCAGCTTTTTTTGTGGTTCTTTAAGCTTATGTGAAACATTGTTCAGGTGTGCTAACAAAAACTTGTGAAAGAATTTGCTATGCTAGTTTGGCTTGTTATCCCAGTGGTTTCCAGATCTTCCAGCTGTTGTGATTTCAGCTATTGAATGAAAACAAACACTTTCAGATTCCTTTTATCCCCAGATTTGAGGCTGCTATTACAGTAAACTTGGGTGTAGTATTTTGACTACATTACAAGAGAAAATGCTTTGGGCAAGCACCTTATGAGGCCTTTAATGGCCTTAGGGCTGGTGCAAGGTAGTATTGTAGCAAAGACAGAATGGGGCTGCTTCCTTAAAAGCAAAGATTGTGCCGTCCTTTCAGAAGAGAGGATTTTTGCTTCATAGGAAGAAGTGAGGGTTTGGGGGTTTATCTGTCCATACTGCAGAACTAGCTTTATCCTGAGAGTAACCCTGTGAACTCTTTTCTTTAGAGGATGCTCAGAAGCAAAAGGAACTTTCAAAGAGAGAAATGCAGAGGTTGGTGGAGGAAAAGCAACAAGTTATTTCAGATCTGAACTCAATGGAGAAATCTTTCTCTGAACTCTTCAAACGATTTGAAAAACAGAAAGATGCACTGGAGGGTTACCGCAAAGTAAGGCACTGGAGTGCAGTTAATATCATCCCAAAGATAAATGACATTTGGTGAAGAGGAAATGATGGGTTTCTAGAGCAGCCAATAGTTAGTTAAGTATAGACACTGTCTATAAAGACAGGTGCTAGGTTGTTGTTAATTAAAGAATTAAAGGAATGACTGGTTTGCTGTATTTAGATAATGATTTCTGTTAAAAAACAAACTTTTTTTCAAAGAGAAGAATGAGCTGTTCTCTGGTGCACATGTTAATTTTTCTATTTGTTATAGAGACAGACTCATGTAGCAACTATTAAGGGCAGCCTGTTAGCCCTGCATCATGTTGAATAGATGCTGAAGAGTATTTGTTATTACAAGTCAAAATTATAATAGTTACTGGGTGTTCTTTAGCTTAAGAAAAACCCACCAATTTGGTGAAGTCAGGCCTTTGTTTTGCAGCATCTTTAGAGACTGGAAGAATTAAGCTGATGAGAAGCAAAAGCTAAGGTTTCCTATGACATGGAATACATAAAAAATTATTCAGCTGGTATTTTAAAAAGTGTCTTCAGATTTTTTCCTTTAGTTATCCTTTTGTCTCCCCTGTGTACCCAGGACATAATGTCTTGTGCTACAACATAAATTTATGCTTGACTTACACTTTGGACTTCTTCATTTTCTCTTCCATCTCTTCAGCCCTTTCTTTAACATGGACTTAAAGTGTCAACTGTAAATAGTTTGTAAATTTAAGAGCTGATATTAGTAGGGAGTCTTAGCACTTTTTTCAAGTATTTCCAATTTGTTATAATAGCTAATAAAATAATGTGTGTAGTGTTTGTGCCTACCAAGGTAACTTTCTTAATGTTGAGTTAACTTAGATCAAGGCCCAAAGCCTGAACCTTTCCATAGGTTCTCTTAAGTAATTGATTTTCTAGCTGCTTATTAGAATAATAGCAGACTAAGACAAAGCTAGCTTACAAACCTCACAAAACATGCAAAACTGCTTAGTGACTTTAGTTTCAAAGAACTTTAAAGTTTGCCACTAAATAGCATATGTTAGAAGGGAAATGAGGTGAAGAAATGTCAGTCTGCAAAGTTAAGAGCTGGAAGAGAGGATAATTTTAGTCCCCATGTAGTAGGTCTGTGGGACTTGAGTTGTTCCTGTTATTCTGGTGAGCAAATCCTGTCATTTCAGTGTGGCTGAATATTTTCTTTGATATGGAGGGGTTCTTCCATCTAATACATAAAGTAATGAAGCTTCTTGTTCTTGGGACAGAATGAAGAAGCTCTGAAAAAATGTGTTGAAGACTATGTGGCTAGAATTAAAAAAGAGGAGCAAAGATATCAGATATTAAAAGCCCATGCTGAAGAAAAGCTGCATCAGTAAGTACCACATTGAGAAGCCAAGTATCTGCAAAATACAGTTCACTAATGCCAAAATTTGGCCTAAAGCATTTTTAGTTTGGAGATTAATCCAAAGTACAACAATCTAGTGTGTGTGAAGTGTTTTTCTGTGCTGTTTAAAGGGGATGTGAGCACCATTTTGCTTCTTTTTCAGAGCAAATGAGGAAATTGCCCAAGTCCGAAGCAGAGCAAACTCCGAGACTGCAGCACTGCAGGCGAGTGTCCGCAAAGAACAAATGAGGATCCAGTCTTTGGAGAGGAGCCTTGAACAAAAGGTTGGTCAAAATGTCACCCTCATGGTATGGGAAATAGACATTGACATGATAGAATTGTGCGTTAAGTTACATGGTTCATCTTGTTTGGGTTTTCTGGAGCAAAAGGTTTGTTCCCATAGGAACAGAAGTTGTCAATCCAGGTTACTGTGTCAGGAGATTGCCTGAACTACTGAAGGAGATGATCTGAGACTTGTTCAGTCTGTCCCAGAGCAGAATCTGGGACTCAGTCTTGAATAACTGTTTGCTTCAGTTTGTTCATAAACATATGATTTGTAAGCTCTTGGCACTAACACAGGCTCTTGTATTGACTGAATGCTTTCAAGATCGTTCAGGCCATTATTCCTTCTGTTTGGTTCCAGTGTTTCACATGCCATCAGATCTTAGAATGTTTTTAAAGGCATGTCAGTTTCCTTCAAACAGAAGCTTTTAAAGGAAAGAGCTTTTTGAGGGTTAAAAGTGATGTTGCTGGAAATGCATGCTGTTGGTTTTACTGCATCATGATTGTCTTTGCCAGCATTGAAGACTTAAAAATAGATAGTGCTGACACATTCCTATTAGCAAAAGTTCCATATTTGTGCTAGTCTTGAGGCTCACGCCTAAGGTTTGCTTTCCCAAAGGGTAGGACTGTTATGTGAGAGTTGAAACAAATACAGTAACATTTTTTTAGAACTTTTAAAGTGGTTTGAGCATATAAGGAGAATTATACAAACTGTAAGATTTTGCTACGTGTCAGTAAAACTATCAAAGTATCATCCTGCAGAGTCATGTGAAGATTAGAATCTGAACTATTACTATCTTGAATTTCAGTGTATGTAATGACTTTGAGTCTGAAAGTTTTATTTCCCTAAATCAGTTGGTCTCCATGTATTATGGGGAGTCTGTAGTAGTAGAGACTATGGTGGATTCTGGCTTGCTTCCTGGGGCTCTTAATGTTGCCATGTGATCATCTACAGAGTAGACTTAATTTGCATAAATCACTAGTATTTAAATGGACTTTCTATTCCATGTGTTGTCAAATGTGACTTGTTGCAACTTGGCTCACTACACAGATGTAAGATAGCTTGGGCATACCTGAAACTCACTACTATTTTTTTTTCTGTCTTCAACAGACTAAAGAAAATGATGAATTAACAAAAATCTGTGATGACTTGATCTTGAAGATGGGAAAAATTTGATAGCTTTTCTGTGTTGTAAATATGTTTATTGTCTCTCCCTTTCTTGGGTGTTGACTTGCTTTTTAATTATGTATGTTGGAAAAAATAAAACTCTTGATTTGCACTTGTCTTGCATATTACTGGCTGTATTTTCTGTAGAAAACATCAGTAAATGAAGAAGTTCACAAATACTTCAGTTCAATTGCTGCTTCCATTAGGTAACATCCATTAGGTAACAAAGCCTTGTATATCATTTTCACATGTCAAGTAAATGAAACTTAATAGTCTCACCCTCAGTCTTTTCCCTGTGTAGGAAAACCAAGGTTCTGTGCTCATGACCTGGTTTTGCTGGTAAGGGTCAGCATTGACCATGTCTCTCTTGCACTTCTTGCTCTTACTTAAAACATTCTGGAGTTACAAGACTAATAAAACTTGACCTGTCACAACTGCTATGAAGTAAAAACAAAGTTTAGGCAGACTAGTTTTTATACCCTGTCAGTTTTTATACCCTGCCATTTTACAGTCCTCCTTTGTAAGAGGCATTTGCTTATTGGTGTGAACCATTAGAGGACTTATAAATGTCAATTTATAGGCCAATTACTAATCTTAAAAGTGAGTAGTAAGCAAAACATCTTATGGTTGTCTTGTACTTTATTTGTAAGTGGAACTTGACAGAGGGGTCGAATGATTTGATAATTTAGTGATGTAAAAAAAATTTGTTGCTTTGGGTTTAAGAACTGTTGTGATTCTATTTTTGCAGACAAGTACTGAATAGCAGGGCCATTTGCTTGCTACCTATGTCTGGGGTGTTTTGTTTGTTTGTTTTTTTTCTAATAATGTTGATGTGTCCCAGTCCCCAGTTGAGGGCTCTCAGCCACTTGCCTGTAATGGAAAGCCTTGAGAAACGTAGGCTGCAGGTTATGATGAATTCAGCTTTAGTTAAGGCAGTAGCAGACATCTCAGATAAGCTGTTTCTGTCTAACAAACATTAACAGGGTTGCCTCATTCCAAGCTACAGTTTTTTATTGCTAATATTACTGGAAGGTCATTTCCTCACTTCCCTGACCAGTATCATTCCCCCCTCAGAATGGTTCTGCTGCTGGGTGCTCCTAGGTACTTGGAGCCCTTCCATCATGGAAGGGTGGTCTGCCAGGGCAGGTGGAAAAAGGAGTAGCAGAGCTTAGAAAATCTAGGGTCTGTGGTTTGGTTGGTTAGATACTGCCCAGTACAATGTTTATTGACAGCTGTATGTAGCTGGGAAATCCTATGGAACAGAGCAGATCTACAGTTGATTAATACACCATGTTCCTTGTATGTGATTTATTTTCAGCACTAAGATGAAAGCCACTATGCAGATATTGCGTGCCTGTCTCCTGCAGAAGTTGGTCTGCTGTATGTTGTGTCCCCCAGGGCTCAGTGTTGGGCTCAGTTCTGTTCAATATCTTTATTGATGATTTAGATGAGAGGATTGAGTCCATCATCAGCAAATTTGCAGATGACACTAAGCTGCTGGGAAGTGTAGATCAGCTGGAAGGCAGGAGGCCTCTGCAGAGGGACCTGGACAGACTGTAGACTTGGGCTGATTCCAACGAGATGAGGTTCAACATGGCCAAGGGCTGGGTCCTGCACTTTGGCCACAACAACCCCATGGGGAGCTCCAGGCTGGGGACAGAGTGGCTGAGAGCATCCAGACAGAAAGGGACCTGGGAGTCTGGATTGACAGGAAGCTGAACATGAGCCAGCAGTGTGCCCAGGTAGCCAAGAAGGCCAATGGCATCCTGGCCTGTATCAGGAACAGCGTGGCCAGCAGGTCCAAGGAAGTGATTCTGCCCCTGTACTCAGCGCTGGTGAGGCCACAGCTTGAGTCCTGTGTCCAGTTCTGGGCCCCTCAGTTCAGGAAGGAGATTGAGGTGCTGGAGCAGGTCCAAAGGAGGCAACTGGGCTGGTGAAGGGACTCCAGCACAGATCCTATGAGGAGAGGCTGAGGGAGCTGGGGCTGTTCAGGCTGGAGAAGAGGAGGCTCAGAGGAGACCTCATCACTCTCTACAACTCCCTGAAAGGAGGGTGTAGCCAGGGGAGGTTGGGCTCTTTTGCCAGACGACTTTCAACAAGACAAGAGGGCAGGGTCTCAAGTTGTGCCAGGGGAGGTTTAGGTTGGATATTTGAAAGAATTTCTTTACGGAGAGGGTGATCAGACATTGGAATGGGCTGCCCAGGGAAGTAGTGGATTCTCCATGCCTGGAGATATTTAAAAAGAGACTGGATGTGGCACTCAGTGCCATGGTTTGGTAACTGCAGTGGGAGTGGATCAAGGGTTGGACTTGATGATCTCTGAGGTCCCTTCCAACCCAGCCAATTCTATGATTCTATGTTTTCCTGACTGCTCAGGAAAGTGCCAGATGGTAGCAGAGGGGGGAAAAAAGTTAACAGTGTAGAAAAAGTTCACTCACTGCCTCAACTTCGGATAGCAGGGATTGCTTAAGGCTGTGTCTTAATATTCCTTTGTAGTAGATTTAACCCTAGAGATGAGAAATCTTGTAGCCTGATTTGTCAACTGTCTTGCCCATATTTGTTTATGAGAACTGACTGCTATTAAAATCCTTAGGGAATACAGAGGTTATAGGCTGGTGTTGGCAGACAAGGTAAAGCCACAAAGGATTTGCCTGTTCTCCCCCCACCCCATGCTGGGTTGTCTTGGTGTTGTGATGAGCCAGAAACAAACAGGTCTGGGGGAAAGGGTGGTGACTGGGTGGAACTGGTGTTTTGCTGTTCTGTGCTGTATGTGTTCACTTTGTACATCTTGCCCAAAAAGGGGGGTGAGAAGGGCAGAGCATTTCAAGCATAATCTGGCTGGCTGAATATAAAGCTGAACTTGGATGAACTCCCATTTTCAGGAGTAACGCTGCAATGCTGAATCTTTCCACCAGATGTAGCTGCTGCTCTTTGAAACCAGTGGGACCAGCCTGGGCACCTTGCAGAGGTTGAGATCCTCTTTAGTTGCACTTAATGCTAGAAAAGCCAAGTGTTCTAATCAGTTCCTGTGGGAAAGGCTGAAGAGCTGCTAGGTGATTGTATGCCAGCGAACTTCATGTAAATAGTCACAATATTATCTGGAATTTTGTGTTACAACTGCTAAAGTAGTGTGATACCACTGGCTGTACCTTTAGGCAACTGTTGCATGAACGAGCCTTGGGATCTTTAACTTTCCCCTGTTCCTTCAGGGTAAAATTGATGTCTGCTCTTGCCTGTGGCATTCTACTATGCGTGCAGAATATCTCTGATCTGGTAGCTTGCTGGATGAAGGGAGACTTTCAACTTATTTGTTCTGCTGTTTGAATTTAGTAGCCTCAAGGACATTTCTGTCCCCAGTCTGCTGATGGAGGTGGATGCAGCTGAAGTGCAGTAGAGACAATCTCACCACATACAGCTCCTGTCCTCCTGCCTGACAATCCTATTATCACCCATGTTATCAGGGATCACACCTTGTGCAGCCAGTTATTGCCTGTTGATACTGGATAATGGAAATCACACTTCAGGGTGATGTGGGAAGACAACACACCACTCTCCTGCTGTGATCTGTGACCCCTGTCTGTGAAATCTGCCCGGGGCTCTCCTGTTTCCTGATTGTACTTACAGTACTTACAAGAAACCTGGCAGTGTGTGGAAACCACTGCTTTAATGGAGATTGCTAAAGATGACAGCACTGGAGATCATGAGTGAGCAGTTTCTGAACCTGTGAGTCCCTAAGGCTTAACTTCAAAGCCTTGCCTACCTTTCAGCTTGGATAACTGTATTTTGCTTGCCAGAGGTTTCAGGGCTGAGGAACCAGCTGCATTTTTAATCTGTTCCAAAGAAATGGCTAATTTTTCTCTGCAGGTGCAAGATGTATCTCTGCTTTAGCACTCACACCATCTGTAAAAACTTAACATTGAAAAGAATACTTTTCAGCTAAGAATTACAAAGTATTATGTTTCTAATTCTTTTTACTATCTTTCTAATGTTGGGCAGTCCTCTTCAGAAGAATTCCCCTTTGCAGCACACAACCCAGGTGGTCAGATGCACACTAATGGACTCAGCTGAGCTGCTGTATGCAAAATGCACGTGTGTTGCAGTGGGACTCAGTGAGTGAGTGCTTCCTGAGATAAAAATGCTTGGTTACCTTATTGCTGTTTACTTACTGAGCCTCATCTGCTGTGAATTAGCCTCTCTGCAAACAGATAATAAGAGGGAAATTAATTCTGCTTGGGGCCTCTGCTTGCTTGGTTTTGTTTATTACTGATAGAACCAGTGGCTCAGTGGTGCACAGAGGATGAGAGGCTTGCTCCAGGTGGCCTGTTCCCAGTTCAGGTGTTAGGACAGGGTGTATTTTTGTTTCAGAGCTGATCAGACTACATCAAAAATATTGAATCCGCTTGTGTGCTCTAACAGCACCTGTGTGTTTACATCAAGGGCTTCCACTGCTCTGTGGTTTGAAAATCTTTTCATGGCATTTCTTGGGTTCTCCAGGAAGTCTTGAGGATACACATCTGCCCTTAGACCCCTTGGTTATGGTATGGTAGTGGTATGGTTACTACCATGCAGGCAATCTGACCAACATCAGTGCAGAGATATGGCACAATCTCACTTATAATGGGACTGTTTCTTCTCTTAAGTTTCCAAAGCAAACATAACCTATAGCCTTGCCTCCATGGTCCAAAGTCTCCTTTCCAGCCATTTCTGGACTTGTTCCACCAAACCAGTTTTTGTTGGGGTCCAGGCACAGACTGTAGTTTCTTGTGCAGTTAAAGAGTTTGATTCAGAAGTCATGGCTTAAACCCATTAGTCATGACGTGACTGATTTTTCTTCAGCTTTGAAAGGCCCGTGTGGTTTTGACTTTGTCAAAAATCACATCAGTCACAGCACACATTAATTGATGTGAATGGGTTTTGTGTCCCAGAGGGCAGGAGGGTGCCAGTCAGGCCATGGTGGTGAAAGAATACAAAAATCTTACATTAACTTCTTATTTGGGATTTGTCCCCAGTTCAAGTGAACAGGTGCCATTAAGGGAAAAAACTCCACCCCATTGGATGGCAGACACAGGAATGGAACATTTTTGCAGAGTTTAATTATGCAATGTTCCCTCATGCACAAAGTTCCATTACTTGTCTGTCCTTGGGCATCTGAAACAATGTCCCCTGCCTTTCTTTCCATTAGCAAATCCAACAGGACTGCATTTGGAAATGGAGATGAGCATTAATCTGGTTTATACCAAGAAATTGTGCATGAGCCTGTGCCTGACAGCTGATAATTTTATTTATAATCGTGGCACCATGATTTGCTGTTCTGTTTGAAAGCATCACTGGCATGACAAGGGAAAGCTATGTTTGGGTTGGAAGAGAGGTAGACACTGGAATAAAAATAGTCCTCAGCCTAGATCCTAAATTATCCTCAGCCTAAATCCTAAATTGTGCTCAGCAAAGGCAGGGTGATGGAGATGCCATGGCTGCTTTGTTGTCTCAGTGACGGTGTCATCTCTTGCTGCCCTGCTTTTATTGTTGCTGTTCACCATGGCCCCTAGAGCCTAGATGCAGAATGTCACTGGATATAATCCTTAAAGTTAATTGAGAATTATTTTTTAATTTAATCTTGCAGTAAAGGTGGGGTTTGGGCTGTTGTAGGGTATACTGGTTCAGGTGACTGGAGCTGAACTGGAGTGCTGGGACCTGAGTGCTAAGTGGCAGCACTGTGCTCTCAGGGGCACCAAGGTGGTTTCTCTGTTTCCACACTGGTGGCTGGAGATTCACTATGTTTGTTGCTTTTACCCAACACACTTGGAGGTTTCAGTTCCAAAAGCTGGATGTGTTACTAATATTTTCCATCTGATGGGCAGCCTGGAGCTAGTGCTTCAAATTTTAGCTGCCCAGATCCTGTGGTAGGAAAGCTGTTGTTTCGATAAGTGAACTAATTAGCAGTGAAGCATCCCATCTGGTTGATAAATCTCTGCTGTGGTTTCCAGGGAGATTTCTGTAAATAAATAAAATTCTTTCCAAAACAAAGTTTTGATCAGTTGTTTCCGAATGCTGAAATTTATATCTGGGTCCCAAATCTGAAGTCCCCTGACAAGATCCAGTCCCACTGGAATCTAGGATATTCGCTGGAAGATTTGCTGTGCATTTAACTGTTTAATGTAGGTGATGCATAAAAACTCCCCCTTCCAAACTTAAAATCAGCTTTAAACTGGTCTGGTGCTTTTTACATGAGCTGTGGCCAGTAATGCAGTCTCTGTTCATAATGCACTGGTGCCTCTGGACAGGAGAGCACAGTACAGTAAACATCACCTGTTTATTGTGACCAAAATGTGATATTTCCCAGTAAAAACACCCCTAACTTTTCTGTAAAATGAGAAGAGAGCAGTTGGCAGGCAGGTGAGTTTATCTTGGAGGTCCCACAGCAAAACAGGGGTGGTCCTGTCCTACATCCAGGTCTCAGCTCCTGATGCCCTGTACCATTGGGATGTGGGGTGCCCCTCATGTTTACCAGCTGGGAGAAGTCCTGCTGCAGAAAAACAATGTTCCAGTGGCAAGGAAGCACTTTGCATGGCTGCCAGGTGTTTCTCAGGTGGTTTGTGTGGATGGAGAGGGAAAAAAGCAGCTTGATTACTGTAGAGAAGGAATTAGGCAACCTGCACTGCCTGTCCAGGTGTGAACCTGTTGTGCACTTAATTAGTTGTTTTTCTCACAGTGATATTCAGTTTCTCAGCATTATAAGGAATACTATTTATGGGAATATTATCTTCCTGGAAACCAACAAAGTAATTACTTCAAACTTCATCTTTCAGCTGGATTTTGTTGTAATTTGTGGCTGTGAAATCCATAAGATGTTAAAGAAATGGATGAAAGAGATTTACATTGTGGATTCTTGCAAGTAAAATGAACTGTAGATTGTGTTTTAGTTTGGGTAACAATGAGTAAAATGTAAAGGTTTTTTCCTTATGCGTATTGTGACTCTGGACTGTGCACACCAGGAAGTGACTGACTCTGCATAATAATCTGGAAGTGACCTGAAAAAAACCCCAAATAACCAACTGGTAAGCTGCAGTTTCTTGGGACTTCAAATAACTTAGGCTCCAAAACCTGTTTATTGACTGTTAGTTCCAAATGCCAAGGAACTGCATGTACACTTCTGCTTCGTCAAAGCACATTGTGTGCCTTGTTGACAGGAGGCACTTTGGCTCCAAAATAGTGCCAAGGAGCCTTGTCCAAAAAGGAGAGATTTTCCTCTCCCTTCCCCTTCTCCTTCTCTCACTCCTCTCCCCTTCGAATGCAGGGTATGGGGTGAGAGGCTGCACTGTGGAAAGGGATGAAATTCAGTCTGTTCATTCAGCAGTGATGTTTGTGTTTTGGAATTTTTGACCACTGAAGGACTCAGTGCTATGAGAGTGACCTTAGCAAGATAACAAGGCCCTCAGTGTCACTTGTGAGCAATGCTTGCCTGCAAAATGGCATGAGATGGTGGCAGCCCTGGTGCCACCAAAAGGTCAGGAGCCCCATGGATGCACCTAAAGGCAGGAATCGTGGACAAAGGCCATGAGTTTTAATTAATATAAAATTCTTAATATTATTCTCCTTAAGTAACTTAAATAAAAGATGGATAAGTCATAATTTTAAGCAACAAATCTTACTGAGAAAGGCAAGAAGATAAAGTTGTTATTTTGTCTTAGGAAGTGTAATTTGAAGGGTGAAGGTAGATAAGCTTTTCCACCCCTGGATTTTGTGCCTCTGGTTGTAGCATTCTGGTACAGGAATGTCTGTTAATATTAAATAACTCACTTGGGTGACTTTTGTAGGTGGAAACCAGAACTGATTTCAAAGGACTCCAAAGGAGGCCCTTCATAAAGGAAACAAATAATTACATGTTGTTTTTTATTTTATGTTTTTACCTTATTTGTGTCCAAGAAACTTTAAATAGGCTTGCTTTGTTTGTCCACACTGGAGCAATATAACCAGGGAATTTGGCAGGGTCCCAGATCCTGGCAGGAGCTGCCAATAAAAGCTCACTGAGCAAGTACAAAAAAAAAATAAATCACACAGTATCATTTTAAACTTTGATTAAGTTGTGCTGAATTACTCCAAGGGAGGTAATGACAAGCTCTGAGGGGTTAGGAGCAGCACGGGATGTGAAAGATGTTTCTGTTGCAAGTGTTTGCTTTGTGCTGTGTGTGGATTCCCCACTGCTGGGGAAACACTTCATCAAAAGGCCACTATTAAAAGAGTTGGGGGAATAAACATTGCAATGACAGGAACAAATAAAAACCTTTATACTGTAACGTGCAGAGCAAGGCACTGGAAAATAGCAATGCTGAATATGCTTTCAAATGTCCCCCTTGTCATCTGAGGATGCCTTAGATTTGCCAGGAAGTGGCTGAGCAATGCTGGGGGCACTTGTCCTTGGTCCAAGGTTCTTCATCTGATGTACAATGAAGAGCAAATGGGTGAAGAGCAAGCCAGGGGCATTGGTACCTTCTGTTTTCATAGAATCATAGAATGGGCTGGGTTGGAAGGGACCTCAGAGATCATCAAGTCCAACCCTTGATCCACTACTGCTGCAGTTTCCAAACCATGGCACTGAGTGCCACATCCAGTCTCTTTTTAAATATCTCCAGGGACAGAGAATCCACTACTTCCCTGGGCAGCCCATTCCAATTTCTGATCACCCTCTCAGTAAAGAAATTCTTTCTAATGTCCAACCTAAACTTCCCCTGGCACAACTTGAGACCGAGCCCTCTTGTCTTGCTGAGAGTTGCCTGGGAAGAGACCAACTCCCCCCTGGCTCCAACCTCCTTTCAGGGAGTTGTAGAGAGTGATGAGGTCTCCCCTGAGCCTCCTCTTCTCCAGGCTGAACATCCCCAGCTCCCTCAGCCTCTCCTCATAGGATCTGTGCTGGAGTCCCTTCACCAGCCCAGTTGCCTCCTTTGGACCTGCTCCAGCACCTCAATCTCCTTCCTGAACTGAGGGGCCCAGAACTGGACACAGGACTCGAGGTGTGGTGTGCTGTGAAAAGTGTGGATTTTCGAGGTCTCCTAGAGAAGAGGAGGCAGCCAGCTGTGAGATGGGACCCTCCAGCAGCTCCTTAGGTGGTTGGCTGTGGGTACCTGAGGAGCAGTACGTGTGACATTGGGCTTTTCATCTCTGCCAGGTTTATGGCTCATGTTTTGGGGGATGGGGAATTACCATGGATCCACGTTCGTGTGGTGGATTGGGAAAATTGGTAACTCCCCCAACTTCTGTGCATAGGGAGGAGGAGTATCAAAGCAACACACATATACATAAATATATATATAAATAATATATATATTACTTATCACTAGACCATTTTTGAGATGAGGAGAAATGGGAACAGAATTGTATTCCTGCTTCTTAGTGAAAAGCCACACTTCCAAAACCAGGGCCATATCCTGACCTCTGAGTGGCTCCTCCACTGTAAAGGAGGTCATCTGGATTACACTGGTGCAGAGATTGGGAACTGTCCTGGTATCTGCCTTTATATTTTAATCTAAATATCAAAAAACATTGAAAAGATGGTTGATCTTTAAAAAAAAGATGGTTGATCTGGAATGATTCTCATGAATCATTGCAAATGCTGTTCAAATTAGGCTGTAGAATACATAATTAAAAGGAGTGTGTGGAGTTACTTCCATCCCAGATTCTGCTGCAATTAGCAGCCCCATTAACAGGATGATTTATTCCAATACATCTCCTTACTCAGAGAGAGTGAACAAGATCAAAGGCACCTGGTCCTGGAACTTCAGAATCTCTTGGGGAATCTCTGCTCTCTTCTGCCAGGAAGTTTTGCTTTGCAGTTGTGGCTCTGCAACCCAGTTTGTTGCTATTCCTGGGTACAGGAGACTGCAGTGTCCTGCTCTGACTTGGTGTTGCTGGTCGATGGCTCCTTTAACAGCAAAGTAAATCAGAAATTTGTTGCAAAAGTGGGCAGGATCGATTAGGACATTTTGTCCCAGATTTTTGTGCACCCAGCTCTTCCTCCCTCCTTTCTGTGTGCATCCTGATGCAGCTCTACTCTACTGCTACTTCATGTCCCCATGTTGACAAGTGGCACCAGGGCCATGCAGAGCTCTCCTTCCCCTTACAAACCACAGACTGACCAATGCTTCAGGAGAGGCCATTTCCAGATCATTTTGGGGAAGGCAGCACACTACTGCCTCATGGTCATTTCTATGGTTCTGCTATCCAGCTGAGTGCTCCAAAGGCCATCCTGGTGATGAGGAAGGATTTTCCCCTAAACCAGGAGACAGGGAAGGAGTTGTCTTCACTTTTGCTTTCCTCTGAGAGCATGAGCCATGCTCT
Source organism: Calypte anna (assembly GCF_003957555.1). NCBI lineage: Eukaryota > Metazoa > Chordata > Aves > Apodiformes > Trochilidae > Calypte > Calypte anna. Next base: position 16,680,043 of record NC_044249.1, on the reverse strand, counting down.
GCTTGCCAGCTTTATTTCAGAGCTTTATCTTACCAATTCCTTCCTGTTGTAGAAAGCTTCAAGAGTTTATGCCCTGGGCTTCTGCTCTCCTCTGGTGCCATATTAGACTGATTTAACATATTTTTTTTCTACTGCAGGTTACAAGTTTGCCCCATAACTGGCCTTTGGATGCACAGCACAGCACCACTGCACATCAGGGGATGTGGAGAAACCTTGCCATGGGCTCTTGGTCTGAGCTGGGTGGATGGGTTTAGGCCAGTGAAGGCAGGGACCCTCTATGGAAAAGCAGCAACAACCTTGCTGTTGGATGGGAAATTGTGAAGCAGTGGCCACAGGCTCCAGACCTCTGCCCAAGTTCTTTCCTCTGTTTTACACCCTGGCAGCAGTACACAGGCTCATAGAGCCCCTGGCTGAAGAGATTTCTGCTCCAAATCAGTGTGGTGCTACCTGAAAACCAGGTAACAGCAGGCAACATGTTTACCTACAAACCACATCCTTTTTATCTCTAGATGTACAAAGCCCCTCTTTTAGTGCAACACACTACATGGCTTTTCATGTATATCAGAGTTTCTAGTCCCAGAGGTGACTACCCAGAGGTGCTACTCAGTCTGCCACCTTCCCTTTCCCAGCCTAGCAAGTGAAAAAAAAAAAAAGCAAGCTTTTTTTGGCTTTTTTTTTTTTTTTTTTTTTTTTTGGTGGGGTTTTTTGTTTTGGTTTTTTGGGTTTTTTTGGGGGGAGGAGGGCGTTTTTGTTCTTTTTTTCTTCCCCCTCCTGTGAATGGAAGGAGAAAGAGGCACTTTCCTGCAGGGAGAAGTGGCTGCACATCTGGGATCAGCCTCTAGATGGTGCTGCTGGCCTGGAAAAGCAAAGCTCTGAGCTCTGTTCACCCATAATAAAAAACTCCAAGAAAAGCAGAGTTAAGGGAGCAAGTCAGAGGGACAGAAAGCCAGGGCGGGTCAGAGCTGTGGGAACACCTTGAATCTCCAGTGCCAAGGGCTTATGAGTCAAAAATGTGATGCAGGGGGATGGTGATGAGTGATGAAGGAGAACCTGAGGGGGGACACCCCTTCTGCTTTGGGGCAGTACTTCTGGGGCAAAGGCTTGAGGGTCTGGCAGGAGATGTAACAAACTGCAAGAGATTAGCAGTAACTGAACCTCAGAGAAATTTCTTCTTAGTTCCCATTCACTGGTTTAAACCCTGAGGGTTTTTATGCCTTCCAAACCTCTTATTTTTTTGTTTGTTTAACATTGGCTCCCAGGACCAGCTAATCTTGTTAGCCATAAGTGCAAGCAATTCTCTTTTGGGTTCCTGCTAGATTTTGGTGGTTATAGTTATCACCAGCAGTTGACTTATCTGAGCTTTGATCCCTGGCCATTTGTGAGCTCTCAGACCTTTGCAGTTGCACAGTGGAGCTCAGCAGCAGCTTTAATTAAGATTTAACCCTCATGTACAGAAGGTTCTCATCTCCCCCAGCACAAGAAACTGTTTCAACATCATCCAGTGTTCTAGGGAAGAAGCTGTGATCTGCTTCTACCCAGAGATTTGGTAATGCCCTCTAGCAGTGAGTTTCACAGGTCAACTGGACAGTATTTAAAGTATTTCCTAATGCTGGTAAAATGTCTACAGCTGGCCAAGTGCCTCCAGCTTTCCTGTAACCTTCTAGCCCATGCAAGAGAGAGCCAAGATGACTACATGGAGTCTTGGACTTCACTGCTCTGATCTGCCAGGAGGTTTTCTGCCCCCAAATACTTGTCTAGCACTACCCAGCCTTACCCCTTTCTGTGTGGAGATCCTTATGGAGCAGCTTTCTGAGCCTTTCATCTGTCTGGGGATGGTATTTGTGCCTGTAAAGGAACAATTTAGGTTGGTTCAGATTGGACATTTTTTGTCACATGGCTCAAGGAATGCTAGGTAATGCTGAAACTTCAGGGCTGAATTTTTATTTAAGGTCTGGCAGGACTCCACAAGTCCTGAATAAACACCTTCATCAGTGCCTTCAAGTAAACCAAGGAAGTGAGCCCTCCTCGACTCCATTTCAGGCTTGCAAAGACTTTTTCTTCTTTGCCTTCCCTCTCTCAGGAGAAGTTTATGTCAGAATACTGCTGAAATTCAAGATCCCTCATCTGCTCCTCAACCCCCCCCCCCAAAAAAAAAAAAAAAAAAAACCAGGCACAAAAGAGGCATTAAAGACACCAAACATGCAAATAGTCAAATGTTTTCATATGCAGAAGAACGGTTGCTTTAATAACTCATCTTAGAACACGACAGCATTAGAGGTTTTGGAATGAGGGCCTCCCAACAGCATCAATAAAGGGAAAAGATCCAAAAAGTAAGTTAAACAGTGCTGCTGCCTGAATATAGCCTTTCATTCAGCTGTCCCCACACTGTTTCAGGCTCATTTTGGAGTTTTTTGTTTTGTTTTGTTTTTTTGATAAATGATGGAATTTGTGTTTTTTGGCTCCCGTTCAAGAGTTTATATTTTTGTTCTATAATTTCCTTAAACATTTAATTTCCTACAGTAGTTGACAGTCTCTTGCATCTGCCGGAAAATTAGTTCTGCTGCTTCTGTGCCTGTGCTGGGAATTTATTTTTTATTTTATTTTCGTTTTTTGAAGCTGCAGAGAGAGTGAACCCACCTGTGAGCCAATGCTGTTGTATACAGACTTCCAGCTTTGTAGATGACATAGGAAGATGTCTGCTGATGCCTGAGTCCAAGGGTTCTGTTTGTGAAGTTATTGGAGGCTCTTCTGCTGTTTAGCTGCAATACTGTGGTGATCCTCTACCTATCTAAACAAGCACATGGGAAATAGTTTTCTCACAAATGCTGCCATGGACCTGTGGAAGTTGTGAGGTTTCTCCATTCTTCCTCCACCTATGGAAATTCCTTTACCAGTGCTGTATCTGCAAATGAGGTTTTCTTGGTTCAGGCTGTGATGGTGGAGCCAGCACACGTGAGAAGTGGCCATCCCAAAAAAACAGCATGAGGAAATATTTTTTTCTAAGGCCATTTAGGTGTCCAGGGAGAGGATTTGTTGAGCATGGTGCATCCAAGTAGGCACCCAACATAGGAAGAGAGGGTCTGGTGAGGTCTAGGAGCAGAAGTAGGAAACAGCTGTGCACAGAAATAATTAAGGAGAAAGTAAAAAAGGTGAGAGCTAAAATTATGCTGGAAAAGGTTAGTTATGGAGCAGATCATGGGAGCTGTTCTACCTGATCTGTCAGCTGATGTGGTATCCTCCTCTACATGACTGGGTGCCAAAGAGGAAAGGGCTGCCCAGGCTGCTTTTGTCCCTGTCTGTGTGTTTGGACAGGTTTTTCTCTGGAGTTTGTGAAGGGACTTTGCATCTAGAAATCCTTATTCTCACAGTTCTGAGGAATCACACACTTTGAGAAGCATCGTTTGACTCTGGTTTGTTCACTTTCTCTCTGTCTCTCAAGCTAACTAAGACAAGAGTTCTTTGGAGCCAGAAACCCTGAACCCAGTGCCACAAATACGTATTTTCTGTGCTCTGCAGGAGTGGGAAGTAATCAGTTCTATTGTCCTGACACCAGCAGGTTACTCCCCATGTGGTGTGACTCCTCATCACTTCCCACTGGGCAGCTGTAGGATGAATTTGTAGTGATGCAAACTGACAGGATCTGTCCCATAAGTTAAGTTGTACATTATTTAAAGATTACTGAAAGGTTGAGAGCTCATAATTTCCTTGATGCTTGGCTGGAAAGGATTCTACATGCTTCAGCTTTTTGCAGTGCAGAGAACTGAGAGTTCTTGGCATCCTGGCAAGGAAAAAGAGGTGAAGCCTTGGCCTGACATGGGATGGGACATCTGAACAGGCACACCTCACAGCAGTTGAACTTTATCATCAAGTCATGTGCTTTCTGGCCAGGTTATAGCCAGGACTTTCTAGGATCTTATTATGGGCAGGTGATGCTGCTCTTATGAACAGTCCCAGTTCTTGTAACATTCAGCCTGCCACCACAGTATCCAAGGAAATCTGAGCTGCTTGGAATGAGCATAGCATTATGTCTGCCTTTATTCTGTCAAAAACCCCTCTCATTTTCATAGGGTTTTGATCTAAGCAAGGGCTCCACAGTCCATTCCTGCTGATGGGTGAATTTCATCTCCTTTTCCACAGTGTGCTGGTTGTCTCCTCCATCCCCTTCTTGTTCATCAGGCTGGGATATTAGGAGAGCTGTGTGTGGTCCTGGCCAGCTCCTGATCCAGGCTTGCTCCAGAAGAAACTGAGCTTTCAAAGGTAAAGTTGGTATGTGGAGTAGGGCTTATTTTTCTTGATACCAAGAATGTCTGGAAAAAATGAAGTCTGGCAGGGAAGTTCCTGCACAAGCCACAGATCACCTGAATTCCTGGAAAGTCAATGCCTGGAGAGCAGGAAACAATATGAGAGAAATATCAGACATGGAAAATGTACCATAGTGGTTCTTAGGCCAGACATGTTTGGAAAATTAAAATTCACAATCAGTTCTACCATTCTTTTGTGCAATCTGATGCTGAGACTGACCAACAGAAAAAGGCACAAGGGCCTTGCTGGGATTTTTTGCTAAATCTCTGTGTTGAGAATGAGGGTTTTCCCCTTTCCTCCAGAGGTGACTTTCTTTTTGGTGGACTCATTGGCTGCTTTGCTTCCTGCCCCTCATCTCTGGAAAACTCTGTGAGGCAGGACTGGGACAAATGACTGCAAAAGGAGGGCAGATTTAGTGAGAGAGCTTCAGTGACAAGCTTAAGGTAGAAGCTTCATCTCCCGAAGGTGATGATGGAGGGAAGAGATGGACAGACCCAGCCTCCACAGAAGATTCAGGTCAAGGATGTGCTGGTGTAGAGAGGTGTTCCCATGGTGTAGAGAGGTATTCCCATGGTGTAGAGAGGTGTTCCCATGGTGTAGAGAGGTGTTCCCATCACTGGCCACCCCAACCCCCTTCTCCTGCCTACATGTGTCTTGGAGAAGACAGGAGGGATGAAGTTCTGCTGTGCAGTTTGAGGTGGGGATGTCTCTGAAGTGCTGAGAGCCAAACACACTGTTACAGGCTGAGAACTCTCCATCTTTTATGCTAAAAAATAAACAAAGCCAACAATACTTAACTGAAACATTTGGGCTCAGCTGTGTTCCACATTTAATTAAGAATTTGGGCTCAGCTCACACAGGATGGAGATCTGATGACCCACTCTCTGCAAGTTATTGGCTGGATTATGAATCCTGTGATGAACTCCTTCTGCTTTATTGTTGTGTATTGTGTTGTGCTGTGGGACCTGGTGATGTATTTTGGGTGGGAAGTTTTGGATGTCCTGAGGTTGGTTTATAAAGGAGCCTGGGACCATGAGGCACTCACACGGTGATCCCTCAGCCACTCATCCAGGTGCAGCTTTAAGTCTGAACCACGTCAGGATGACGTAGGGAATATTGCTTCCCAGAACACTTCATTCTATGAAAAATTTTTTTTGATGTTTCAACATTTTGTCCCAGGTCATAACGGAAACAAATACTAAAATATTGGAAATTCCTGTGGGATGTAATTCTTGTGAAGTTCGTTTTTTGCACTTAGTGAAAGTAAATACAAAAATGCCTTGTGGGTGGTTTTTTGTTTTTGCTTCCTAAATTGAAGTTTCCTGATTTTTCCACAATGTCAGGGATGGCTTAAAGAACTGACTCCCTTCGAGAGCCATTGCAGGCAAATAGGCCTTGAGATTTTCCCACAGTGAGGAGGGAGATGTGTGTGGAAATCCAGGTTATTAGTGACTGGATTTCAGTGGTGGGGAACAAAACCTCCTCCTTGTGTGGTTATGAGCACCTCTTGGCAGAGCACTGATTGTTGCTGGAGTTTGCTTTCTCCTTTGCATCAATGGGATACTGTCAGAAAGAAACAAAGATACACATTTTTAATTCATTTTCTTCCTGGCATATATAAAATGTGCTGCTTTGTTGGGAACCTTTTTGGTTTATTTTTAATAGCAGTGTGGGATGTCAGGAAACATTCAGATTTCAAGCCTTGCAACAGTGGCAGAATTCAGGTTTCAGTGAGGTTTGGGGGAAGGCTTCCTTTGGGCAGCAAGGTGTTCACCAGCCCCAGTGTTCATCTGCAGGTCCCTTCCTTCTCCTCCCTGGCCCCCAGCTCCAGTGATGATGACTGGAAGGTTATTGCTAGCTTGCTTAGCAGGAGTTTGACACCAAGCTGGGGCTTTAGAAAGCAACTGGTATTTTGGGCAGTTGCCTCTTGAGGTTCCTAGTTTGAGGTCCAAACTAATTTGTTTTCTGCTTCATAACAGTTCTACACAGTTCTAACACAGTTCTACAAGTCTGAGTGAGCTGTGATATCACCTTTTTCTCCCTAAGATGCCTTTCCCATCAGCCAAGGACCCTTAACCTCTCTAGCACTCTGCAGCAAGATCATTACTCCCTGTTACTCCATACAGCCAATAGCAAAGCTTGTCACAAAGATGTGTCCTTGGCCATGTTGTGATTGGCAGAGTGTGGCTGTCTGGCAGCTGGACCTCTGCTCTTTCTGCCAACAGAAGATGCTCTGATATCCTGATTGCATCTTTACTGAATGGCCACCTGGGTGGAGAGGCTCTCTGGCATCCCATCTCCATCTCTAGATATGCAGCTCAAACTCCTGCATCTTTGCCATGTTTGGGGTTTGTCCTCTGGACAGAGTAAGTTTGAGGGTGTCTGGGCTATCAGGGTGGGTTTGATGGCACATGAATTCCCTACTTTTGTCACTTTTCCAGCATTAGACCTCCCCAGCATCAGTGTTTCCCAGCCCAGAGCTGGGGCAGCAGTTTCAGATGGTCAGCAGAGGCTGTTCCCCAGCATGTTAGAATCATGCTTGTTATGTTTGTCCTTGGAAAGGAAAATATTACATATAACAACAAAGCCCTAGGTTCATAATAGCTGCAGGGGATAAGCACAATATTTACAATGTGGTGAGCATGGGGAGACACAGAGGGAAATGAACTTAAGGGTCTTTGTTTGGTGGGGCCCTGGCCCAACCCCAGCATGAGTCCAGAGAGGTGATGTTCCCAAGTGACTTTGAATCCACTTGCAGACACAGATTGTCCTGAAAACTCCTGTGCTTCCTGTGTGTCTAATCTGGGATCAGTGGGTCAATACTGCAGGAATTTGAGCAAATGGGGCTGGCCCTCTAAAGGAGCTGAGGTGGCTCCAGAAGGCACAGCTGCTTTGGGGCATTTCTCTGCAAACTGATAAGGGACTGCTGCTCCTCAGGTGGCCAAAGCTGCTGCTGAAATGTCCATTGCAAAGACAAGAGATTTAGGGGAAAAGCTGAGAAAATGATGTGTCTGAGCCAAGGAGACAAACCTTGGGAAAAGAATCACAGAAGAGTTTGAGTTGGAAGGACCCTCTCTGGGCAGCCAGTGCCAGTGTCTCACCACCCTCACATGAAAGAATTTCTTCCAAATATCTAATCTAAATCTACCCTCTTCCATTTGAAACAATTACCTGTTAGCCTGTCACTCCATGCCCCTATGAAAAGTCCCTCTCCAGTATTTTTTTAGTCCTCTTCAGGTGCTGGAGGTGCTTGAAGGTCTCTCTGGAGCCTTCTCTTCTCCATGCTGAACAACCCAAATTTCCTCAGCCTTTTTCCATAGCAGAGGTGCTCCAGTCCTCAGATTATCTTTGTGGCCTTCCTCTGGACTTGTCTCAATACCTTCACATCCTCCTCCTGCTGGGAACTCCAGAACTGTGAGCAGAGGCCCTGCAGGGATGGATGGCTCATGGGTGCCTGTCATTCAGCAGCATCCTCTCTCTAGCTCATCTCAGGCTGTTTTCCCAGAGCAGTGTCCCCTCAGGACCATCACATCAGCAGCTGGCAAAGCTGGTTTGATGCAGACAAGCCATGGGTCTTGTCTTTGCAGAATCATAGAACAGTTTGGGTTGGAAGGGACCTTAAAGATCACCTAGTTCTACCCCCATCCCCACAGGGGCAGTGACACCTTCCACTAGACCCAGATGCTCAAAGCCCTATCCCAGATGGCTTTGAACACATCCAGTGATGGGGCAAGAAGAGCAAGCAAAACCTTTTCCTGGCTGCTGTTGCTGGTTTGGGAAGTGGACATCACACAGGATTGTTGCTGAAGCACCAGTGTAAGTCTGATGACAACTAACATGATGCCTCAGCACTTTTATTATATATTATATATATATATTACATATATTATATATATTTTATTTATACCTCCCTCCCCATTGCCACTTCAGCTTCCTACAACAATCCCTCCTCTCTATACCGGTGATGAGCTGATACCTGCCTGTTGCAATCCCTTTGGTTCTTGGGAGGAGTTAAATGTAGGAAATCTCAGGCACCAAAAAAAATATGTAGTCACGTGGGATTATTTTCACTGCATGGAAAATAACTTGAGGCACAGGTTACCAAACTGGTAGACTTCTTTCACCCTTGATCCCAATTAAAATGCAATGTGTGCTGTTATTTTAGTATAACACATGCTACTAACCCACAGTAGCAATGTTCTGCCTGTGTTATGGTACAAAAATACCTTAATGCTAGATTAAGTGCAAAATGATTAAAACTTTTCCACAGAATAATTAAATTTCTCTGAAATCCCATGTGCAGGGGGAGATTTTATCCCTTGCTCAGGTGTTGTGCAGCCAGGAGGGCAGATCTGATAAATGAGTGTTCCTGAGCAAACTTGTGTCTGCTGACTGCACCTTTACACTCACCCTGGACTCATTCTGCCATGATCCAGAAGTGTCTGTGCCAAGTCCCTTTCAAGTCACTTCACTTTTTTCCATGCTTTTCTACTTGGTGTCCAAGAACCAGTTGCTTTTGAGCAAAAACCAGTGTCTAACATGATAAGACCCTAATCCTCATTGTCTTCTGGAGAGATAATGCCAACAGAAACAACACTGATGCCAAATAAAGGCTCAGAAAAGGTAAACCTTGCAGAACAGATGACAGAAGATTAGCAGCAGTCCCATAAATACACTATTGGAGATATTTGTTTTCATGATTTTCTCCACACTGCTAGAATTCAGGTTTCAATGTGCTTGCCAGACACAGAAATAGTTCAAGGATCAGAACATCATGCACATTACAAGAGGAATGGAGAGGTGGCTTTTAAGCTGGTTGGAAGTTGGGAGATATTGGTATGCTGAGCATGAACAACTTGTCAACTAATCCAAAGAGTCCTGGGGGTGGGGGACGACTGATATGGCCAACATAGCCTTGGGAACATACTTCAGAGGGTGAACGTGTGGGATGCTGCCAGGCAGGGGGAGAGCAAACAAGTAGGAGCAGCTATTGCTGTCTGTGAGATTTTCCTAAGGGGACCAGGAGGGTGGGAGGGGAACAGTGAGTCCCCAGGCTCTTGCTCACACAAGCCTTTCCCAGGAGGATGGCTCCTCTGCTCACCCTGGGCATGAGGTGTCTGTGTCAGGGGCTGTCATCAGATGCATTGCCCTGAAGTGTGTTTTCCTCCCCTGTGTACAGACTTGCCCAGCTGAAACCTGTTTGGAGCTATTGGAACAGACTAAAATAAATAAGAGTGCATTAAGCAAAGCTGACACCAGTGATTAAGAAACTTTTTTTTTTTCAAAAGAAAAAAAAAATGAATTTAACATATCTGTTCCTCCCTCAGGCCTTAAGGAATTTGCTCCCTGCTTTGTTACCTTCCTCCCTCTGCTCTGGTGCAGGACTCTGAACAGACCTCTCCCATCATTTGTTTGGAGTTTTGGGGGCCCTATTGAGCAAGAGTGGGAGAGTGGCTGCCGAGGGCTGGTATATTTGAGGTTTATGGTAAGATCCAAAACTGTAGCCTGATTTTTGGTGGTGCTGTGGGTAGGGTTCCATGTGAGGGTTAGGGCCAGCAAAAGTTTTCAGTGGTCACTCTTTGCATGGTTTTGCCAGTCCCGTTTGTTCAGAGTTTTGGGAACCCTACTCCAAACTGATGGATGGAAAAGTCCATGGGGTTGTGGAGACAACTCCAGGGGAGCCTGACCCACCTGGGGAGCTGGTTCTGCTGGGCTGGAAAGCTCTGCATCATTCCCTAAGGTACACATGGATTTCAGAAACCATCAGTGCTTCTTAAATGCTGCTCTGACTCTGCACATGCATCCTCCAGCTGGAGGCACTCCCTACATCCACAGATCTCCTAGAGAGAAACTTCCACGTGAATCCATACCTGGAGGATGCCTGCAGTCAGTGTGTGTCCCTGCTTCTCCATCACCTTCTTCTGCTGGTGGGCTTTAAGCTGTTTGTACCCATCTTGTAGGAGCTGGAGTGAATTTTATTTTTTTTACTGTGCAAGGTGCTGTGCAAATGCAGAACACGTAGGAAAAAGAGGTTGTCTGATGCTGAGCTGGGTGAATCAGTAACCATGAACATTTTCCCTCGTGGTTTGTCTTCCATTTTATCTCAGGGAAGGTTTTTTTTTTTCCTGAGCAAGGGGAAACTCTCCACAGTACTGCTGGTATTTGCAGAACCACCTTCCTGTGAGTGTAAATCTGCCCTCTTTCTTTCTCTCTATGGGGGTAAAACACTCAGCAAATCCCCCTTTTTAACTCAGGGATTGGGTATATCAGCAGGCACAAAATGAATTTTGCTTTGAGTCTGGACCTTCTCCTCTGCAGGGGTCTCTGGCTCTGCTGAAACTTTCACACTCGATAGCCAAAATCTGCTTGTGGTTAAAGGAGAAAATGCAAAGCAGATGGCTGAGGTGAAAGGGGCAGATTGCTCCCTTTGATTGCCCTGAATGCAAAGTGGATTGGTACACAGGGAAGCTCAAAAATGTCTTTCCTATTTCAGAGACTGAAAGGAGCATCACATCTTCCAGACAGTGGTGATGAAAGGCTGTATTTAGACTGCTACAGGATGCTGCTCTAGCATCATAGCAGCTTCTCTGTACAGGGAGCTAGGGCAGAAAAGCTGAGTAAGAAGAGCCTTGAATTGCCCATCACTCACTGGATATTGGCTACCATTACACTGGCTGCCACTGGGGCACTGGGGGCTGGAGCCCATTTAAAGAGTGCTCCAACTGCTTGCACAGGAGGAAGCACCAAAAGAAGAGTGAAACGGATGAAATCAATGAATTAGTGAGTGATGCCCACCCAGGGTCCTGTCACTTCTTCCAGAGGAGGTGCCTGAGCCCCTGGTGGAAAGTCATGACATCTTCTTGTCACCAGCCAGGAGGGTAAAATTGGCTGATGCAATTTTTAAGCTCCTGCCCAGGGTGATGGAGTGGGAGCAGCAGACACTGGGGAGGTAATTTGGTGCTCTATGAATTGACTGAAGCAGCAACATTTGTAAGCAGAGGTGGAGAGCTGTTTCCAGCTTCTGCTCACTCCTTTCCAAACCCTTCCCTTCCTGATTCACTTCCCTCAGCTTGGTCATGGACTGAGACAGTCAGGGGTTGTGTTCTGCCTGGGCTCTGTGTTGCTGCTGTTCCATGCTGCAGACTTCAAGCCAAGAGCCAGGAACTCCCCCAGTCTGACCAGCACAGCCTCACAGTCCTGGGGCCATCATCCCCATTTCAAATCTCCTGAAGGAGCATCTCTGGCTTGGGGGATGAGGCATAGGACAAAGGGGGAAGGTGGGAATTTTGGATCAGACAAGCAATGCAGACCTGTGCCTTGACTTTTGTGCTGGGCATCTGTCACCAAAATAGATGAAAAATGGTGTGAGTTGTAAATTGTCACCAAACCTTCCCAGACAGGAGCTGAAGAGCACTCGTGCAGCAGTCACAGCTCTTGTCTCAATCAGGACAGAGGGGCTCTTGGGGTGACACTGGATGTCTCTCTAGCTCTCTTTTCAGCTGGGAGAGATTTAAGCAGATTAAGCCACTGTGTTTTTACAGGCTCTCTGAAGTGCACAGCCCTAGAGATTGTACTATGAGGCTCAGACAGACACTCTGTTCAAGTCAGTAGATGAAGTGGTGAGAAATTATTAAGGGGATTAGCTGCTGGTACAAACACATGTCTGCTGGAGCAGCCAAAAGACTGCTGTTGGTTCATAAGCTTCCTTTTGTCTTCTCTATGATTTCATAATTTGGGGATTCAGAGTTCACAGGGGAGTTAAACCAGTGAAGCAGCAAAAGGGTAGATTCCTCCAGCACACCCTTGAAAGAAAATAAAATAAGGAATGTTATCCGAACAGCACTTACTGTCACTATTCATGGAGCCAAGTCCTGGTACAGACCTAGAAGGGTCAGGGCAGGACCCTGCCAGGTAACTGCAAGAGGCAGAGCTGGGGGGAGCAGCCCCCTCTCCTGCTTACACCTTTCCTCAGCCATTTTTATGGAGGGCCAAGCTGAAATCATCCTGTGTTTTCTCATGAAATATTTGCAGAAAGAGTGTTTTGGCTGGATTGGGAAAAATCCCAGGCATCACAGGAGAGACTTCATCTCCTCTTTTGCTCACCTCTCCTTCCTCTTGCCATCAATTTCCCCCTTCAGATCCTGGGATATATTTGCTCAGGACCTTGCCCCTAGCCCAGCAATATTCCTCTGAATCTGGAGGAACTTCCTTTATGTTAGAGAACCAAGGGTGTGATTTATTCAAAATTCCACCATGGTTTCTGCCAGAAGGAAGAGAGCTAAGTCACCCGTTTGCAATGAGCCTCAGACCCCCAGATCTGCATCCCCTTAAGGGTGAGTGGAAACACTTAGATTCCATGCTTAGCTTAGCTTGAGGCTACAAAAGAAGAGAAAAGAAAAAAAAAATCAGATCTATACTGTCTGGCACTCGAGAATTCAGGACTATGAAGACCCAGAGGTTTGGTTTCTTAATTACGTACATGTAAGGCTAAGATAGGAAGCAATGAACAGGAATTACAGGAGAAAATCCATTTGGACATTAGGAGAAAGTCAGTGAAGCATTGACAGTGCTGCCTGTGGGTTCTGTTATGGGCGTCTCTGGGAATGGATTAGATCTTGGTTTAGAGCAGCAGAAGGTGGTACTTAACTCCTGGGATGGTTTTCAGCACTTTGCTATGATTCTGCACCGAGTTTTTCCATAGTTTTAGCTGGGAGCAGAAGTTTTCTCTACTGCTTCTGATGATTCTGTTATTGTTGCTTGACATAATGTAGGCTGAGGCAGTTTCTCTTCCTAGGAAGGTGGAAATATCTCCATATGTTAATCTCTAATCCAGAATTCCTTTGGGATGGCCATAATGATACAATTACAGCTATGATTTATTTTCCTCTGTGCCTAGCACAGAGTTGTCCCACTGAACTCTTTGGAGTTCCTTCATGCCATGCCCCTGCATCACTTGCTCCTAACAAATCTCCCAGTTCTGGATTTGGATTCACAATGTTTAAGGAGATCTGCTGCCTTTGCAGCCTTGTGCAGGTTTTTTCATCAGCCCTTTGACTCTCTCTGGACTTATTTTATGGATATAAATCAAGCTTATTCTGCATTTCTTTTAAGTGTGTTAAATATAAGTAGGGAGAAAAAGCAACAGACATAGAAGCATAGAGAGTGGAAGAAAAAAACTCTTGTTGAACTGTGAGGAACTCTGTGTTTTTACACCAAAGCTCTTCTTGTCTGAATATTACCCAGATCATGATGGAAAGAGACACCACATTTTCCATGTTTATCAGAATTAATGAACCCCTGACACAGAGGGATGGACAATATTTCTTAGTCTTAACCTGGCTGGTGTAAAATTGTTTTCTAGCTTTTAAGGTGTTTTAATGAGTCTGTAAATAATCTGATGTAATACAAATAAGAATCCGAAATAAGAATTATTTGTATTATTGCTATTAATTGTAGTTACCTAATTGCCATTTTAGCTTTTTGCTGGTATAATGCAATATGCTTGCAGCATGAGATCATGACAGCTATGGAAAACTGGAGGAGAAAAGCTCCCAGGTCTCAGTCCAAAACAGTGGGATTAATCCTGATCCTGCTGAAGTCCATGTTCTACTGATTCCAAATGATCTGGTGTCCATTCAGACCTTCCTCCAGGTCCACAGGACCTTCCTACAAATGTACATTTGTTCTACAAATGGGCCCAACAAATGTTCATTAGCCTACACCAAGCTGTATGAAATCCTTGAATGTCCAGGGATAGACTTTGCAGACAATAATTGTTTGAAAATTCCCACATAATGTCATTTGGGATTTCCTCTTCATCCTGAAAAATAAACTGTTTAATTAAAAGTGGAATGAAAATGATAAAGATGAAAAGACTCCTCTGAAGGACATGGAAGCTATAATTTGTTGCTTGGCCCAGGCTGGTTCAATGAACTCTCTTGCACTCAGTGGCTCAATTATCTCTGAGTACCTGGAGCAGTTTTGTAGGATTTCCTAGCAAGCACAGTGGGAAGGTTTAAAATACTAACTAGGCATGTTGGAGGCTTTCTTTTTTGCTTTTGATGGTATGAGAGGAGAAGGCAAGCTTGGGCATTTTGATCTCTGTTTAGGAATGATGCTGCATAAAAATCTGCTTAATCTTACCAGTCCAGCTGGAGCTTCTGCTGTCCCTGTTGGTGTTCCCTTAGGCAATCACAGGAAACAGCTGGAGTGGTGGAAATTCTGGGATGATCTTACCAGAAACAGTCACTGCCTGACCTGGCTCTCAAAGACCACTCTAAAGTTTTCCTCTCCCTGCTTTCCTTCACCTCTAAAAGCAGGTGGGATTTGAAGATGATCCTTGTTCTTTGCCTGTATGTTGGGGAGGATTTTGGCTTTCTCTGCCTTCACTGGGGGAGTTCTGGGTCCATTGTCAGCAGTACCACCCCTGTGCTCCCCTCACATCCAGCACCCTCTTGAGGAATGTGACAAGCCTGGGTTTCTCAAATCATGAGGGTGATTATGAAAAGGAAAAAAGAAATGCTCAGATATTTCTAGACAGATGCCAGTGTCCTCACTGGACTGAAGACCTGGCTGTGGAGATGGGAAACCAGTGCGGTGCCCCAAGCCTCTGGTGCTTTGGGACCAAGGAAGGGTCCAAAATCAAGGTCTCTCCATGCCTAAGAGGCTGCAACTTGTCAAGAGACAAGTTTGTAGGGTAATGAGGTTTTTTTAAAGTAGATTACTTTATCTAGATGATAGAAAAATATCAGCTAAGTGGACACACAGGTCCCTCTTCCAGGGAGATCTGAAGAAGGCCTTAAATTCCCCCTAAATATGTCAGGTCAGGGCTGCTGCAAACTGGTGTTTATTTCCAGCTTTATTACTTACTCTCTTTTTGAAGTTTGCCCATCACTGGCTGCCACAACTAACCCAAGGGCTTGATCCCCAGGGAGATGTGTGTGCTCCTAGCCCCCAGTGAGCAATGAGGAAAGCAGGAATGCTGTGGGACATGAAGAACAACAGCATTTACTGCTTGGAGGGAGCCTAGCAGGATGGGCAGTTCCCCTTGTATTGTGGCATTCTTGCTTCTGATCTGGGGACCCTGCAGAATAGGCTGGAAAAGAAAGGAGAGGGGAAAAAACCCCAAACCCTTATTATTCAGAATTTTAAAATACTCTATCAAAATGTAGGTTTGTGGTTTTGGACATATCTGAAAGTAGGTTGTCCTTGGTGACTGACTAGATATATTTGAATAGATTCAAGTGACAATCCAGAGGTTTTTCCCAGCCTTTTTTTTTCACTCTGGTATGTAGGAAAAAACAAAAAGTTTAATTGCAGTATTGCAGTCTAAAATATGTCTTCAGATGACATTTACCCCTTGTTTCCTTGGCTACATTTGGGGCTAAAACACCACAAACTGCTTTTTGTTAATCTTACTTTCTGCCCTGCCATGTAAGAAGCCCCGTTTGCTCTCATCAGATTTGGATCCCAGTTCCTGTCCCCAAATTTTTCATATAAACTTTTTCTGGATGTCACGCCACACTTTCTGAGGTTTGCCAGTTTCTGATTATAGCCTGGTTCTTGGGAATGGGAAAACGCCAGAGCACCCATTCCCATCCTGCCCCAACTGTGGGCTGCAACCCAGGACCCTTGAGGCCAGCAGAGCTGTAGCAGTGGATGACACAGGGAGTATGAAACCCCAACAACTCCACTGAATCCTTTGGAAATTCATTGCCATTGCTCTTCCAGTAAGTCAGGAATTCGGATCTTGATCTGCAGAAGTATTTAGGTCTCCAGTTCCCAGTGGTTTCCTAGCTATGGTGCAGGTTAGGAGCTGAACCTAACTGGTTGCTATCAGCTCAGTGTCCCAGGGCGTTCAGATCTAGCATTAATTCTGTTGTTACTGCTGAATTCTGAGGGCCTGGCTGGAGTCTGGGCTCCTTGAAATAGAGACAGAGTGCCTAGGATGGGATTTATCTGTCCAGGTGTTGACACTTACAGTGTCTAAGTCAGAACCTTAAGTAATGGAAACAGGACAGACCATACAGTCAATAAAGAGTGGGACATCTTGAAACTGTCACCTGAAAGTGATCTCCTGAATCCTCTGTCTCCATCAACCACAAATGGAGCTGGACTGATACCTGCACTCTCTGCTTTTATCTCTATTTCTCTTCCCTACTTTCTTCTCACTCTCTGGCTCAGTTGTTTTGATTACATGAAGGGCAAACTTTTGTCTCTTGCAGCCCCTGTGTAAAACTCTACCCAAGCACTTCTCCCTGACTTCCAGCATCTGTGGAGCAATTCAACAAGTTTTATAAACCTAATATTCCTGTGATAGTAAATTGGCACATTTCACCTGAGCTCAGTAATGTTTTGTTACAGCTGAGCTTGCAGCTTTTTATCTTCTGTGTTGTGCTACAAAGATGGGAAAACATAACAATATTTGCTGAATTTTGGTTTACAGAACATAGGAGACTTTTCATTCATTTCTGAGTTATTCAAGGGGAAAAATCCAAACCATCATTCATTGGATATTCCATTTAGATGCTGTCAGAGCAGACTGAGAGAGTATTTTCACTTCAGCCTCTCCATGTGCAGTTCAGTGCAATGGACCTTGATCTAAGCCCAGGTCTGTGGCCATTCCTGCAGCACCCATGCTGGACGATGGCACATTTTCTTTTCTCGTGTCAGATGCTGGGTGTGTTTCCATCTCTTAGATAAGCTTTGTAGTGTTTCTATTTCCCTTTCCCCCAATGGTACTGATTATCCCAGAAATAGATAGGAGCTGGAAAGCTCTGTTTTGGATCTGAACTGTTCCTGTGTTGCATCTGGCATTGTGACATTTTTGGGGCTATGATAGTTTTGCAGTTGCACTTGTGCCAACTCTTCTGTCTTTAGGCTTTTTTTTTTTTTTTCCTCCATGAACTGGATTGATCTTTTGTCATTTCAAGTGCTTCTTGTTTGAAGCTTCCTCTCCTCTCCTCTCCTCTCCTCTCCTCTCCTCTCCTCTCCTCTCCTCTCCTCTCCTCTCCTCTCCTCTCCTCTCCTCTCCTCTCCTCTCCTCTGCTGTCCTCTGCTCTGCTGTCCTCTGCTCTGCTCTGCTCTGCTCTGCTCTGCTCTGCTCTCCTCTCCTCTAGCCAGAAACTAGACAAGACACATCCAAAGTTAGTGGCCAGTGGCCAGAATGGGCTGGAAATGGAGTGATCACCAAGGGCCAACCCAGCACAAATTGACCTCACAGTCCTGGACTTCAGGAATTTATTGCCCAAGGAAGGGACATCCATCCCTCCGAGCAGCTAATGCCACCACAGATACATGACCTGCAGCCCTTGAATCTGGCCAGGCTGCTCCAACTTTTCCTTTTGAGAGGTTTTTCCTCTCTAAAACATAAGACAAAAAAGGAAGACAACCCTTTACCATATTCCCAAATGATCTACTAGGGTTCAGGAAACTGTATCTAAAGGTGGGCAGAGCTGAGCTCTCTCTCCCTCTTCTCTGTCATTGGAAATCTCCTGGGGCCACAGCCTAAAGGTATGAGGCTTGAGACAGGGAAACCCCATAGGCTTGTAGGGCACTAATAGGGGTAAGGAGCAGTAGGATACTTCCTCATGAAGGTGATCCAGAAAGAATTTCAGTGAGATTCTGTGAGACATCTGAGATTTTCCAGTTGCTCCCTGGGCATCTGGACAGTAACATCTCTCCTTTTCCTGCCCTTCCCATGGGAAGTTAGGAACCTCCAGTCTCCAAGGAAACCTCCACTTTGGAGACTCCATCTGTATGAACTTGGGGCATCTCCTGCCAGGAGAGGTAGGATCTCCTCCATGGTTTGCAAATCTCCTTGAGATCCTTGAAATACAATTGTTACTCCAACTCTATTGTGAAATCTCAAGGGTTGTGACCCAAGAAATAATTGGCCCTATGGAACTAAGGATGAGTTATTTCAGTAGATGACAGGACTATCCAGCATTATAATCATAACACTTTAAAAACTACATAAACAAGAGTTATGGGAAGGACATAAACTCTTGTGTTTCAGTGCATAACTATTGTGAGTCAGGAAGTAGTTCTCCTTCTAGGCCATTTATTCCATAATTGGTGGATGCAATGGAGCCGGACACAGAGAGATTCAATAACCCAGGGCAGAGGAACTTCTGGTTGTGACTTCCAAGTTTTGCAATGAATTCATTGAGATAAACAAACTTTTGTTTTCCTCTTTCAAATTCGATCACCTCCCCACTTGTATTCCCATACTTTATATTCTTCTTGGCACTCATTGTGTGTTTTCAGCCAGTGTGCTGCTGCTTTCCAAGACCATCAGCCATGACATGGGGGCACAGTCCCATTTACATCCCTTTGCAGATGGCCTGTTTCTACTACTGTCAGTGCTTGGGTTTTCTCTTTTGCTGTCTTTATGCTCAGAGACAGGCACTACTCAGTAGGGCTTTGTGATTCTAATCTTTTTCATACAGTTTGAGGAGCAATGAACTTGAAAAACAAGATCCCTTTCTCCGGGGAGAGAAGGCACCTGAATTTAGCCCTGCCTTTGCCACCCACCAAGGATGTGCGTGGCAGTCCAGAGAGGGCTGGGAGCAGAGTATTTGTTGTCCCTGTAATGCCCATTGTTGTTTCCCTACAGCTCCCATTTCTGTAGGCACCATCTGTTTGCAGGGGTCCTTTTTTATTTTTTTTATTTTTTTTTGCTCCAGCATTGCAGGCTTCAGGAAATGCCATCTTGCCAGGTGGCATCTCTGTTTGCCACTGCTCTAGAAGCAGGTGCACTTTGTGGCATAATGTAGCTTTGTGCCAGCCCATTACAAGCCATGGCCCATTCAGAGACTTGGATGGGGTTATTGCTTCAGCTCAGCTCCATTGGAGACGTGGGCATTGCCTCTGAAGTGCCTCTGGCAGCTGACTTCTCACTTTGATTTATGGTAGCCTTAGGGCAGCTGGTAATTACATGCATGTTCCTGTATTCAGGAGCTTTAAGCTGTCGCCAGGGAGCAGGGACTTCTTCATGCAACACTGGGAGGATGAATGGTTCATTTTGATGAGCATCTCAGGCACTTTGGGGCATATGAAAAGGCCTGCCTGGGTGTTCCTCCTTGTGATGGCAGAAGGGCTGGTGGAAGGATAATGATACCACAGTTCTGCTCTCCAAGAATCTGAACTAATTTGCTGGTGTTTCATCAGCCAAAATAAAACGTGCAGAGAAATGGGTTTGCGCAGTGGGGTTCTGTGGCTCTGTAACCAAGTTGGATGACAAGCTGGGGTTTGGTGTCTTACTGGCATCCCTTGCAAGGGGAAGAGTGGTCAATACATGTTTTTTTCCACGGCACTTCATCTCTCTGCTTCAGCTGAACCCAGAGGACCACATTGAAGAAATGGTCAAAAAGTCTTCTCTTGTGAGTGTCCAAAAGATGCCATTTACTTGGCATCTTACATGGGAACTTCTGTTTTGGGCAGTGACCATTAACTATTCTCTTCCAAGCTACCAGGCATTTCATATTTCAAGTAATATTTCTTCACACAAGTTCTTTGACTTTCATTGACTTTTTTATTTCCAAACACTGCTGGAAAAGACCAGAGGCAGGCAGGGGACTAGAGAAGAGTTTTGCTGGACTAAGTGCAGGGTGATGTTGCATTACAAGTCCCTGAATGGCAAAATCGTCTTTTAAGAGGACTGCAAGCTTTTCACCTGCTGAAACTCAAATGCTGAGGAATCAGAAGCAAGAAAAACCTTACTCTCTCTAGTTCTACTTGCTCCCTTTGCACATCCTTCCCACTATTTGTAAAATACAATTAAAGTCCAGTGCTCTGATGCAGTAGCTCTCAGTAAGATCAGTTATTACTCAGTTTCCCCAGAAGCCATCTCTTCTGCCACTGTCAAGAACATCCTTCCTTGCAGGTGCCAGCAAAGCTGTAAACATGGAATCTATTGCAGTCCTTTAGTATCTTTATTTACAGCTGCTCTTAATGCATCCACCTAAACGCCTTCCTTGTGTTGTCCCAGTGCACCACTGCTCACTTTAGTGAAATTCATCATGTTATTAGAGATAACTTGCTGTTTGCTTTTTTAAAATTTATTTTATTGTGCAAAATGGTTGTATCCTAGACCCAAGGATAAGCCTAGAAACTCTGTGGAAAGCGCTATCTTTGTAGAAAATTCAGGGGGTTTAAAATTGCTTTGTTCCTTTTAAATAAATCCCAAATTAAAGGTATCTGCCAAGTCTTGTTTCTGTCTCTGGGCCTGATGTAAAACTGCACAGAGCTGTTGAAATAATTGCCCTTGGCCCAAGAGACTTTGGATTAGGTGTTTTATTAATTTTAATGCCTTCTCAGTATTTAGGTGTGTTAATGCACATTCGTGCTACTAAATGAGCTGTAAGCAGAATTGGTAATTCCACTAATAAAGATCCAATAATGATTTTAACTGATGTGAAAAGAGGGATTATGTGATCATTCCTTCTGCCCATCCCTCTTCTTTTTTTTTTTATCACTTGGCTAATTTTAAACCAGTTTTGAGAGAAGAGGGAACACCAATACAACCAGGTTCCTTCAAGTTGTGTGAAATTTGATGGCTGAGTAGGTGATAGAGGGGCACACAAGTGTCCTGAAAATGGGGAGAAGGGGTCAAAATTCATTGCATCCAGTCTGTCCATGGCTCAGGACTAACCATGGGGTATTTTGTTGCTTCTCTGGTGGGGCAGAGGAGAAGGCACAGTGGGAACAACAAGGGGGATTGCAGACAAAGGCTGCATGGTGAGGTGAAACCACATTTCCTCGCTGTTCAAGGCACAGCTTGCTTAACGTGGGCAAAAGAATGTATTTTTCCCTTGCCTAGTGCACAAAATCTCCTGAAACATTTTGTCTCAAATTGACTTGAAACATTCAGCCTGCAGCAGATATCCGGAGCATAACATTGCAGCCCACACAGTTAAAGTCTGGCAAAAGAGGAAGAGATTGGAAGTGAGGGCTGTTCCAGCACCATTCAGGAGATGGAGAGCTGGATGGGGAAGCTCTGCTCCTTGTTTTACCCACAAATATCATTGAGTTGATATTAGGGCCATCCACCACTCCAGACTGAGGTTTGAGTTCAAGTAATGGAAGGTGTTTCCTACAACAGAAGTTGTACCAAGGCTCTTCAGAAACTCAGCTGTTACTGCTTGAGGGGTTTCACAGGCAGCAGAGGGCAAACCTGGGGTCAGGATATTGTTTTGGTTGAATTTTGTGTCTGCAAAAGCAAATGTGCCAGAAACATCAGAGAAGGGCAGAGGAGATGGCCTCGGAGAGCCCAGAGCTGCCACAAATCTGCTGTGCACTGAACCCCAGCTGACTGCAGACTGTTTTGAGAAAAAAGATGATCAGAAAAGGAGACGAAGGAGATAGGAAAAGAGTCTTTTTTACTCTTTTCATTCCCACCGTGCCCACAAGGAAATGAGAACATGAACTTGCTCTGCAGGGAAACAGGACTGCATCAAAACCATTCAACCCAGTTAGCATTTTTCATAATGGAAACTTTCCCCATGATCCCAAGTGTCAGCTCTGTGCTGTAACCAAATGATATTGCACTGCATTTACATATGTATGGAACACATAGGTGTATATATATATATAAAATTAAAGTCACTCTAGACAAAGCATCACTTCAGAGTTTTTTGAGAGAATTGTACTCTAATTTGAGTTTATTCCTATTTGTCATGTTGGGTGAGATACCTGTGATCAAAAGTAGGTGCATGGAGTATCGGTATTTCCCTCTGAGCTGGTCTCCATAGCTGCTTTTTTTTTTTTTTTTTAAATCCAGGATATGATTCTATTTATCTTAAAATAGAACACTAAAGTAGGTCAAACAAGTCTCTGCTTAAAAACTGTGTATTGAAGAGCCTGAGGGTGGTCAGCTCTACCTTGTAGGCATCTGAAATTAGGTGAAACAAATTCCTCGCCTACTGATCACCAGGTACCTGGCGCCTCTCGCCTGTGCTGGGCTGGGTGGTCTGAGACATCAGCTCCAGGGCTGGATGACAGAGCTGTTTGCAAGTGGTTTCCACGAGCTGTCTGTGTAGTTTCCTTTGCAGCCAGATTTAAGCTTTTTATACCTTAGATGGTGGAGGGACACTCCGGCCCTGACTGTGCGCTTGTCTTTCTGCAGAAGGTTTGGGTGATGTGTCTCAGTTCTGCATTTAAGCAACCCAGCTGCTGGCCCTGGGCACTGGTTTGCTCTCTGTGGGATGATTGGGGCCTCTGGGTTTGAGGTGTTGTCCATTAACCCAGCTCCAATAGGCTTGCAAAGGAGGGAGGGTGGTGTGGTGAAAGCACCCCACAGGGTGGCAGGAGATCTGAGCTCGACTCTTCACTCTGCCACAGAAAAATATCACTGTTGATCTTGGGTGCCTTTCTTACACTTTTTGCTCCACCACAGTTTCCCCATCCATAAAATGTGAATGATTTTCTACCTAGCTGGCTGAAAAATGAGGACCTCGTAACTGGAATTCGAGGAACCTAGAGGGAAACTCTGGTCTGGAGTTGCTCATGACAAAGCATCTACTAACATATTTTCAGCCAATGCCTGGCAGAGCAGAAACGTTCAGATTTCTGTTTAAATAAGCTCTTTCAGCAGATGAAAGAACATACCAGGAACTGGTCAGCAGTATCCTCTGCAGAGTGGCCCCTGAGAGGGGAGAGCAGGCCAGGGAGTTAATAGCTTCCAGGTAATGAGAAGGGTGCAGAGCTGCCCTGAAATGAAGTTGGTAGGAGAGAACTGACCCAGGGAGCTCCTCGCTTCTCAGTAATCCCAGTTATCGGCTGCTGGTCAGCTCTGGAGTGGGAGGGCAAGGGGAATGAGGCCATCACACTTCACTCTGCTGGTGCACATGAAAGAAGAACCAGCACCATCAAGATTTTGACTTTAACTGGCATGAATGAAAGGCTTTGGTCAGGTTGGCCTTGGAATTGTTTAGGATGAAATGGATTCCTTTTAGCCTTTGAGAGGGTCCAATTTAAGCTGTTTAGCTGAGCAGTGTGGAAAATCCAGCAGTTTAGCTATTATGTGGTCAAACTGAAGAGCAGACTCCATTTACCAATACTGCTGGATCCATAACCCCACATCCTTATGGAAACACCATATTTATTACACTTCTATCATGTGTTGTTATGGCCACCAGCGGTGAAAATCCAGCCTGTTTTATCCATCATGTTTCTTGGCTTCCATGTTGCTTTTATGTCTTATACATCCCTCAATATGTTTGCTGCAGGGCAACACATGCTCATCACAGGGTTTCCACTTTGGGCAGAAATGTTTTGAGACAGAAGGGCAGGAAATGCTTCTGCTAGATGTCAATGGCCTTGTAGTTTGTAAGGATAAATGTGTCCACAAAGGCTCTTATGAAAAGCAAAAAACATTTCTGGGAGACTGATTACTTGTTCTTTTAACCCTAGTGATTTTTAGTCTGGCTAAAATAGCATCTTGTTTTAATTTGGGTGTCTAGAGATTACATTAATATATACAATACCCAGTTTTCTGCACGGGACCATCTCTTTGCTTATCCTACTGAAGAGATGGTTTGTGCCATAATCACTGAAAGTCACTGCTCTGTGCAGCCAGGACAGTCCAAAACTAGAGACTTTTATGTTTGTTTTTTTTTTCTCAGACCCATTTTTACAATTCTCAGCTGCCACAAAATTATAGAGAATAGGAATTTGTGAGCTTTGTATTGGCATTTGGACAATGAGTAATATAGGCAAAGGAAAATGTTAATTTCAGATGATTTCTGGAAGGAAAAGAACATTTCTCTCTTTACAGCTTCCCTCAGGAGGTGTGCAGATCCATGGAGGAGGAATGAGTAAAAATTAGGAAAGGGAAATTTGGGACAAATGCTAGTAAAGTGAGGTGTTGATCTTCCCCCATGAGGACATGATGATCATTTCTCAGCAACATACAGAGGGAAAAGAAAAGAGATGGAAATAGTGAAGTAGTAGAAAAGGCAGCTTGGTTCAATGAGCATGATCTTCAGTTGGATGTACAATAAAAAGCAACATGAGGGAAATAAAACATGGGTCCTTTTCCAGAAGAAAATGACCCTGTGAGGAGTCCACCACCTTCCCTTGCAATATCTGTGAAGGGTCTCACTTCTGCAGCTGCTCTGAAGTCTTCCAAGCAGCTCTTCTTTCGTTATGCTCCTTTATGTCTTCCTTTCAGTCAGTAAAAGCTGTTTTCTTGGAGCTGTGTTTCTTGTCAGGAAGGTTTTTGTGGTCCAGCATGGCCTCTCATCTCTTCCTGTGAGTGGAACAAATTTAGATAGTTTGGTTTTCGTTCACAAAATATGGGCTTGGTCACTGATGAAATCCCAGCACAGGTCCTATGGCAAGACCCAAACCAGTTTCTATCCCTAGCTTGTCTGTTATGAAGGGCAGGGTTCAAGACTACCTGTGACAAGACACAGAAATGAATGTAGATGTTTCTGAACTATGGACATCTCATTCTTTGAAATGAACATGAGCTTTGTTCTTTAGGCTGCTGAAGAATCTGGGGAAAAGTTTTTGACTGTTAATTATTATGGATGAAGTTATAAAGTATCAGTCCCTCCTGCAATACAAAACATGCTATAATCATCATGGAGCCTTAGCAAGCACTCTATCTCTCATATCTGTATTTAGTACAGGTTTGGAAGACATCAGCTTAATTTCAGTCTCTGCCAAAGCAGGTATCTCCTAGAGAACCTTATTGCTGCTCCTTCCTGCTTGGAACTGATTGGATGTGCCTGTACCAGTGTTGTCTCCATCCTGGCAATCTGTCAGTCCCAGTCACAAAGAGCACTTTTCCCAAGCACTACAGTTTGGTGCCACAGGGATTGGTCTCTCCATTCCCAGGAATGATGGCTCCTACAAGCAGCAGCTGCTCCTCCCCAGCCAAGGACATGTTGTGTGTAAAGCTGAGACACATCAGCTCTGATAGGGGAATTCTTCCTTATGGAAGTGTTTACTTTATAGAAACATAAATTTAGCTGATGTTTAAAAAAAACCAGTCCTCTGTCTTGGGTGGGACCAATAGAGTCTCTTTTCAGGCCTGACAGAGCTCCTGTACCACAGAAGGTTTGCTCTCTGAAGGCTTCTTGCAAGGTTATGATGTTGAGCCCAGCGTTTAAGTCTGGGCTTTAGAAATGGAAAATGAAAAAACCCATCTCTTCCAAAGGTCAAACTGCCTACAGATCCCAGACAAGCTCCTAGGCTGA
This sequence comes from Calypte anna, assembly GCF_003957555.1. Classification (NCBI taxonomy): domain Eukaryota; kingdom Metazoa; phylum Chordata; class Aves; order Apodiformes; family Trochilidae; genus Calypte; species Calypte anna. Next base: position 16,654,535 of record NC_044249.1, on the reverse strand, counting down.
TTTTATAGATTGTACTGTGATGTTTTGTTTTGCCTGGAGGCTGAGATGTGAGTTCAATGGCAATTTGCAGAGCAAATCAGTAGCTTGAGTGGCAAATCCCTGAAAAAGAAAGTCTGGGCTCAGCAAAATCTCCCCATCCTCCTGGGCTGACATTTCATGGTAAGGTTAAGTCACTTGTGTCCAGGACTTGCTTTAATCAGAAATGTTCTCACCTTTAAGAAGATAACAAGGTGTAAAGTTTGTGATGTAGTGAACATGGAGAGGATGATTTTTGATTCTTGACTTTCTATTTAATTTTGATTTTGTGTATATTTTTTGTTAGAATGGGAGTATTAAGGAGGGGGCATAAAATTAATTCACTCTTTCCTCTCCCATGCTTTCTCAGCAGGAAAAATACATTTTCTTTAGTCCTTAAATGGAAGGAGGTCACAAAATGAGGAAAGGTATTGTTTTCAAATTTTGGAATGGAAAATGTTTCTCAGAAGAGGTTTGGTTTGGTTTGGTTTGGTTTGTTATTTTCCTTAAAAATGTCACAGTTATGGCATAAAGTCATTCTTAGATAGAAATGTTTTAGGAAAATATTTTTATCTGGTTATTGAAATATATCTTTTTTCTGCATTTGTGGGTCTGTCTGTTTCATGGACTACACCACCATAAAGCATATGAGCCACTCCATATCAGCTCTGTGGAGTGGCTTGGAAATAAGTGGTTTGGAAATAAGAAACATTTCACTGATAGTTATTTTAGAAATACTGATAACAGGTAAGACACCAGCTACTAAGGAGAGCTATGTGCTTACACTTTATTTTCAGTCTGCTCACAACTTGAAGGGAACCATTCTAAAAACTTCTAAAAGGATAATGAAGAAGAAGATTATGTAGAAGGAAGAAAAGGATGAACACATTTAAAAAATATTTCAGAAAACTCCAAAAATACTCATTTTCTGTTACCCAAGATCAGTGTACAAAGTCTAAAAAAGCACTGCATCTGGCTGATAAATTTTAATGTTGTTTTGTTTCTATTTTAAAATATTATGGAGTTGCACTAAGCAGAATTCCTGAGGCTGAAGGAAAACTCAGGTACTCCAAACAAATACTGTTTGAAGTGAATGTTTTTTGGCAAGGTGTTTCACAGTATGCATTGAATAATTTCATCCAAGATATTTTGATACCTTGTTTTAGGAAAAGAAAATGCTGAGGAGTCAAAGTAAAATAAGACTGCGGGGGAAAGAAAATTAAGCTGTTTTCTTGGAACACCCCTCAGAAGGTTACAAATCCTGCAGAAATTTATGGCTAGCCAGAAGCATCAATTGAATCCCTCACCATTCACCAGCCTGGTACCAAAAAATGAACACTAAAGAATATTTCCATTTCACCTTGGTTTGTGCAATCATTTTATGATCCAGAGAGGTCAAGTTGAGACTGGCTCTTGCCATTCTCCAAACTCCCCTGAAAATCCTCAGCATCAGGCAGCACTTTGTGTTCTCAAAGATCTGCTCATCCATCACCACTTCACAATATTAACTATAATCCTTGCAGCATCCTTGTCAGATGCAGAAAGTTAAGGCAAGAAGTTAAATTCTAAATCATTAAGGGATCCCTAGCTGGTTTCCAGGATAATGGCACAGAAATTTTAGACATTCCTGACCAACAGGCAAAGCTGGAATTCTAGAGATGTTTGGACACATACCAGTGAAACCAGGAGATGATGGAGACATTTCTCATGCTGCTATAGTCAGCACTTTGAGTCTTTTCTCTCTTCTGTACCACAGAGATGATTTATGTTTGTGGGAGATATTAGAGAGCCATAGGAAATACTGAAGCCCATTAAACATTTGGAATGAGCTCACTGAAAGTTGTCACACATTATTTGGGATTAAAGTTGAGTAAGAATAGCCAGACCCTCCACTACTGAAAGTTAATTGGTGAAACTGGATTTTATAGGCTGGAAAAGTGGCTCTGTTCCTCATCTGAGGGTCAAGCATACTCCTTGCTTACTAGGTAGAGAATTTTGAGGCAGCTTTCATCTCTTATTTTGGATTTCAAGATCTGATTGGTCTTCAGATGTTGGGAAAAAAGCTGAGAAAAATCATATAATCTCTTTTGATTCCCTGATTCAGAGGAGTTTGTGGTCAATCCTGTAAAAGTCCTGGATGATCAATAAGACTGGCATGGTTAGGGAACTCTCCTCTCCCCCTCCAGACTTGGGCTGGATGCAGCCATGGGATGGATGCAATGTTTGGCTATGGACACAAAAGAGGTGCACAGCCACATCCATGTGCTTCTAGGATGTGTTGAAGCAACTCAAATTAATTCAAACAAATTGTTCCCAGAGGTGCCTATTTCACTCTGCTGGCTGAGATACTCTAAATGCTGACCTGAGTTCAATGGGATGAAACCCAGCCCAGCTGCTTTGGCAGGTTCAGCTTCAGGGCCTTGGTTGTTTGTGAATTATTGAACCCTTAAGCAGGTCTGACCAGCCAGCCTGCAGGTGACTTTGCAGGAGCCAGCAGCAAGAGCAGAAAGAAGTCACTGATGCTCCAAGGTTTATTTCCAGCTGGAGACAACTTCATCCAGACCTTGTCTGCAAATAGGATGGGATGGGTCATAAGATTCCTCCCTAGGGTCTTAGGAAGCCACCTGATGTTTGGGACTGCCATCCTCATCATGCCACCCCATGCCTGCAGGAGTGGCATCAAGCCTGATGGGGCTGCTGCCACAGCAGAGGCATTTCTGGCACAAGCCCCACACAAATCTTCCTGTTTCTTTCACACCAGGACCAGGAGAGGGCTTTGAAAAATGAGGCTGCCAGCACACAGGCAGCAGGAGCAGGCTTCTGAGGGCCTTTCTGGAAAGCTGAAAACAGGAAATGTTTAATCAAGCTCTGAGGAAAAAAAAGAAAACTTTTTAAAAAAAAAAAAAAGAGAGAGAGAGAAAAAAAAAGACTGTCTCTTTCTGAGCAGCCAGGATGTTTGTGAAATCCCTGCTCCGTTTATTATGATGCAGAGTTTCAGCTGGCTGTTTTATTAAAGACAGCTGGGACACATTACTTGAGCATTAACACTGAGCCAGCTTTCATTTTAAAACTTACCCGTTGCTGGGAGCTTTCCTTAATGCATTCCTGCTGCTGCCAGCTCTGTAATCCTCACCAGCACCCGCGGGGGAAGATCACCTCACCTCACCATCCTCCTTATTTCCGGAGAAAAGCCAAAGAAAAATCAGGCTGGCTGATCAGGAGCAAGCTGCTCCCACTCCTTGCTGTGGCTCCGAGGTGGAACAAAGGCTGCTGGAGCAAGAGGTCAGCGATGCGTCCGCCAAGAGGACATCTGCTCGTGGAGGAAAGCCCTTAACACTCATATGCAACTCTCTCTTAATTGCTTTCCAGGGACATTTTAGAGATTTTTGCAATGTAAACTCTGTTTCAGTACATCACAAATCACTGAGCGATGGCTCCAGCGTAGATTGTAGTGGAGGCTGGTGAGCCCTGTTGTGAAAGTGGGGAGGAAACAAGCTAACAGGCTCTGGTGGGTGCAAAGTTTGTCCCAGCAGCACAGCAGGAGAGATCTCTCCCAGAATGTCCCCTCTTGCCATGCTGCATGGATAAACCTTCACACCCAAGCACCAGGGTTCTCCTGGGGCTGAGGGTTTGGAAGTCATGGTCCATGTCTTCCAGGACATGGCACCCCAGGACATGGGGCCCAAACTGTTCTCTGAGATATGGGAGATGAGTGAAATCCCTCCCCCCAAACCTGCTCTTCATAAGGATGTGGCTGGAGGGAGGTGAGCATGTCTCTTGTGCCCCCAGCCATATGGTTTGAATCATAGAATCCTAGAATGGTTTGGGCTGGAAGGGATACATTACCTCGTTCCAACCCCCTGCCATAGGCATGGACAACTCTCCCCAGACCAGGTTGCTCCAAGTCCCATCCAACCTGGACTTGAACACTTCCAGGGATAGGGCAACCCCACAGCTGCTCTGGGCAACCTGGGCCAGTGTCTTACCTCACCTTCCTCATAGTGAAGAATTTCATCTTATACCTAATTTCATCCTAATACCTACACCTGCCCTCTTCTAGTTTAAAGCCATTAGTCCTTGTCCTATTACTCCATGCCCTTATAAAAAGTCCCTCTCCAGCTTTTCTCTAGTCCCCCAGGTACTGGAAGGTGCTGTAGGGACTCTCTAGAGCCTTCTCTTCTCCAGACTGAAAAGTGCCAACTCTCTCAGCCTGTCTTCACAGGAGAGATGCTCCACCCTTCTGATCATCTTTGTGGCCTTCCCCTGGACTCAATCTGAGAACTCCATGTAATTCTTATGCTTGGGACATCAGAAGCCATCTGGCCCCTGCGTGCTGTCCTGGTCCCAGGCATTAGGATGTGTATGGTTGCCCTCTGGGAATGTAAGTGTAAAATTCTGGGGCGAATTCAGGTCCCAGTTTTGGGGAGGGGTCACAGAGCTGATGTTTCTGTGCCCACTCTGCTTTTTAGCCTGGTCTCAGAAGAAGATTTGTGCCATTGCACAGTGTGTTGTGTGTGTATGTGTATATGTTTATGTAGCAGATGTGTTCCCAAATCAGTTTTGAACTCACAAGCCAATTTTGACTAAACATAGCAGAAGGTAGAGATTTCAAACATATTGAGTTCTTACAAGTGTAAAGAAGCCATTGGGTGGAGAAGGGAGGCTCCATTAATGCCTTTATTGATAGGCTGCACTGGGAGCTCAGGATTTATTAGACACCTGAGAATCCACACAGCCATGTTCCATTGCATGTTTTAGTTGCAGAGGACATTTCCATCCCTGTTTATGCTTTGTTAGATATTAAGCTGTGCATACTTCTGTGGACTGAAAATCTTTACTAACAGCTTTGCTTTCACTGGATTGGCTCCTGTCAAAGGGAAAACAGCTCTATGGAAAACTTCTGAGGTTCTACTGAGACCTTGACATGAAGCAAGGCAGAGGAGAGGGGATCCTGGTCCTCCAAGGGAAGCAGCTCAGGACACACATGTTCCCTCTCAGACACCATTACAGAGCTGCTCTGAGCTTCAGTGATGTCTCCCCAGCTCTGGGTGATGCACAGAGGTGAGTGACCTCCCCTGTAGTTTTCTTTTTGGGTACAATTTCCTTTCTCTTCTCACCCTGGTCCAGCAAAGGACTAGGGCATGCCTAGCACCAGCCTTCCTGTGGAGTGGTCTTTTTTTGCAATAATCCTTCAATTCCACTGCCCCAACCCCCCTGTCTTTTCCAGCTCCTCCATTACTATGCTATTATGTTCACCTGAATAAATGTGAGCATATTATTTCATGCCACATCACCTGCCTTAGTAGGGAATTACCCAAGTTAGGCATAGGAAGGAGCTCTGCAATTCATTTTTTACAGTTTGCTTTAATGAATTCAAGAACCATTGGGTCAGGCCCTGGGCTCAAGTAAATCCACAGAGCTGCACTAGACCAGGTGATGATCTGCCCCATTATTTTTCTTGCACTGCTGTAGTTTGCCTGGGACACTCAGTTTAACATTCACATCCTGACCCTTGCAAGAAGTGCCAGGGGAAATTTCTAACCATGAGTTAATTAACCATGAATCAGTTGAAATTTGGGCATGTGAAGTGCTAGATACATGCAAGGGATTAAGCTGTCAGAGGGAACTTTGGTTTTAAATCTCCCAGGGAAGTTCTGGCAACCTGCTGGTCTCCAAGTTAACACTGTGAAGGGTGATGGCAAGAGAGCTGATTTGGGGAGAGAAGGTTCCTCTTGCTGTTTTATAATTTCTGAGGTTTCTCTGGGGGATTTCCATCCTTTTGCCTTGGGAACCTGCCCAAGAAACCAGATTACCCTGTGGTTAGGGGGCCAATTGAGTCACAGTTTGTAGGGTGGGATAGACACCTGTGGCGTAGGGATCACAGTGACCACAGTGTCCTCCTGCTGGCTCTGGAAGAGACATCTGCAAGGTCTGCACAGACCCTGCTGTCTGCAGAGGTGTTGGCAGCTATCATGAGATGAGCTCTGCATAGCAGCAGGGATCTAGCAGTGAATTTAAGGTCCCATCTGGTATTGCTCCTCTTCCTGGCCAGTTCTGCTGGAGGATTTATACCAGTCAATTCCACTTTGCCTTTTTCCCCTGTGAGGTGCTGCAGGGAGTGAGCATTGTGAGCACATGGCTTTGCCTCTGCTCCTGGCTGTTGCCCTAGGCCAGCCAATACCCCCTGGATGCAGGCTGAGGTGAGCATCTGCACTTTAGAGAATCACAGAAACATCAAGGTTGGAAAATACCTCCATGGTCACCAAGTCCAACCATCACAAAAGCCAGTTTCTTTCACCACTTTTCTACTTGGATCTTTGGGTTTCCAGCAGAGCTTTAATGCTGAAACAATTGGTTGGGTTGCTTGAGAGGGCAAAAAGATATTAGCTTTTCCTCCTGCTGGAAAACCTTACTTGTATTTGGAGGGCAGTAACTATTAGAATGCCACTGCCTTGGTATACCTCAAATATAATCATCAGGGAAAGGATACCTAAGCTCCTAATAAAGTTGGGTGGTTTCTTTTAATCCTTTCCCTGGTGATGGATGTTGACCCAATGGAGCTGTTTGCAGAGCTCCAGGAGAAGGGGACACACACCTGAACCAGAGTGGGTTGGCAATGCATGCAATAAACTTCTCTGGTTGTGTTTCCCATCATTTGATGTCAGTTTCAGTCCAGGGAAGGTCCTACAGTAAAATCTCACTCTTGCTGTGAGGCATTCCAGTTCCTTGCTGGGGCGGGGTCAAGCTCTCTGGCCTAGAGCCTGCAGGTGACCTGCTGTGGCCAGGAAGGGATTAGGAACTGGAGAGATCAGTGCTGGTGGCTGTGCACCATGGTGGACCTGGAGGAGGTGACTTTTTACCTTTCTGTTGCCAGGAGCACCACTGGTGTTGCAGAACCTCAGAATGCAGCCCATCTCAGGACTCTGGTAGGATCTGCTGTGCTTCAGGACCTTGATGTGGCTGCTCTGAGTTCCCTGAGATGGCAACAGCCTCATCTCACAGAGCTTCAAGGACTCAGGTTTGATATAACAAACTCTTTTTTTCTTCCTACTTGAACCTGATCAATGTCCCATGTCTGCAGCAGATGCCAACAGTGGCAGTTTGCATGAAGAAAGTGAGCATGAATGGAGCATTAATAAACCCATTTAAAGCAGACACTTTCCCAGAGCTACATACAAGCTGACATTAAGTCACTGGTGTTCTGAAACTGAAGGAAGGGATGGACCTGAATTTCCCTTTCTACAATAAACCTCTTGGGTTTATTTGGACAAATAATGTCTTCATCCTTTAGGGACTCTTACTATCTGTTTTCTCTGCTCCTCAGGCCAGGCTGACCAACCTTATAACATTTTTGTGGTCAGAGAATGAGAATAATATTGTTATTTTTCTTGCCAGGAAATTATTTTACAGTAGTACACAGGTAGGCAAATGCCTCAGATGATATCAGTACACACACCATGTCCATTACTAGCACTACTATAACCATATCTCCTGTGTTACCCAGCCTGTTTGGGCTCAATGTGGCTGGCTGTACCATATGGAGATGCAATTCCTGTTTACTTCCAAGCCAAAGAGAGCAGACTCATCTCCCTTTCTCCTCCAAGTGACTACACAAATCAATGATGTTACAGAGACTGCTTGGGAATTAACAAGTGTTATTTATAACTTAGCCATTTTTCACAGAAACTGCAGAACTTTAGTTGCAAGAGGCTGATTTATCAGTATTTGGGCTGCTTGCGAGCTTGGGCAAAGCCAAAAAATAACTCTTAAAACATAAGACCAGATGTTGTCCTCTTATTCTGCACAAATGAGGACATCTCCCAGAGCAAGGTGCTGCACTGAGAGCAGGGGTGGAAGGGCCCAGCTCTCAATGTGGGAATCCCAAAAGAAACAGAGGTGGCAGCTCCCTGTGTCCTCTTCACTGAATCATTACCCAGTGTGTGTCTGCAAAGTCAGACAGAAAGCCTTGTGGGGAGAACAGGCTGCCATTGACTTTATTGCTCACAATATTTACTCTAACACCTACCAGAGCATCTCATCACACACTAGATGGGAATGTAGGTGCTGAGCTCCTGACATGACCACGGTGTGAAAGTTTTAATATGAGCAGAAGAGCAGTGCAGAGCTAGGGAGATGGAAATCCACTTGGTTTCCCACAAAACAAAAGAGTTATTAATGATTCTGCAAGCTCCCCTCAACACCAATTTCCTGTTTAATTTAATAGGTGGAGAATATCTGTGCTTTGTGGACTTAAGGTTTCAGTTTTTTCCTCCTGATTCCATGTCCCTCATGGACCAGACCCCTATAACATCTGATACAACCCAGGATGTTTATTTCTTGTTCCAACACATGGTTTCTTTTTCACCTCCCTTGATTATAAATCTCTTGGCTGCCGAGAACCTGGAATTTCACCCAAGGAGCTGGTTCTGCATCCTTACCACACATCCATCAGGAGCAGCTTTACCAAAGCAAAGAAAATGGCACTGACAGGAGATTAGGATCAGTTCAGCTCAAGGCAATTTCCCCTGAAACAAAACAAACAAACAACAAAAAGAAGTGGTTAATGAGTTGGCTGTAGGATGAACAGAACACTTGATTGGCAGAAGTTGTTGGGATATGGAACCATCATCAGTCTGACTGATGAAATTGCAAAGAATTCCCACATAGAGCCATGAGGCACACATGGCTCATAGGTTAACATGACTACAGCATTTTTCTTAAATCCATTAACCTGCACCATCACGAGGCCTTAATTTTTCTTTGACTTGTGCATTAATTTTACAGGGAATGATTTCACAGGAGCACCATCTGATTTCACTGTGTAACCCAAAATCAGACTGTGGTCTCCTGAAAAAGAACTTTAATTTCTATTACAGCCTATCCCCTCATGCACAGTCTGTTGGCAGCTCAGTGCATGCACATGTACATTACTTATGAGAACTCTGAGAACCCTAAGGACAAGAGCCCAGGGAGATGCTGGAAATGTATGTGCTATACAGAAACTGTAACTTACCCAGGTGCACAGCTCTGGAGAAGTCTCTGGGGAGCTGAAAAACCCCAGTTCCTGTGTGGGAGGAGAAAACTTTTGCAAAAGTTTTCAAGTGGGAACAAAAATGCTTAGAACATAGACAAGAAATCATTATAATTTGCCTAGCATTCCTGGGGATATTAGGTTTTACAGGAGTGTGCATATGAAAATCAATCAAAACACATCTCCTACAGTGAAACCAAAAGGAGGCAATTAAAAAAAAAAATATCACAAAAGTCCAAAGGATCCACAACCAGGAGGAACTACCCACTCTATGAAGTTTGGTTTTTTATTGCAACAGTGCCTTGCTACACCACATAAAATTTAGCCTTGACTGTGCTGGGCACTGCACAGAGATACAGTGACAGCCCCAGCTCATTACAAGGCACAAGCAGCCCTAGCAGTCAGGACACACCATATGACACAGTGCAAGACTCATTTCTCATGTGGAAATTATGGCCTCAAAAGAATAGTCAACTGAGTGACAGAGACCCAAGAAGCCATCTTAAAATCAGAAATTAAATACCCCTATGTTGCCTCCTGCTCCTGCACCCCCTACATCAGCTGTGCCCTCTCTCTGAGGCCATGCAGCCACCTCAGCACCAGTGATGGGCAGCTCATGGAGGTTTGCTTCCAAGTAAAACCATGACTCTGAACACAGGCCTCCCCACTTTCCTGTGCTGCAATAATTCCTCCACAAAACCAAACCTTCATCACAGGGAGAAGGGCTGGCTTTAGCAAGCAGGACCTGCCCCAACACCTCCCATACATCCACCTGCCTCCCTACAGCCTTCCTGACCACAGCTCCACTTAAATCCACTCCAATCAGATGCACTCTGCTTGTTAGCAACATCACCTCCTCTGTTTGCTGCTAGCATCAGCTCTCTCATTGCCTCCAGAGCAGCAACAGTTGTTTTCTCTGCAGGTTTGCAAGTCTTTGTATTAACCAAGAACTGCTAAATACCTCTAATTACCAGCAGCTCTTTAATAACCTCAGAGTGAAACACGTGAGCTGGCCACTTCTTGTCTGAAGGTGCAAGCTCTGAGTCCCCAACTGAGGAAGCACAGAGAGGCTCCTGGTGAAAAAAAGGTTTCTAGGAAGAAATGTAGGAAGGTTTGTAGGTCATTTGTAGGAAGAAATAGTCAGAGAGAGCACCCACTCAGGCTGGGAGCCTGTGTCTAAGTTGTCTGGGGAAGAGCAGATGAAGATGGCAAATGTGGTGTTGCTTCTCAGGAATAGTTTCCTTCTGTCAATGATTTGCAGCTTTACTACAGGGTGACTCTCGTATTTAACATCTCTGTGTTGCTTCATCTCCCAGCAATATGCTTGATGGTTCTTTGAACCCAGGCAAATGTCTGATATCCAGAATGTCCAGTGTCAAGGAGCCCCCCAGTTTAACAAAGTCTCCTCTTCTGTTTGAGCCTCCTCTTTTTGTGTGGTGCTGAACTGTTCTTTCATCAGGAGGAACTCTGAGCACCTGGTTATTTTTGACCTTCCATATACCACTCCTGAGCTCAGAAGCTTCAGGCACCTCCTGACTTCTCTCTTGTAACTCTGTTCCTGCAGAACCCAGCAGCTGATGAATTCTGCTGTCCCACTTCTTTGAGCTGCAGGATGTCTGAGTGATTACTATTTATGTTCTTGTTTTTTCCTACTAAAATGATTCTGGTTTATTATTAACACAGCTAATAATTAAATGCTTTAAAAACACAGATAAGCCACCTAGTTATTGACTCTCCTAATCTTTTGCTATCCTTACTCTGCCTCTTCCAGACTCCCCAGGGGCTTGACCCAGAGTTTGAGAAATGGTTTTATTGCACAGCAATTGAGACAGTAGGAAGTATCCTTAAATTGCCTTTAATATGACTGAAACGTTTATTTATGATTGATCTGTTTGTGGCTTGAAATGGGTCTGTACATCTCAGCAGCTCTTTCACAGCTCATAGAGCAGCACATCACAGAACCATAGAATGTCAGGGGTTGGAAGGGATCTCTGAACATCACTGAGTCCAACCCCCTTGCCAGAGCAGGACCAGACATCCATGGGCTGAAGTTTACCAAGCTTTATGAGATCAGTGAGTATGCTTCAAGTGCTGCCAGCTCCCTGAAATGATGAAGCTTCTGCTTTGGAAAGAGCCAGGGAAGGCTCTGTTAAATCTTTTCCAATTCTTTTAGTCTTGGTCTAACACTTATCCTGGTTGTAGAGATTTGGAAACTGATGTAGAGAGACTTGGGCTGCATCAGAGGACAAACCCCGAGCTTAGATCTACTCCCCCTCTTTGTACTTCAAAATCAAGATCAGACCTTTCTGAAGATTAAGAAACAGTTTGCAAATCATTAACCAAGGAGCATCAATTAGTATTTCATTTCGCAGAGGAATGGTAAGCAAGGTTGTTTCTGCTCATGATTTAACAAGGAGGAAAATGGGAAGAGAAACTACATACCATGCAGCTCAGATCCTAAGGATCTTTAACTGAAATTTTAATGAAAGCAGAGGAATCGCACAGCACTGGCTATGCTTACACATTTCAGCCTGGCATTTCATTTCAGAAGCAATGACAGATCTAATACACAGCAGAAGAAATTATATCAAGTAATATATATAGCTTTGAAGCAGAGCAAACAGCAAGTCCAGTGCTAGATGCTTTGAATAGTAAAACACAGGTACCAAGGAAAACACACTTCTTCCACAGATCTTTTCACTGTTATTTATTTAGCAGAGGCTGCAAATAAATAATAAACAGTAGAAAGGTACATGGGATTAAAGTTTGGAAATCACAGATAGGATGTACAGGCTTGAATTCTTCCTTAGTCACATAAACCAGAAGTAATTAGAGCTGGCTGGACAAATGCCAATGGAGTGGGAAATATATTCCTGTTGAAATGCAAGTACTTTGCTAACATGCAGGTATTTTTAAAAATCCTGCGCTGAAGGGAAGATAAATTCTCATATTATCAAAATGAACCTCTACAAAACAGATCAGAACATGATTTTAGTTGTTCATAAATCATGGGTTTTTGCATTTTTAAAATCATGCAAGTGCAAATGGTACTATAAAAAAACCCTAGCTGACTCTGTGTAATTAATCCTAAACACTTCTTTCTCCAAAGATCTCTCCACTTACTGAGGGGTAGAAAGGGAAGGAACATTTTAATGCAGGATGAAGACAGATGTCAGCTTTCAAAAAAGATTTGTCTCTCTTGCCAGGGGTACCCAGGCCAGGGAGCAGCCTCTGGCTCCAGAGAAACTCAGTGCAGGCTGTTTTGCATCCATAACATTCATGGCAACCTCTGGAGTCAATTGTCTGAGCCCACACCAGACAGAAATCTTTTTCCATGTTTATATTGTGGCCAAGTCCCATGAAGGGTGATGTCTCTGGCTGTCCAGGCTATGCCTGAATCAGGTTGGAGGAAGCACAGGGAGGTCTCCAGCCACCTCTCAGTGTTGGATGTAACCAGTGCCCTGTGACCATCCATGATTCTTCCGTTCAAGACTCACCGAAAACTTTATTTCTCACTTTAGAAGGTAGATCTCATTGCCTGGGATATTGCAAGTTCTCTGAATCAGAGTTGAGCCCATCACTTGAGAGCTAACTGGTCTGTAGGCACACAGTCCAAAAAGACCTTTAGCTGTTCAAAGCACTACATGGCCTCTCTGATATTACCCTGCTAGTCAAAAGTGCCTGGAAAAGACAACCAGATGTCAGGCTTGTCTGTTATAAGAAAGAGAAATCTATTGGCATCAATGCCACTTCAGCTGGTACTAGTTATGGCATGGAAGGTGGCATGCAGCCAACAGCCCTGAAAAGAGAGGAGCTGCATGGTAAGAGGAGTTTTCTGTTCTGTATGGAGGTTTAATTTATTTGACTTGAATGAAATTTTCATTGTGAGATTGTGACAAAGCACTAGCTCTGGCTTCCAAGTAGTATTATGGTTTAGGCTTTAAAATATCTTAAGAATTATCTAAATGTAGCTAACACAGTGAGAATATTTCATTTAACCTAATTTGTTTAAAGTGAGAATGACTTCATTTAAGTTAAATTGTTTAAAGAAAAGCTCTCTTTGCAGTCTATCTGAAGATGGGAAGCTCTGAGGGATAAATCATATGTTGTAACGGATTGGAAACAAAAACTGTATAAATGTCTTTTAAAGGCATCAAACCAAGTTTTTTTGTGTCTAGCCCAGATTTTCAACAGCTTTATGAATGCAACACATTGGAAAACCATTCCCAAATTAACAGGTTGATTGGAATCAGAACCACCAGTTGAAAAATTTGCAATGGAAAACCCCTCCTTGATGGCATTTAAGAGCCATTTGCACCAATGACTGCAAATGGACAGGCAGTAGCAGAGCTTGCCTGGGCATGCAGAGCCCATAAGCCACGTATCCCACTGCAATGAGATGGTTGGAAAAGATGTGTCACTCTGGAAAAAGCTTTATTTTTTGCTTGTCTCCATTTTTTGAGCCCTAAAGAGGTCTCTTCAGGTCATGTTTGCAAACTTTGATGTGCAAGACTGAAAGGTAGAGCTGTAAGTTTGCAGTGAAACTGAGATCCTTCTGCCTTGATTGGGAGTCAAAGAGATGATATTTAGGAAGAGTGCTGGGTATGACAAAACCCAGTGAAACAATAGGAACTTGCATCACTACAGTGCAATGTGCTGCTTATTCCTGAGAGCAATCCTGAAAGTCATTTATACATGGGAAGTACATAAAAACATCATCATTAGACCATATGGCTGAGTGTCCTTGGTGTCACTTCTGTCCTGCAGCAGCTGAGGGAGTGGAAGGGTTGGGTGCAACCTGGAGAATTTCCACCTTTTTTTTTTTTTTTTTTTAGAATTATCTTTTCCCTCACTAGGGAAACCTGCCATTATTGGCTTTCTGGGGGAAAATATGTCTGTATCTTTGATCTCAACCACAGCCCACATGGTCTATAAAACTTGGAAAGCTGAAGTACTGGCACAGCCACTCTTCCCTCAGAACAGAGCAGCCATTCTTCGTATATATGTATTTTAAGTCTTGTCTTGGGCAAGATACAAGGCACCAATGACCCAAATACAACTGTTGGCACAGAGGGATATACTGTTTATCCATATATATTTGCTTCAGAGACTTTGAACAAAAATATAAACAAGTCATGGGGCTAAATGGTGTGGAAAGCTCATGTGTGAAGGGAAGGTCTTGGAGTCACCCCCCATGACATGCACATGAGCTCAGAGAGCTGCAAAAAGAAATAATCACAGCTGTTTGTTTCAGCTCAAATGGGGGCCATTTTCAGCTCTCCCTTTTCCAGATGCAGTTCTGAGTACCACCTTTGAAGTCAGAGGGTTATATCAGCTGAGATGTGGTGGGGGTGAAGAGGACTCTTTGAATTTCAGATCTGTTTTGTAGACCACTGAAAAGAGATACTAAGCCAGTGGGAGAATGCAACACCCAGCCCTTGCTAAATTGGGGAAAACAAACAAACAAACCAACCAAAATACCGAACATCCACACCTAGGAAATATTTATGAGAGCCTTCTTTTTGTGAGGCCTAAGCATCTTGTAATCAATGAATAGTTTTATTCAAACTGTTTCAGTAAACAAGGGGTCACAAAATGTGTCTGTAAAGTCCCTGGTAAACTGATAGTGCCCCTAAGATACTCAGTAGATCTCTGATGTAGCTGGGCATTGAACCACACCTGTTGGTGCCCCTTCCAATGCATGAACTACCAGAATTACCTTTATTTTTCTGTCTTTATTTCTCTGCCATTATTTTATTTATTCTTTATTTACCCAGCCCTCTCACCTCTATGTGCTACAAAAGTTTTTCCTTTCCAAGCAGAGAAAAAATTATGGATATGACAGCTGGTTGAAATATTTAAGGTTTACAAATACTGATAGTATTTATCACTGTGATTTTGAATATACTTTCAAGAAATCCCAAAAAATTGAGCATTTTTTTCATGGAATTTCTCTCCATGTTTTACTAGCTATCTGCAGGATGTGGTTGGGGTAGAAGATTGAAGCAAGTCAGCACCATTTAAAAATAAATCTTAGACATCAGAAAACAAAAGGCAGGCAGATGGTGCCAAATAATTGTGCAAAAGTGAAGCTCCAAATTTATTCAACTTTTAAAAATTCCTACAGTGTAGATCAAGTCTAAAAAGATCTGTGCTAAACATGGTCCACCTCATGCCTTCAACACTTTGGAGTACCCAGAGACAGTCCCAGTTCAGAAGTCCTGATGAAAATGTTGACGTATTTCATTCCTTT
This sequence comes from Calypte anna, assembly GCF_003957555.1. Taxonomy (NCBI): domain Eukaryota; kingdom Metazoa; phylum Chordata; class Aves; order Apodiformes; family Trochilidae; genus Calypte; species Calypte anna. The sequence continues at coordinate 16,639,236 of NC_044249.1, read as the reverse complement.
CAGCATTTTACAGAATAGACTCTGGATTTTCAAGCAGCAAGCAGGCATAGATCATCTTCTAAGGCTGCCTGAGCATTAGCAAAAATGAGCATCAGGCTGGGAGGGTCACAGAGATGCCAGAAGGCCCCAGCATTTATGACTGTGGCTGGCGTCTTGATTTCTTTTTGATACCTCAGATATTTTTGTGGTGGTGGGTGGGGAGGGTGCCTTTCCTTCCTTGTGGGAAGTTCATCTGGAGAGAGAGAAAATGAGGAAAGCCTGATTGTTCAGCCCCATGCAAGCTCTTGGGGAGCCCCAAGAGTCCTTGCTCTGCTCACAAGCAGCAGCGACTGTGCCGGGTTTATCGAATTATAGCTGGGTACAGCTCTTCAAAGGGATCCTTGTGGCATGTCACAGCAACACCAGTACCAGCCATGATTTATGAACATCTTGAAGCCCCTTTGCCAGATGTGCCTGCCTTTTGTTTTTTTTTCACAGGATCTGAAAGCCATCCGCCCCGAAAGCCGTCCCACGCAGCGGGAGCGTGCGGAAGAGGGAAGCGCTTGGAAAGTGAAACAGGGAGTTCTGGAAATGACAGAGCCCCTGGGCACTGCTCAGATGTCTCAGATGCTTTTATGGAGCTACATCTCCTCTTTACAAGCTGTAGGTTTCACTGGTGCACAGACAGAAGCTGTGAAAGACAGTTGTGGCTGGGTTTTGCAGGGGCTTGCAGGTGGTGGTAAAGTTTTGGAGAGCTGACAGGAAGGGATGTTCTAGTTCAAAATCACAGAGAAATAACTGTGATCTTTATGAGGATATAAAAGACTCAGGATCTGTTGAAGCGGATGGAGAAGTTCCCATTGATGTCTTGGGGACAGAAATAAAATGGGAATTTGCAATTCCAGCCAACGTTTTTTGGCTGGAAGGATCCACACGTAATTAATTCTGCATTTGCTTTAAATGATGGTGGAGAGATCCAGTCCACCTTTCTAAGGCATGCTGGGGACTAATCCTCCTAAACTGGATGAAAATTTCTCATCATTATCAATGAAGACACCTACCTCTCTAAACTGGGCAAACCCTCTCTTCTTAGCCTTTGAAAGTGCTTTTCTCCCTCTCCACATAGCAAATGTACAGGCACTTGCTTCAGGAAGCCTGGTTCACATGGCACCTCAAATTTGCAGTTCTTAAAGTCAACAGAATCCATTTCCCCCATATTTACCCCATTATTCCTCCTTCAGTGACTTCAGCTGTTTTATCATCCCTGCGTGGAAGCAGTTCTGAGAACTGCAAGAGTTGGAAATCAGAGGTAAGAAAACTGTGATGAAAATGTCACAGGAAGCAACCTGAACAAGAAAGGAGATTTACATACCTGAGTTTCAGCCTTCTGGATCTCTTGTTCCTGTGAAATTGTATTGGTTTGCTGAAAAAGTAGAATAAATAGAAGAAAAATGCAAATGGAAGTGTACTCTGGAAAAGACATAGCCTGAGGAGCAGGTAGTGCAGGAGGGGACATGCTTTTTGGATGGGTATTTAATACTCTTCAAAGGAAATCAGCAGTGGGGAGAGGAGAACCTCCCCTTTCATGTTCCCAGGCTGTACACTGATGGGATCCTCTCATCACAGCTCACACCCCTGTTAAAGCCAATGCTGTCTCCAGGCACAAGCCCAAAAAACCCAGGGTTCCCAGCTTCTGTGGGAGAGGCAATGCAGGTCTGAGTGCACATGCATTTGGGTGGTTTAAAAGAGATCAGTCTATAGGCATGAAAAATAACTGGGTTTAGACAACAGTGAACACTACATGATGTACTAACTGGGAATAAATGAGTTTGGAGGCAGATCAATTCCTATCAGCAGCTGGCTGTTGATTCCTCTCTAAATACAATTTATTGGACAACAAGGCCATAGAGGAGTCTCTCCTGGGACTTCCCACCTTTGTGTGCCTGGCTTTCCTTTATACAGGGGAGAGAAATCTGGGGAGAAAATGTTAGCTGGAGTCCTCCAGGAACAGCAAGTTTTACCCAATTCACACTCAAGTCACGTAGATCCGGGCAGTGGCAAAATAACCTGCCTCTAGAAATACATCATCAGCAAGTAGAAAGGTGCTGAAATCTACAGGCCAGTCAAGGTTAATCATTGCTGAAGGGTGAAGCATCTGCAGAATCTGTAAGGCAAAAGCTGCTGCTGGCTTGGGTCCCTTTCACTGGCCAAACAGAACTCACCCAGCAAGGGTATTTTTTAATCACCACCTTTAAAATCTTTTAGATACAGTGCAATCAGTGGGCTGAAGAACTTTTAGCAAGGTTAACTCTACTGCCCTCTGTCCTCATGACTACTCAAGGCTGCATTTTTCTTCTGGGGTCTCATAGCACTACTTACATTACTTCGTGTAAATCCAGAGAAGTACCAGGAAAGAGAACTTCATCCTTTGATCCTGGAGCAGTATGGAAGAGCAGTGTAGGTCTGGGCTGCTGGTGAATGTCCTGGCCAAACCAAGGTATAAGCAGCTGCACGCATGATATAGCAGACAGTGCATCACAGTGAGGATCACAGGGGAGCCATCTGCTTTTGGAGATAACTTTATTCTTCTATCCCACCTGAGGCTTCACTCAGTATCTGTGTGTGTATATGTGTTTCTAGGCAGTTTTTAGCCACAGGTGGGAACAAGCAGAGCTAAGGCTAAAATATAAATGCATGTGCACATGTATGGAGAAAAAACCTGCTGATCTGAGCAGTGATGGTCTCGACGATTGCTTTGGTGGCTGAATCACTGTCAGCAATGTCAGGGGCTTGAAGAGAAGCCAGGAGCAAGAAGTGACACTCTTTGCTGGCTGAGCTCCATGCCAGCCCCAGCAGCTGTCCCCAGACCCTCACCATCATGCCCTGGCTCTTCCCCCTGAGCAGGAAGGCAAATGCTGTGCAGATTTAATGCTAAAAATCTCTTTTTCCTGTCCAGGAGCTGCCAGGAGGGACTCAGGGACTGATGGGCTGACTGAAAGGTGCTCCTGTCCGCTCAGCACAAAGCCACTTGTTGGGGCCAGGAGGAGGGAGGGTTACTGTACAAACAGTCATTCAAGATTAATTGCTTTTCATCTCTTGAGCAGGAGTTGGCCTTTCAGCCCCAGCATACAATAAGGGCCTGTTCTGATTCTATCTTTTCAGGGCCTGTGTACAGCCAGGGGGATTTGGCAGGGGCAGGCTGAAGTTTTTGGGAGAAATGAATCAAGCTAGCAAGGGTTGCCAAACTCTTATGATGCTAATGGCAGTGATTGCTGTGTGTTTACATCCACAAATGGCTCATTTGTATCATATAATTTCTCTTCTCCCTGTTGTGTTGTGAGTCCATTTTCACCCCCAGCTCCTTCTTGTCATTGTCTGTTGTAGCTTGAGTCATGATCTTGCTGGAAAATCCCACATCTTTGATAAGGAGATTCATGTGTCTGAAGTTCTGGTCTTGCCACATCTGGTGCCTTTCTTACAAACCATGCAACATTCAGTGTTTCCTTTAAAGCTTCTGCAGTGGGGAGCAAACTATTGGATAAAAATCTCAACACTCATTGTAAAAATTCCTAGAATGTCGAGTAAAATTTTGAAAAAAATAACCCAAAGGCATCAACCAAAAAGCTGAGCGTAAAGAAAAAATCCAACTTTTGTTCTATTTAACTTCTGACATGGTCTTGTGAGCTTGATTCACTACTGTGGAACATCCTGACAGCTCCTTCTGATCCAGACTTTACTGTAAAAGCAGTGGAACACAGATCATGGTTTGCATTGCAATGATGATGACTTTGGACCATATGGGTCACTGAGCGCAGAGCTGTGTCTTTGTGGGCCTTTGGCATCATTGGAAACCCACTTCACAACCATGCTCTTCCCACTGGCAAGAAAATGCAAGACATTTCATTCAAAAACTCAGCTACATTGTTCAGAGTAAGCTGCTGTCTTTCCTCTGACATGGGCTGTGTTCCCCCAGCATTTATGCACAAATACCAACCACAGAGCAGCCAGGTCCCTGCCTGCACCTCTACCCCACATCTCTGCACCTGTGAACCTGGCAATGTCCCTGCCCTGCCACTATGTGCCCATAAATGGTTAAAAAAAAATAGGGAATATCTTCCTTTACTGAGCTGAGTTATGATTGCACCCCCTCAAAAGTGTCTTTGCCTCCAAAAGAGTCAACAGCTGGTGAAGCAATTTGAGGTTGTTTCTGATGTGAAATATTTTTATTTAATTTGAAGTTATTTCAGGCTCTAACTCCTTTGTTCTGATTTACCCACACCTCTACCCAAATCTGCACTGCAGGGAAAAAAAAAAACAAAACACAAAACACTTCAGTAATTTAATTCAAAGCATAGTGAGTTACCAGCATAAACCCATACTGACTTGTGTCTGAGGTCAGTGCTCATCCATATTCACCCAGGAGGCAAATATAGACCAATTAAAAAAACAAGATAAATTTTCTCTGTATGGGACAATACATCTTTATATTGGCCAGAAAGTTAATTCTTATACAACCTCAGAAGAGAAAAACTAGGAAAAAATGAAGAGAAAGAAGCACGTTTTTAAAGAAGGAAAGATACACTTTTTAAGGCAACATAGTAATTTTTCTGATTTCAAAACCACTTGCCTTATTGATTTTTGATCCAAACCACATAAACTCCACATAAAAATAAAACTTGTCCCTGTAGGGCATTTAAAAATACACACTCCTTAGTTCTTTTCCTTTGTCAGTATAGCGTGTGTCAGTGTGGAAGAAAAAAGCCAGAAATAATAAAAATTATAAGAAGGGATTTTCTGCAGTAGTCCAGGAAGTGCTGTGGAATCCCACAGCTCGAGATGAACCATGGTCTCAGGGAGATGACATGGAAGTCAACAAGATTTTTGTCCCTGGTTGCAGTGAGGATTTCATTTGCTCTGGTCCTGCTGAAGGCCACCATATGAAGTGTGCTGGTAAAATTATGCTACTGTACCAATATTTTCTGGCTTGGAGGCCACAGCATGCTAGTGAGACCAGGACCACTGAAGTTCAGGAGGGGAAAGGTAGCACACTGTAACATTTTTTGTCAAACTGATAATTTGCCACCTGGTAGTAGGGCTTCACCCAAACCCAGCTGAGATCAGCAGTGGGATTCCCACAGCACTGGACTTTAAATTGGGCCCATCAAAAATTTTGTCTCCTCATTTTCAACTGTTATTGCTGTGCCACTGTGAATTTCTAAATGCCAACACCAGCATCTCAGTGTCTTTTAGAATTTGTCATCTCCTCTTCTGCTTGCCTCACCTGTTCTCTCCACCCTGGGGTCATTGGGGATGCTCCTCTCTGCCTTCTGTGATGTTGGATGCAAACCTGAAAGCACTCCTGATGCAGATGGAGCAATAGGAGTGTAGCATCCTCCTTCTCTCACAGAGCTTTGTTTTTGCTCATGCAGCCAGGAATCCTTTGAGATTTGGAGTGTTGCATTCCATTAAAAGCAATCTTTCCAGAGGAAAGAAGAGCTCTTTGTGACTGAACACTTCCCAAGTGTTTCAAGGGGTTTCTTCTCTCTCTGTGGTCCTTGTGGGACAGTGCAGGAGAGTTAGACTAAGTCCTAGAGAAGGCAGATGGATCAGATGACCCCTCCAGGTCCTTTGGAGCCCTATTTCCTATGGATGCTAGAGTCCCTCAGCCTCAGGGTCATCTTTGATCTCCAGCTTGCTTTTGTTTTCAATTTGCTTTACATCATAAAACTTTGCAGCACCCACCAAGCTGCTGACCTTGCTGTTTTGGGAACACATCGAGCCATTTGTTTAGGCCATACAATTATACCAGATGGCTATATTTGAAATTCATTTATCACAATCATTTTGGGTGGACTGAAATTACATGTATGTGACAGCTTCTTGGGAAGCATAATGATTTTTAATGTTCCCATACTTGACACTCCTGTGTCGCAATTTCTCTGAATTAACTTCCAGAGCATTAAGTAATTGTCGTTGACAGATATGTGCTGTAAGTGGAGTCTAAAGCATATTATGGGATAATGGTTTTGCTTTCTCTTACGTCTTGTTGACTCCATATAGAAGAGCACAGGTTATGCAGGTATTCCTTCTGCACTGACCGAAAGAATTGGTGTGCCTGGCTTCACCCTGCCTTTGAAAATGTGCCTGTGAATCACTGGAAGCTCAGTACATGCCATGTCTCATAACTTTCCTGTATGTTCCTAAAATACAAATCCAAAATGGTGTTTGGATTAAATGTTTTCCCTTAGGCACTCTTAAATCATGTTAAAAAGTGATGTTAGGGAGAGGAGAGAACTTTATAATCGGCATTATTTATTTTCTTTTCTTTGTGATAAAACGTTGATCCATTAGACAAGAAGAAAACCCTCCCACTCATTCAGTGGGTGAGAGTCCAACAAATCATGTCCCAGTGCAGACCTATACCTTTCTGCTGACTCACTTGAGCTTTTTCCTTACACTTTGGTTCGATGCCCTGAGCTCCTTATCATCTCCATCAACCCCAGCAGCCCTGCTCCACCCTACTGCTGGCTGGAGCAGGGCTGTCAATCAACGCGAGGACTGCAGGGTTGCATCCAGCGGATGTTTCTGAGGGAGCACACCTGGTGCTGAGTAGGTGTGCATGTCCAAACAGTTCTGGGAAAGCTTGTCTCCTGACCCAAAGCCAAATGCCTCCCAGCTTGATGTGCTGCAGCACCCAGATGTTTGCTTTCGTCTCAGCTCCTGCCCCAGCCCATCCGCGCTGTGCCAAGCCATGCCAAGCTTTGCAGTCAGTCAGAGGCTGCTGGCACAAAGAGGTGTTGCTTATTTCTTGTTTCCCTTGAGGCTGAGCTGCCTTGGCATTTGCAAACACAAAATTGCCTCTTCAAGAACGGGGAGGAAGAGGAACATGGGGATTAGGGAGGAAGCGGTGACAAAAAGTACTGGTCCAAGTGTTCATGCTGGCAATAACAGGAGGTTTCCCCACCTTTCTCTGTTCCTCCACCATGGCCTTGGTAAACTAAGGAAATGCCTTGGGATGGAAATGAGAGATAAAGATGGTGGGAAGACCATCGCCTTCCCGACATGCTTTTCAGAACATGGTTTTGCCCTGGGGAAATGTTTTTTAACCACCAAGTCAACAAAATCCTGATTCATGAAAATGTTCCTTCAGGGTCTCTGTTGTAATCTGCTCCACCCAAAAGCCTCCTCTGCAAAGGATGAAGTGGAGAAGTAGATCTTCCATGGGATATTGCCTTGGTGGGATATCAAAGGAACATTAGTGATACAAGCTGAGTGCCTTGTCTGTTGTTCAAAGGGCTTTTATCTGCCATTTTGGAGGCTTCAGCTGGCATGAAATATGACCAGGTACATGGAGGTGCCAGCTTCCCTAGCAAGCAAGGATGGCTCAACTGTTGTCCTGGTAGGGCAAGACTTCAAAACTGCCCCAGATTCACTTTCAGCCCATTTTCCAGTGCCTTGTTTAGGATGTAGCACTCCTCCTTCTCCTGGTAACCCAGAAGAGCTGGTGGCTTAAACAGCTCAGGTCACCTGAGTTTATTCTTGAGATTACAGTCAGGAGCTGTTTAAAGATGGTGACTGACACCACACTGTCCAACCACAATAGAAGGTGGTTTTAAGGGCATGCATCCAACTTCTAGACTGAGATTGTATATGAAGAGTAGGAAATGATTGCTGAATGAACTCTAGGTTCAGCTGTTAGTATGACATCAGGTCACTGCAAAGAACACATTTAAGATTGCTTAAATTTTCATGGAACTGTTTACTTTGGGAGGGGAATGGACAAACAAACAATGGAAAGTGTTCAAAGGGAGGAAATATTTGGAGCTGTAAGCTGTTCTTGGTCTGCCTGTGCAGGTTGTAGGCACAGCTGGGAACAGAGTGTGTTAAATGTTCCTTAGGTATGGGGAAAAAGACAAATCTAGAGGTAGTGTTTATTGCTAAACACTTTGTATAGAGTTGGGGTTGGAGGTCTGTGAAAATGTTTTAGATTGTTGTAAACTGCTTATGTGAAATTGGTGACATTGGCCTGGTTTGCAGAATTCAAGGTTGGTAGTGAACAAACTGTTGGAAGAGCTCCATTATAGCTGCCTCTGGAAAATTAATAAAGAGCCTGAAGAAGAGATACAGTGTTTTAATCCCCAACTGGAGAAGTCTAAGTGTCAAATCCCAGGACTGACACTGCAAATGGCTTAGAAAACGGCAGTCACTCAGGTCAAGGAGAACAAATAACCATGTCTGGAAATTGTCTCAGTGCCACTCATCTCAGTAGGAAATGCCACAAAAGTGATGATGAAAGAGAGCAGATTGCAACTTCTCCCTGGGAGGTGGGAAGCCCATGGGAACAGGCTTAGACAACTGCACTAAAAACAGCCAGACAACTTGTTTTTATTACACAGAATAATATATTACATTGAAATTAACCTGTGTATTCACACTAGCCAGGTGTCTTACTGTAAGACTGGGATGGCATGGAACTACAACGGAAAAAAACTGAAATCCCATCTATAAATACAGCATTCATCTTGGACAATTGATATGTTGTATGGCAAAACGTCCAACAGCTTTTTTGACAGCTTGTAGGCTTTCCTTAGCAGACACCACAGTGGTTTCATAGTTGACTGTCCGATCACTCTCCAGCATTATCACATGGAGTCCTTGCCAAGTTGCACAGACTTTCCTGTTTACAAAAACAGGAAACTGCTGGAGCAGAAAGGGCAGGTTGCAACAACTCATTTATTGCTGTTGGGTTTTTCTCTACCCTTGCTAACTACACTGAAACCAAAAGTAGCACTGGTGAGAGTGCTCTCCACATCCATGGAACAGAGAGGCCTGTAGTTTGCTGCCTCTTGTGCTGGCATTAGGCTATGCTCTCATTTATCCATGCTGAAGCATGTTCTGCTTGGTGCTTTTACTGCTTGTAAAGGCAAATACTTCTCTTACATTATTCCAATTAGTGTGGAACTCAATGCAGTCCATGTATTGCTCACTTCTCTGAATGGTGTCTGAAACTTCCCCAGACTTTATAGCAGATTCATTAATTTGACAGCCTGGTTTTGGTAAATGTGTAGAACAGCATTGCACACTCTTCATAAAACAATTTTCTTGCCCCCTGGGACTTGGGAAGTGCCATCTGGGTTGTGCAGACAGAGGCTGTTTGGCCTCTAACCTGCAAGGCTGTGGAAATTTCAAATTCAAGTGTGAAGCCTGAGATGGAGCTGGGATGGTTTCAGGAGCTCAGTCTGAGCCCACACATCCTGCAGTGTTGTACCTGGTGGCACAGGTTTGGTAGAATCCTCTCCCCACAGGTTTTGGAATTTGGGACTTGAGTCAGGGAGACAATACACCAGATTCAGTTACCATTATTAAATTTGCCCTTTAGAAGTTGTTTGAGCCTAAAAAATAAAAACTAAGGTACTAGTGTTAAGACAAAAGGCAGCAGAGAAGACGAAGGCAGGAAAGGCAGGAAAGGTGCTAAATACAGGGGAAATTTTATGGGGGTCGTATGCTAGTGGGTCTTGATGTTAAGTACAAGGGTGACAAGGACACATCTGCTCAGCCTGGGGAAGGGGAAGACTGAATCCTTTGGGTAGGTGCCGAGACATCCTCCATGCCCATCCTATGCTCAGGACCAGTCCTTGCCCACGGGCCTTCCATGGGCAGTGGTGGCCCCTTCCAGCATCCTGCTGGCACCCAGGGTCTGGGCTCCCAGCTCTCCCAGGCTGTCCCAAGAAACTGTCGTGAGAAAGGGACTTTTTCTCGGTGCTTTAAGGGTTTTCAACAAAAGAACTTGAAAGAGGAAAACCGACAAGGTCTGCTTCCAAAAGAGGCTTGGCAGCACCATCCTCTCAGCCTTGCAGCCCATGCCACCCCAGACTTGGAACATGGCCTTGGGCAAGGTTGCCTCAGCTCAGGGATGGTTGTGAGCTGTGAATATTTTTCATGAGATTAAAAAAAAAAAAAAAAAAGGAAAAAAGCCCTACTTCCAGAGACAGTTATCTCCTCTGGGAGGCTTTCCCACTCAGGGCAGGGTCCTGCCAGCCCCTGGGAGCAGCTGGGGTGCAGAGCTGGTGCAAACGCTGGCAGTTTGTCACCTGGGATTTTCTCCAAGATATTTTGGGCCTTGTGGACCTGAAACTGCTTGGTCCTGGGTACTTGTTTCATAATCAAAAGCCCTTTCTGACTGAGTTGTCTCCATCCCAGGGTACCCCAGCCCCATACTCCAGGGCTCCCATTATTTCAAGGATGTTTTGTCCCCAGCCTGAGACTCCCCTCATTTTCCATTATTTAAACAACTTCCTGATGAATGCGAGGGAACTCAAAATGGCTTTGGATAACACAAGGACGGGAGAAACCTCTTCACCCGTTCCTTCCCCGGGTCCCCTGGGACATTGCATCGCCTGTTTTGGGGACAGAGCATTTCCCTTGAGCTGCTGTTGGCAGAAATATCCATCATTTTCATGAAGCTGAGCTTCAAGCCAGCCCCCTTTGCCCTGCCCTCCCCAGGGCTGGCGTGGGGGCCATGTTGGCTGCCTGCCCCTTGCTGGCAAAGGCCTCTGCTCTCCCCGCCAGCCCCTTAGCATCAAAATAGGGGAAAAGAGGGAAACGTGGTTCTTCTGGTGTGAAACTGGAAGGAAAACCCCAGCAGAGAGTTGGAGGAAATGAGGCTGTAATACACAAAGGGTCCCGAAGGCAATGGGAATTGGGGCTTTTCTAAAGATTTGGCCTTAAAACTCCAGGCCTAGCAGAGGCCTGTGCTCTCTTCATCCACCCCAGGATGTGAGAGGAGATGTACAGCAGAGGTTGTTCCTCAGGTTTAGAAGCTCTCCCGTGAGGATCCTACCCCTCACTCCTCCATTGGGACTTCCCTTGACGTGGAGGCTGGGCAAAGGGAGGCAGCCATGCCTGGGAGAGTGTGGCAGTGACAGAACACTTGACGAGAAAATCGCCTGCTTTAACAAGAGCAAGAGGGGCTGGTTTTGTGCTGCTGAAGCAATCTCTCCTGGCAGAGCATGTCAGCTATCTCCAGCTGATGGATGCTGGCAATTAGCCCTGTTTGCAGAAGGGCAATAATCCCCAGGTCTTTCTTTGTATAACCTTTATACAGGAGTACTGGGAGCCAAGATTGCACTTTCTAGCTAGAGCCAGCCCTTCCTCTCACTTATCACGCTAGTCGAGCACAAGAAGAAAACATATACATTATCCAAGAAACCCTTGTGAGCAAAAAGCTCCTCCTGCCTCTTGGAGGGACCTGCATTTCCATCGCTTCATTGTGGTGAAGTGCTACAAGTGCAAGTACTACAGACCCCCCAAGTCTCTCACAGTGAGGAAGAGCATGGGACTGTCTCTGTTTTCCTCCCAAACAGGTCTATCATCCATGTAATTCCTTGAGGAACCCCTCAATGCAGCCTGGCCTATGAGACCCCCCCTCTTGTAGGAAAATTGCACTTCAGCACCTCAAGCAGAGCTGGACACAGGTGGGTGAGGAGCTTGTCTGAGCCCTTATCTTGCTGTTGATGCCTAAATGTAGACACTGAGGTAGATGTTAAATCCCACTCTTGGCAAATAATCTGCCTCCAGAGTCAACCGAGAAAGCCTACAGAAAACAAAGCATCTACCCAGGCAGTCTAATTTTTAGGTATCTCATGTTAGGTGAGGTATATCCCAGGATGGCAGCTGAAGACTGGGCCCTGTCTTCTGCTTCCCTGCTGCTCTTTAGTTTGCAGTGTAGGGATGAAGTTCCTCACCATTTCTCTCCCTCCAGTGAGATGCAACTGGTCAGAACCATCCTCATTTCTTGGAGAAACGGGATGGAGAGAAGATGGAAAAGAGAGAAAGCATCCAAGAAGGAACATGAACTCCTGCTACAAGGGAATATAAGCCCCACTTCCAGCAAGATCTGCAGCCCCTGCCCTGTCCCACAGACCTTGGCATGGGAGAGCTTCTTGACATAGATATCACTATCACAGGGACAGGGTGATGTCAGGAAATGTGTTGCTGCAAGAAATTCCTAAACATAAGAAAAACATACATAAGAAAGTCCTGAATACAATGGATCTGAGTGATGTATTCCTTTTCTTGCTGGTTTGAAGCTCACCAGATCCCAGACTCTGGGATGTTACAGAGAAGGGTTCAGACACCTCATTTTCTTCCTTCTCCTCAAAGAAGAGCAAAACGTTGATGAGGAACTAATGTACCAAGGACCATGAGAGATTATTCAGGCCCCTGTGTGAGCTTGTGGAGTACATGGGTTGGAGACCATGAGAGATTTTAGACCCTGTGTGGAAGTTCTGCTGTGGACATTTGTTTCTACACTACACAATTTTCACACTATTGGATTATTTCACGGTAACTCTGCATTTCTACAACAGTCATGTACTTATCCTTCCAACCAATTGCAGTGAAATCAGCGACTGTATCATATTTATATGTTCCTGTGGACACCATGAGGCTGATGGGACCAGATCCATTTTGATGGCTTGTGTTTGGAGGAGCAGCAGGTAGACAAAAGATGCTGAGAGGTCACATGTCATTTCTACTCTGGGAAGACAAAGCACTCTTTGAGCACCTAGGTAAATCTGAATGCTTGAATAAGTATTTTTCTTTAACTTAAAAGAATTGGCTGGTTTTAAAATAGAAATAATATTTTCCAGACTTTTTTTTTTCTTTGATTTTACCCATCAATAGAATGAAAAGCAGGGTGATGTTTCCCTTCACCACCAAAATGTGAATGAAACACAGAGAAAAAAATGAAGATTTCCTTGACAAGCTTTTTGGTTTGTTTGTTTGATTGTTTGGCAAAATAGATTGTTACAAAAAAAGCAGCTTGTATGTGATTTCATATGGATTGAAAACCATATGAAATGCTTTGTTTGGAGTTGTACTGGATCTCAGTTAAAAATGCTTCCATTTTTATGGAGTGAGTGGAAGGGGCCAAAGCCAGAGAAGTAGGGAAGGAATCAAAACCAAAATGGAAATTTTCTGTATCAACAGGAAGTTTGCTTTGGATTGAGATTACAGTGTTTCACAATTGCATTTTTTTAAAGAGACTGAACAGAATTTGAACAAAATACGTTCAGGTTAACATAAAAATGAAATACTAATATTTCAACAATTTGCTAAATGAGATCCTCAGCATCCTGCACTGATTTCTTAAGAGAACATCTGTGTAAGAATGGTTATAAGGAGGCTCTGAAACACCCCACCTCTTAGCAATGGGCTTCTGCTCCTCAAAATCATAGTCAATGAAATTAGAAGTCTGCGGTTAAATGATTTTAACTAAGAGAAAATTGATGTATCTGGAGCTTAGCTAGAGCTGTTCTCATTTAGTTTATTTTACTGGCAAGATTCTAAGCAGGCTTGCAGTAATTTGAAAGGGCAGGGAACCTATTTTTCATTTATGTCTGGAAGGTGCCTAGCAAACAATTTTCTCAATTTTTCTCTTCTTCTGTCTTTATCTTCACTGTTTTGAGAACTTGCACTATCAGAAAAACTAATTTTGTGTTGATTTCCTTGCTAATAGCTGTGGATCTTTAGGAGCTTTCTGATAGAGTGATTTTTGTCTGTGGAAAAGGAATTTGAAAGATGCTGGAAGTAAGGCAAATAAATCTTGTTTGTGGGAAAAGCTCTATAAGCTGCATAGATCCCATTGCAAGTTAGCAATTGTTTGTGGATTTCTACCATGGAATATGTAACCTCCCATATAATAATGCAATTATCAAAATTATATGTGCTTAGCACATCCCAAGGCAATCTCTTTACTCAGCAAATCTACACAAAGGGCCATTTTCCAGCTGGCCTCTATACCTAGATACCCTTTGGAAAAGGGTTTCAAGGGTTTGGCTCCAACTCTGGCTCAGTCCCTATCCCACAGAAAGTCTGGCTTTGCTTTTGGAGCTGTGGAGAGAGACTGGGGGAGGCATTTCACAGGAATTTGCCAGTATGCACCTTGATCAGGCTGTGGTTCCTGTGCATGAACTGCCAGCAGATTATTGGTGTGTGGGATGAAGGAAGGTTGTTGCCAGCCAAAATACAGGTGCATAGAGCTCCTTCTGTAGCCTACGTATGACAGGCATCCAAGAAGAGAAGGAAATACACTGTGGGCTGTAATTAGGCCCTGATTGGCTGATATTTCTTCCCCTTTTCTGAAGGTTGCTGTGTTTTATCAAACCACATTATCTCTTTAAGGGCAATGGCACTCAGGGTCACTAGGTAGCTCAGCCATGCCAAGCACAATAAAATAAGCTGGGTGGATAATTTGAAGCAGATTGCTGCAGGGCTGGTGCACATGGCAGGACATCACACTTCCAAAGCCAGCCAGAATAAATTGGGTTCCAGTCATACCTCAGAATAAACTTAGGTAAGTTTAATAAATATTGTATTTAAATGTATGTGGCTCTGTGTGTAAAACAGTCTAACCAAACTGAAGCAAACTGGAGCTTGTGTTACAAGTGTGGTGGAAATATCAGCATTTGGCTCTTTTTATAGCCCACTGTTTGTACTACCAAGCAACAAGAGCTCCAAATAAGAAGCCATAGCAGACCTCGCCTCTTTCTGACGCCCACTGTCTAATGGAGACCAGATGCAGAAGGATCTCTTGCCTGCACAGGAAAAGGGACAACTTGATAGGACAGGGACCTGGTAATTCAAGAGACCCCAATTTGCCTCCTTTGTCCTGGTGAATTTCATCAGTCTGTCTTCTCTGACTTGCATAAGAACAGGATAAACCCTTTCAGGGAATTGTCTGAAGTCCCCAGAAGTTTATGATGGGATATATTTTGGTTTAGGATGTTGTTTTATTTTGGGGTTTTTTTTTCCCATTTCTATCAAAATCTTTTGGACTGGAAGTTCTCCAGTTATTTCCTGGGTTGTATTTCATGGTGACTTTAATGTTCGTGCTCAGATGTAGACATGATATTGAAAATGAACAACAACAGCTGCTCATGTCAAATCATGAGGTAACAGAAGTTATTTCTCTTGATAAGGGGGCAACACAGTTTTAGGGAGAAGGCAAAGCAGTCTATCTGGCATATGCCAGAATACACTGCTCTGATTGTGAAGTCAAAGGATACTTTAGATGAAAATGGTCTTCACTGGGCAAAAATGAATTGGAAATATTTACTCAGAAAACCAGTAATTAAAATGGCTCACACTCAGATTGGAAGATGTGCTAAGTGGCCTCCAGAAGCACCATAACAGAGACAGACATTTTAAATGCTGAGAGAACATCATGATTAGATGAACCTGGAAGAAAATGTTAACATTTTCTTTGGAGGGCAGTGTTAGAATTTAAAAGGATCATTACAAAATTGGAGATTGAGAATGAAAATGTGAGGCAGGAACTAAGGAAGGAGAAGACACCCCACATAGGTATAGCTAATTCTCCAAATAAATACAAGAACAGTTGGCTAGACTGCACAGTATATGGAGGCTGTGGTGAGACAAAAGTGATCACAGTTAGACACATCAGGTTGTCCTAAGATTTGGAGGGCATGGAGGTGTAAATAATAATGAAACATCCATGAAGAAATTCTTCAGTCCTGCTTAACACTGGAAGAAACTCTCTTAGGGCACTGTGTTCCGTCTTGAGACATCTTCAATGTGTAAAATGTTGCTAAAAGGGGAAAAATTTGCAGGCTGCTTTTTACTCATGATGCCCACCACGTGTAGAATAGACGTTATCTTTTTCATGGCCATTTTTATTTGCTTTTCTGTGCTCTGTGTGAGCAGTGTATTTGTTTTTTATTCCTTTTATTCTCGTATTCCTTAGCAACACAGATTTATTTGGATAGGTGTGGTTACAGATGTGTGTAGACTTCACACAAAACAATGGGCAAAAGAGGCTGTGTGAGACTCTGAATGCCAGCACTGTAAAGGTCCACACATGGCCAAGCAAGCACAGTTATCACTGGAGTGCAGAGCACCCAGTTGCAAATTCCTAGAAGCAATTATGAAATCAAATCTACTTCAGTTGCTGGATGTGATGCAACCTTAGCAATGGGCCAAAAGTGCAGACTTCAGCTCTGCAATCCACAGCACCCAGGAGGCCAAAGAAACCTGGTACTTGTGTGCTGTAGCCTGATGTCTTGATCCACCTCCCCTTCTCTGCACACACACAGGGTAGCCCTGGATCCTTGTCTCTGTATGCAGCAGCAGGAGCCTCACTGGCATCAAGATAGGAGGTGAAAGGAGGAAAAGAAAATCAGACACATTTCAGGGGTTTTCCAAAACACAGAAATGTTTTAAGTGTGCAGATCCTATTGATTTTTAAGGTGTTTTAGAAAAAATGCAGCTTTGGCTCTCTGGACAGAAATAACATGCTCTTAGAAATTATTCACAATGGGTAACTAAAGGCTTTTTTGCACCTACCAAGGCATCCCCCTGACCATTGACATTACCTTGCTAAGCTGAGTGCTGGAAGAAGCAAACCACTTAGAAGGAGATAAATGGGCTATATTTGAGCAGTGTATGCTTGATAAATTAGCTGTGGATCCATGCTGCCTTTCATCTCCATAGGAAGGAAGGGCATTTCTGAGCACTGTGATCTCCCAGCCAGGGAGGCAACTATCTCTGTGGTGCCAGAGGCAGCCAGTGCATTAGCCCCTTTGGCTATCAGCACATTTAAACAAAGACATCTCACAGTTAGCAATTTGCTATTTCCTCACCATCTCCTGTAATTTGTGTTGCTTCGAAGTGGGTTCATGCCCTTGGTGTTGCTGCTCATGACACACAGCTGTGGTTTCCAACCCCCAGCACATGAAGGAGCAGTTCTGTAAATATTGCTTGAGTGGTGCATCCTTTTTCAATGGGAGAGAGCCCTCTCAACAAGGGCAAAACTGACACATAAAATCAAAGCCTTCATGTCATCAAGAACTTGTCTTACTTCAGACAGTTCTTCATGTATTGGGATCCTGGATGCTGCTCTCACTTTCCCACAAAATGCTGCTCTGAGAGGATACACATGCTCCAAGTCATGTGTGAGATTTTGAGGAGTTTATATTTGTTCCCAAAGTAGACTTCATGAATTACCATCAAAGTTGCAGAAGTTGGGATTAATACAGTGAAAACCTCACACATGTAGGATTAAAAGGTCAAGACATTAAATGACACAAGCTGGTTTTACAAGGTTCCCATAATTTAATCCAAAAGTTTATCTGGGAAGAAGCAAAGTGAATTATTCTCTGGAGGGTCAGGGTCTTGAATTACATTTACTTTTTCCTCATAGACCAGACTTTTTTTTTAGACATAGACAAATTTTTTTTAAGTAGTAATCTAACTGATGGACAATGGAATTTCAAGTGGTATTTATAGCTGTCTCTCCTTGGAAAGTGTGGGGTTTTTTCTGTAAAGGATGTTCCTGTTAGGAAATCATTTGTGATGCAGCCCCAGTGAAATCTGGTCCTAATTGCATCTTGTTTAAGGATGTAATGACAAATAGATTATAGGAGAAGCAAAACAGGCCCCTATGGAATCTGTGCAATTTCATGCAGAATGTTAAATGTGTCTTATTTTTGTTATTATTTTTTAAACAGCAATTAGGCCTTAAAATAAGAGAAGGAACATGTTACTAGCCTTTTTCATTAACCTCTGGGATGTCCTTCATTGATTTTTTTTTTCTGTTTCTAGCTAACAACAACTCAAAGAATGAAAACACAGTCTTGATTCATGGCATGTACTTCCCCAGTTTTCCCTTGAGTGCCTTGGCACCATCTCACAATTAGTGCTGCTTGGTTAATTGGTGTATCCCTGCTTTAGACTCTGAAGAACTTGAATTAAGCTTCATGAACTTGACTTGCAAGGATGAAGGCTCTTAAAGGAGCAACAGCAGAGAAACAGCACTGATCAGCAGCTTGAAGAACTGAGATGCCCCAAATGCTGTGTATGGGAATGTCTCAGTGTTTCCTAACACCAGGGAAAACAGGAGTTTGCAGACTACAGGAGAGGGTCTCTTTTGCTGGAGACAAGGACAAAACATATGCACATATTAACATATTAAACATATTAAACGTGTTAAAATTGGCAAAATATTAATACCTTCTTTTTGACCCTAGTAAGCCTGGAATTAGGAAATCTATTTTTTGTTGTGAATATGCATTTATCTACTGTAGAGCTAGGAGATGGTTGGATGAGGGCTCTTATCTTCTGCCAATTCTGGACTGACCCTTAGAACCAGCGATGGAAAATAGCCCTACACTGACCACTACCTAAGAGAATACCCAGGAAATAGCAGAAAAATCTCCTATTTAAAGGAGCTAATTTCAAGCATCATGTCTGAGAAAATAGGAACTAATGTCCAGGATAACTGTCAGCTCTTCCACATCCATTACTAATGATGGACAAATCTGCTTAGGACAAACAGAAGTGTCATTCTGGTCCTTCCATCAGTGTCCACAATCCAAGATTACAGGGTTTTCACTTGAGCAAAGAATTAATGTGAATATTAATATTAAGCACTTAACTTGTTTCATGAGAACAGAGTCAGGTTTTCTTACTGGAAAATTTCATATTGGCCTAATGCTCAAGCTGAAGGACTTTGAATCTTTAATTTTTTTGTTGTTGCCACATGCTCCTCCTGTCTCTCCCACTGGGCTCTGCACTGCTCAGGACCCTACCCCCTGAATCATCTCTGCTTCCCAGAGATGCTCTGAGTGGTCCAGCCAAAAGTCTGAAGCTTTTTAGTGGTTGCTGTGGTTTTTTTCCTCTGCTTTGCAGGACTCAGCTCTTTCCTGGTGTTCAGTAAATACATCCTTCTGTTGTTTTTTTTTTTTTTTTTTGGAAGCTTGAATTGTGTCTGCTGGTACCTGCTTGTTAGTTTACCCTTTCCAGTAACTGTTCATCTTATTTCCACCAATTCTGACAGAGGGATGGAAGTCTTGAAGATAATTATGTTCCTCCAGAATTCATGAAAATTAGCATGTGGGAAGGGAAGAGAAACCCAAATTTCTGTTTTCTCTTGTGGGAAAGCACAGAAGATTCTGCCTTTGTGGCTCTATATGACAGCATCCAGCTAATGAAGAGGCTGATACCTGCTGCTGGCCAAGCTGCATGTGGGTAGTTCCAGTGCTGCCACAGTGTAACCTGCCTCTTATCCTTGGGAATATCTCAGGTGATGTGGGACAGAGTTGGGGCAGTGCATGTGACATAGGGGGACACAGAGCAATTTCTTAGAAATGTCTTTTTGCCAGAAATCAGATTGGGATGCAGCTTAGTGTGAAAAGAAAAGTTGAATTCAATGTTGGTTCTATAGAAGCCAAAAGCAAGATTCCTAATCTGGAATTTTGGCTACATTTTTCAATAATTTGGCAAAAGATGATGTTTCTAAGGGTGAAAACTTGTGAATGCAACCCTTACCCTTTGATACTCACCTCAAGGCTCCTGAATCTCCCTCTGGAGGTACCAACCCCTCCCTGGAGCTACAAGGGGAACCCTGATGTTGGGCTGGATTCCTCACTTTTAGTCAGCTGCAAGGAGGGGTGGCCTGTTGACCTGGGGATATGCTGGAAAGCTTCATCCACATAAAAATGCTTAGGAATCTCTGTGGGCAGGGTTTGTGGTGCAAGGTAGAGTGATAACCTTCACCTGATTCTGAAGTTCACAATCAGTATTCACAAAGCAATAAAGGTCAGTGCTGTTCCATGGTATGTACAGGCAAGAGAGAAAACTCACTTGGTTTTGAAAATGTGAGGCATGCTGAGATGGTTAAAAAGAGATTTTCAAGTGAGCTTACCCTTTTCTAGTATTCAGGAAGAACCATCATCTATTAACTTTCCCTCCAACTTTTTATGCCTATGACCAAATACTTGAAGGTATTTCTGGGGCGCCCAGAACTATTTCAGTGCAAGTGGTAATTACAGACATGATGCTGCTTCCAGCCAGCAATTTTCCACAAGATGAGAGCACCAGACAGCCCCTGGCCACAAGTAACAGAAATTTGAAAGAAAATAAAGGGCTTATTTAAAAAGGAGAAAGAACATAACTTTATAGCAACATTATTATTCAAAGAAAAATCCTTCCTTATGAATTTGAAAAACCACTTTAGGCTTCAGTCGTGTTTTTTTTTCCCATGTCCCAATTGCAATTAATTCCAAACCATGAAATAGATGATACAATAACACCAACTGGATGTGGGTGTTGCTGGTTCCCCAAAGGCTGTCATTCCTCCCTGATCTAACAGGTTTGCAGTACTACACTCTGCAGACTTTGAAGGTGTATGAGAGAAAATAGGTTAGAATGCTGCCTTCTGGCCATTCTCTTCACTGAAAATGGAAGCGTGACACATCACTACTTTCTATTCATTATTTAATGAGAGAAGAAGACATTTTGGTCATTTTCTTTTGGCTTCTTTGGTTTTTCTTTATGCATTTGTTTCAAATTTTAAAAATGTTGAAGAGTTGACTGGTTTTGTGTTTACTGGTTCTGAGATTTAATTTCCACATTTTTATTACTAAGAAGAAGATTATTTTGGGGGGGAATGATTAGAGGGAGGAAGGGTTGGGTGAGTTTAAAATAACAACGCATGATAAGTGGGGTCTGTTGTGATATAAACCATTTTGTCTTGTGTCAGTAGAAAAGGTTCACTGGCCTTTCCAAAGAAGGAAGGCAAAGTTAATTTGTGGTATAGTTATGGCCCCTATAACCATCCTGTTTAATACATACAGACATATGGGCTGGGCACTTGCTTTTGCTATGAATTCCTTTCTTTCACAAACTAAGGAGACTCTTACCTTTTCTTTCAGAACATCACTGTGTCAGAGTGACCTGCACTTCATCAGCACCCAAGCCTTAGAACCCTCCTTATGGTGCTCAAGCCTTCCCATAACTCCAAGGCTGCAGCTTTTTCTGGAGAGAGAAGAGCTGAAAGTTTCTCAGTTTCTCACTTGGTGAATTATTGGAAGAAGAAAAATATTTATGAGATCTAAGAGAACATGGATGAGCCTGAGTGTGACTGGTGAGGTAAGTACTCCAAGACTTGCTTGATGTTATGGTCTCTTGATTTCTGTGTTCAACTGAGTAGCATAAAAGCCAGGACAATATTTTGTTTTTCTCTTGATTGTGTCTTTATTAGGCATAATATCCAATTTTCTTCAAGTATTAAAAATATCCAGGCACACACACACACATTTTGCAGTATTATTTTCCTGTAATAGTTGGCTCACAGTTTCTGGCTTGGTATCTTCATCCCTGTACAGATGAAAAAATCAGTACAGACACTGATTTTGTCTCTTTCCTCAAAGGTCTACATGTCTGAGGCTTAACATGCCAGTGAGGTGAGTGATAACACGGGTCTGACACCATATCAAATTACCCTTTACAAAGCTGTAACACATGTCCAGTGCTGGAGTCCATGTAAGCCCTAAAACATGATACTCTGCTAACACCTGCCCAAGATAGGATGGGGAACTCTTGTGTTTGGATACAACACAGGTTTGAAGGTTTCTGCTGCCACCACAAAGAAATCTGAGTGACACCTATGCCTGCTATATGTCTAAACAAAGTAATCTGCTTAGTAAGTAATCTATTTCTGAGTGCAAATAGGAATTTATTCTGAATTATTTGCTCATCTGAGACTGTTGAAGCTTGTGGAGTTAATCTTGCCTGACTGTAAAGGGATTAGTGTCTAATTAAATGTACAGAAATATTCTTCATAGTCAGTGGAAATAAAGAATTGTTTACAACGTGTGATTCATATTATTCTGAAAGATATGCTCAATAGAGGCCAGATGATCTACATCCTAAAAATGCCTCTCTGTTCACTAACTGTGCAGACATCATGTAAAGGGGCTAGCTCAGATGTTGACATCTACCACAAAGGCACCTAAAGGGGGTGAGATGGGGATTCATCCCACCATGGCACTCCAGTGGCTGCATTTGAAGTATCTGCTGCTAAGGAACATCTTTGGAAACAGTCATCAAAATTATGTTTTACTTTTTGCAGATGTGGAGTACTTTTTAGTCAGGGAAGAACTTACACTACAAACCCAACCTCCTTATGCCCCATTTCCATTTCAGAAGCCTGCACCTGTCCAAAGAGAGGAGATAGAGGTATTTAGCTGAGGCCTCTGAGTGCTGCAAAAATAGCAAATGCTGTTTGCAGAAAATACCCCAGTACAACAGCAAGACTTTCCTCATCTCTAAGTGTTTCAAAATCAGAGAAACAGCTCACATGGTGATTAAAAAAAACCAAGTTACATTAAGACCATTTACCTGCCAGTTGTTGCTAATACTAACAAAAGAAAAAAAGAAAAAAGAAAAAAAAAAAAGGTGGAGAGCATGGAGAGCTGAAATCCAACATCAATATTTGTAGATATGGAGCCCCACCTTCAGACATGGCATGGGAAGGGGAAGGAGGCAGTGATGCTGATGCTGGAAAATAACCCAACCTTCACATGGCACCAGGGAGTGCTACACTTCCATCCCAGCCTTGGAGAGAAACCAATCCAGCTCTTGTGTTTGCCCTTTCCAAACCTTCCTGAAACACTGGAGAAGGTGTAGGGGAAAAAACCAACCAAACAACAAACCAAAAAACAAAACAAACAAAACAACCCAACCGAAAACACAACCCCAAACCAAGCCAACAACAAAATCCAACCCCAAATGATTTGATGATTGCAGGAAATGCTATGCAGTGAGCCATGCAGTGAACTCCAATTCCTTGTTTCAGTTTATCAGAAAAGTTGAAAGAAGCCCTCACTGTAGTGTGTAATTCACTGTTTTTCTTGAGGAAGAATGTGCTGCTTATCCAAGGCAGGAAGCTAGAACAAGGCAATTCCAAACTGGAAATAAGGCACATTTTAACTGTGAGGTTGATTAACTGTTGCAATGAACCATGGAAAGTTTGATAGATGCCTTCATTTCTCAATGTCTTCAATTAAAACTGAATGAGTTTCTGAAAGAGTTGTTTTAGCCAAACAAAACTTGTTGGAAAATTTAAAGGCTACATTGTACAGGAGTTACTGAGGACTTTTTCACAGGGAAGAAGGATTTATATGTTCACTGTGTAGTTTACTATTTCTGTTTACTTTCTGTAGAAGAGCTCAAAAACAAGAGAGATGCTTGAGATAAGTGCAGAAACAAAAAAGCCAAACCTTGGCTGTCTCCTAAAGATAAATATCAGCAGAAGTTAATGTGGCTGAATCAGATATGGAGTTTATCTCAAAGAACCCACATTGTGCATCTGTTCTGGAGAACTTTCTTATTCAGACAATTAAAAAAAGGGGGCAGGGGGGGAACTTCAGAGTTGCCATAACCAATAACTAATGAATTTGTTTCCTTTCTGTCTGATTTATAAGTTCCTCTAATCATAAACATTCCTTCAGTCTTGCTAGCTGACCCAATCAAAAGGACAGAGTCAAAGATCGTTGCACTTTTTAAAATGCAAGACTGTCTCCTTCTCAATAAAACATGATGGATTCATGATCCAGCACAGAATTCACAATCATAAAGCTGGGTGATAGAGGTTAACTGTCACATTGCAAATAACAGAACTTTGATTCACAAATTGAAGAATAAAACATAAAGAAAAACTGAAGTTTGTAATTTTGCAAACTCCCGACCTCCCTCAAAGCTGGGCCTGCCTTCTTGCTGCTTGTGAAGGACCTGCTTCCAAAATGAAACAAAGACTAAATAAAATGGACTGTATGAGGATGCCACATTCAAGGAGTCAAGCCCAGTTCCCTTCTCTTTGTTTCTCTAGACAATGCTGCATACATAAAAGGAGAGACTTCATCTGTTTAGCAACAGATTTGCATAGTGCTTCAGGGATCTTGAAGACTCACAATTGTGGCCAAAAAACCAAAGTCACTCAGGAATCTAAAAGAAATGTTCTCTGTGTGCTCCTTTTTTTATAAAACTATTTTAACTAGATACTTGTCTTGATGAGGTGGAAAATCCCTCTCTCCTTCTTTTGAAAAGCTGGGGAAATCTAAAGCCAAATGCTGTGCTGGTAAGTGCAGTTTTCATCCCACTAGTATTTCAGCATCCATGTTATCTGTTGTAGGTATTTCCTTTGTACTGCTATATTTATTTTCCTTTTTTCACCTCTGTTTCTGTGAAATAATCCAGTGTGGAGCCAAGGTACCCTGGAAGGAAATGGCAGAGCAACAGGCTGCAGAAAGTAGCCTGCGAAGAACCTCTACCAGAGCTGCTTCCATTTCTGTTTTCTTACTCTCTTTCCCCAGTACAGAATAACACAATTTACCCTAATTATATTTTTATCCTTCCTCCTTTTCAAGAGATCCATTCTTTATGCTCCCCTACTACTTTCTCAAAGAAATTGTTTATGATTAGATTCTGCCATATGCAGAGTCCTGAGGGGCAGACTGTGGCCATTAACTTAATTTTGGATGAGTGTGTGTGCAAGGTAAATGTACTTGGAAAAGCAGCATGGATACAGAGATCACGTTCATGCATGCACTGCAATTTCCAATACCTTAATGAGTATTGTTTGTATTAAAGTAAAAACTTAATTAATACACATGGGCATTTGAGGATCAGACTCTACATACCACTCTTATGGAGATGATTTAAAAATGCTGACATTAATTAAAAGCACTGGTAAAGCAGCTTGAACACTGATAAATTTCTTAGGATATGAAAAAATTATGACTGGCCTCCCCTAGATCAAAAATGAAAAAAGAAGGGACAGTTAATGCCTTCTGGAGAGTTTGACTCCATCTAACCTGACCCCTTGGTGTTGGGCTGTCAGTCCATTGCAGTGCTAAACCCAACCCTGAGAAAAAGAAGGAATGGTCTAGGTCCACTTTGCGTGTAAGGAGGGTGGCAAAGTTTCACCAGGTTGAAAACAGCTCTGTTTTGTCACTCTTTCTAGGAAGAACCCATCACATCTTGTTTGTCCCAAGGGGCAAAGCAACATTGGAGCTGTATAGCATGTATATACTTGGATAGTATGGAAAACTGAGCTGGGGGTATAAATCAAGGAGTCAGGGGCAAACTTTTGGTTAACACTACATCCCAAGCACTGGATGTATTTGTCTTCAATGTCATTTGAGAGAAGCCTGGAAGTTCATTTCAAGACTGAGTGTCCTTTGGGACAGTGCACCCTGAGGCCACAAGCTAGGAAAGAAAGCATGTGGGTGGGTGTTGAGGCATTTCAGAGGAGTTACCTGAAGAAGTTTAAACCTTTGTTGTTCTCCAGCTTTGATTCCTCTGAAACCGTTTAAATGCAGAATGGAGATGTGCCAAGAGAATTCCCTACAGACTGTAGAATTCATCAGTGACTGTTTTGTCCTGCTAGAGAAAAATTCTCAGGACAAAGGAAAGAGGAAGGTTTCCTATGGCCCATGTCCTGCAGGCAGGTATTAGACACTCTGGGACATCAGCAGCTGGGAGACATTTCACAGTGGGAATCACTGTGTTTATTCATGTCTCAGACACTTTCATTGCAATCTCATCTGGCCTACTCAAGGCCAGGTTGGACAGGGCTTGGAGCTACCAAGTTTAGAGGAAAGTGTCCCTGCCCACAGCAGAGAGGTTGGAATTAGATGATCCTTAATGTCCCTTCCAATGCAAACCCTTCTACAATTCTATGATCAAAAGAAGCTGTCATCCCAAAGTCTCCAGAACTGATCCAGAGTGTTCCCAACAAAGTGCAGCTTAGGACTGCTGCTTTTAATAAAACTGTTGAAAAGGCATCTGGCAGTTTTGTGGGGCAGATCTCATTCAGCCCTTGCTGTCAGCCTCTGGGTTACAAAGGCAATGTGTTCACGAGCCAGCAACTGCAGCCTGTGCTAGTTGGTGACTTGGAGACAAGTCATGGTGCCAGAATCTCTGGTAAGACATCTAGGTTGACAAAATAAATATCCAACAGAAAATGGATGAAATAGAGCTCCTAAATCAGGTTCAGTCCAGCTTCCAATATGTCATGATGTTCTCCATGGATATAAAAGGAAGAAAATCAATAAAGTAAATATCCAACATGACACCTCTACACGCTACAATTTAATTTTACTTTAAATAGGACTTTGGAGTTGTGTAGGCCTTCCTTCATTGGATATTTTAATGAGTTTTGCCATAAGCAAAGTAAAAACAAATACTGATTCTCCTAAAAAAACCAGTTAGAATGCAAATTCACTGACCTGTGTTTGACAGATGGAAGCAAAGTGAGAGTGTGTATAGGGAAACTCAGTGCTGTTGTGCTTGGCCTCCAACTAAAGAAAACCCTTTTTTCAAGTGTCGAAGGAGTTTTGGTACTGCCTGTGAGGCTGGCACTTTACACAAGCATGTGCAGCCCTCTCCTATTTCAAATTTGCCAAATTTTGGATATGGTAAACAGATTTTTTGCTTTCTCTCAAATATTTTTCTTCCTCTGGACTTAGGAAAAATAATTAAAAAGTGGCATTTTCTCTGTCACTCGCTCTTTGCAAGGGCATGATATGTTTTTGACTCATCAGTAAGTGTGTTAATTTTTTGGAAGCGTTTCCCTTATTCTTGTAAGTAGAATGTATTTGTAGCCAAAACAAACACAGAAAGAAGCCAAAGAGAATAAGATATATCTACTTACATGAATGGTCCAACAAGGAAATCTACAAACACTACTGTAAATGCTATAAGATTTCATATGGCAAACTCATCCAAAATAATGGTTAACAAAACATTCAGTTCTTAAACACCAATAGGATAAAACTTCCAACAGTAAAAAAATTCTCCTTCTTTAAGAGTGGAAGGGCTGCCATGTGGTTAAGGCTTTGGAGTCAGGAGATGGAGGTTTAGCACTTCTCTCTCCAGAGTCACTCTGTGCAAGTCAATTAATCTTGATATATCTTTGTTCTTTACCAGAGAATGGTGCTGGTGCTTCCTTCTTAACCTGTTTACTTCCCTTAGATTACCACCTTCTTGGACCATGAGCTTTCTGATAGTATATCTGTGTGGTATATTAAACAAGGCCTTGGTCTTGTTTGCAGCTTTCAGAGTGCATTTTTTTTCCAGTTAGATAAAATGTTTTATAGGAAATAACATTTGTTGAAAGCTTTTGCATATGGCCCCAAAGTTACCCTTTTTGTAAAAAATCAGAACGTTGGGAGACATCTTCCATATTGTAAAAGCACCTTCAAATCTCAGGATCTAGGTGAGCTCCTATTTCCTCTCACATGCCATCTTTTACAGGAAAGGAGCTGAATTGCTGTAGTCTCTCCTTTACAAATTGTGGCTCATTATATGCTGGCCTTTTGGAAACCTGGTGGTTGTAAGTACTCAGTAGTAAGTATTTAGTCACAGGGAATATGTACTCCCTATGTAGATGAAATCTGTAAAAAGCACTTGCACTTCTTGATATAACTACTACTTACAGAGAAAAAACAAACTACAAGCCCAACACAATGTGTACTGCCATTTTTTCATGCAAGGGATGAACAAAGATCTAAGAAAATCCTGTTGCACATGAACCATTCCATTGGAATAAACAGTCTACTGACCAATGTATTGACCACACACAGATGGAACAGGGACTGTGCTTGGTTGCATTATAACATTTATGAAAGCAAGTGAAGTCTGGATAATTTTTATCCAACCATAAATGGCTCAAAATGAAGCAGCATTTCAAGGAGAAGCCATGAGCAGGGTTTTCTGACACACCCAAGCAGAGAAGTGTGCTGGGGGGGGAATGATGTGTGCTGACATTTCCCTTTAACACTTCACCAGTGGGCTGAACCAGACATGGAAGATGCTGATCTCCAGAGAGCTGTTCTGTGAGTTAGCTGAGATGGATCTGCCTTTTCACAGAAATTACAGCCCCCAGCCCTGCTGCCCTGTCTCTGCTTCACCTGACCTGTCAGGCTGATTCTATAAACTACTTCATGAAACAACTGTAATGCTGTTTTGTCCTTGACATTTCTCTACCTATTTGGATATATTACATTTCCACTCCCAAGCCTTGGATGCTGTTCTAGTAGGTCCTGAACAAATCTGAAAAGGAAACAAGCTCCCTACA
This sequence comes from Calypte anna, assembly GCF_003957555.1. Lineage (NCBI taxonomy): Eukaryota > Metazoa > Chordata > Aves > Apodiformes > Trochilidae > Calypte > Calypte anna. The sequence continues at coordinate 16,611,317 of NC_044249.1, read as the reverse complement.
CAGGACAAATGAAGAATATAGGAATTATTTACCTTTCATTGGGAAGCCTAGATGTGGAGCAGCCAGGATCCCCAGAGAACATTTGCAGCAAAGGCAGTGGTGACAATCCCTCCACCTCATCTCTGGTACAGCCTTTGCCATGGTGTGGTCCCCCAGCCCCCCCCAGAATGTTCTTGTCTGCAGTCTCTGGTTTATGCCCCACCGTGCAGTCCAAACCAGAGGTGCTAATCCAGCCTCAGGAGGGGCATCCCCAGAGCTGCCAGGGAAACCTGTCTGCCCTCTGCTAACCTGACCCACCTTTCTCCTCCCTGGCTGGCCTGGCTGACCTCCCCACAGTTACCACAAACTTGGGCTTGGATCCATCTCTGTATTTTTTCTTTCCTTTTAAAATGCAGCAGTTTGTTTTTAAATAGGAACCGATGAAAGCTATTGCTGTTCTTATTTTTCCTTTCTATGAACTAAAGTGATGACAGCAGAGTTTCTAGTAAATTATAACACAGGCAGTCAGCTCCAGATTAGTTTTGAAGTTGGACTTTTTTTTTTTTTTTGGGGGGGGGGGAGTAGTGGGAGGGTACAACATACAGCCAGACAAGATTTAATTAAATACTTGTATTTCACAACTGTAATTTATCTAGCTTGGTATGTCCTTTCCTATGAGTCTGTTTGGACACAGGAGATTTTTAGCTTTTGGCCTTCCAGATTGCTCTGTACAGCCACAAAACAGTTAGAAAAAAAGCTGAAGTAATTGTAGGAATTTGTAGGAATTCTGTAACAATTTGAAATTTGTAGCAAATTGTAGGAATAAACTGGAAACTGAAGATTCTGGTTTACTGTTCTGAAGGAGAAGACATCCTGGCAAGGTGGATGGAAGCTGCCATAGTAGCTGTGGCACACAGCCATGAAACTCATTGGCAGAGAGACCAAGTTAGGACAATCAAGTAGGGAAAGGTGAGGAGAGAAAAGAAAAAGAGAAGAGACTTCTATCTGTATGTGCTTAATTCTCAGATCTTCTCTTTCCTTGGAATCTGGGATTGATCAAAGGGTAGGAGAAACAAGGGACAAGGAACATCACAGATGAATTTATTATACAGTGCATGTTAGAGAAGTGCCTTGCATTGCTGGACTTGCTTTCCAGAGATGCTGTGAACTCCTGGCTCCTGCAGGAGGTGAACAGCTAATCTCTAAAGTAAAGGTTTTTGCATTTTAAAAAAGCTGACTATTTTTTCCACTTTCTTCAGAGCAAGATCTTGGCTCTTAAAACACAGATTTGTTCCTATTTGTATACAGGATTAACACAAACTCCCATGATCAACAGTGGCTCCAGTTTTGCACTGTGTGACTGAAGGTGGGCTAGAAACTGCGGCAAGGCTGTGAGCTTTGGAGGTAGAGCATGCCTGATTTGGTTCTTCTTTCTAAGGATTTACTGCAGTTTTGGTGAAAAGAGAGTAAAAATGTTGCTTGGAACCTGCTGCTGAGCAATTTATAGCAGCTTAAAACAGTAAGTCATGGAAATTTATTATATGACCCACTTTATGAAAGTTCATTATTATTTCAACACTTACCACTCACAGACTTGGCAGAGTGTCATGCAAGCTGGATGCTGAACACCCAGTGAACTCTGTTTAGGAACACAGTGTATGGTGCTTAGGATGTCTTGTAGCCAGGGCACACTACCCAGTTGTGTGCAAGCTACTGAGCCCATTTAACAGGGGGAATAGAGAGACCCTGCACAAGGATTTAGAATAATCTTAATATTTAAATGAATTTTCACAGAATAAATTCTGTGCTGAAACACAAAGGGAAACTTACCAAACACAGAGATAAGGACATTGTGTTCTCACACAAAACCCCATGGCATGTTCCCCCAGAGAGAACTGCAGGTTTTACTCAAAGGTGTTTCTGAATATTTGTGAGAAAAAGAGAAAATGGGCAGGGCTCACATCACATCTGGGCACTTAGTTTAAAGACTTTCTCTATTGAAATACCTGTTGAAAGCATGTATGCTATCTGTAGTGCTCTTCTAAACAGAAACTTTGTTCCCTACAATCATCTGGCTAAGCATGGAGCCCAGAGTCTCCATCTGAAGTTTGGTTAAAATCTCTAAGAGGTACTTTTCATCCAATTTATTTTATGGAGGAAGTTTGTCCAGTGCCATGTGAGGCATTAACATGGAGTGGGCAAATATGGGAGAGGACATATGAGGCAGTGGTGAAAAACCCCCTGGATGAGGGTGGGACAGTCTGGGGTGAAAAGAGGGAGCAATGTGTTCAAACTGTAGCAGTGCTTTGCCAGGTGGAGTAAAAAAGTTAACACCATTGTTAGCCTTGGCTGTGCAGCCAAATCTGCATTTGCATTAACAGTAAATATGCAAATAGACTTCCTGAAAAGCATATGATTCTCCTAAAAGGGTCACCATCCCTGTTCAGCAATGATGGGAGAAGCCACCACGTGAAGGTCTTTTCCCATAATATCTCAGAGAATCAGTATTGTGTTTAAGACACTATCCTACCAAACCTGGTGGGATTGTTATGACTTTCAGTATTACTAGGACTTTTAGAAAACTAATAGAATACATGATTAAATCCCTGTGATTTCATTCCTTCCCTAGTGTCACAATGCAAGTTAAAATAACACGGAAGGCACACAACACACTGTCACGTAATTAAAGCTGGTAATTTTTCTGGTCAAGACACCTGGTGGCAATACCACCAAAGGCTGTGTCTCTATGTCTCTATGAAATGTAAACATGTATGATGATGACCTTTACTGAGCATATTCACAGAATTTTTACCCTGTGAGGAATGCAGACTACCTCCTTAAGGCATAAAAGGCATTATTAGCCAAAAGATGGACACTTTTGTAATTGGGAATTCTGAGCCCTAAGTGTAGCTTTATTTTGAATTAGCCTCCCACTGTTTCCATTAAGCATAAAAGGGACAGGCTTCTGAATCTGGACATTTACTTTAGACAAAGTCAAAAAGTGTGACTAGTCCCACCTCTTCTTGTCCCCTGCATTCAGTCTTGAGAAGAAAAGTCTTCTAATGGATGCTTAGAGAGTGATAACATTAATTTACAGGACTGGTTGAACAAGAGTTCTTTCTTCTGTAAAGCTGTCCAAGTACCTTCAGTGATAGGACCTCAGCAATACCTCTGAGCCATGCTGATGATGGACATGGATGAATTTGCCTGCAGGGAACTTCACTGCTAAGAGCACACCAAATTTTTATGGGTTTTTTCCCCCTTCCATTCTTAGGACTGTTGATGTATAAGAAAAGAGCCATCTCCTGATAAACAAGATAACCAAACAGAGCTGCAAGTCACCACAAAACCATTCTGTTGTTTGAACAGATCAAAATGGTCTTCAGTGCCTTATTTACGAGCTTATTTTATACTCCTGTGGTCTCAAATTATGAAAGGGAGGTGGTTTTCAATCTATTTCCTCCATTTTTGTTTTGATTTGTTTTTCGGAGTTGTTGGCAGTGATAATGACCTTATTTGTATGAAAACTGGGGCGGGGATAGAAAAGTGAGGTCAGGTTGTTTGGCCACATTGAACCTGGTTTCAGTTATTTCAGCAGAGGAGCAAACATTAATGATCATTAACACTTATATCTGCCCAGACGTCTGCACACACAGACACAAATGCTATTAATAAAAATATTTGTTAACGTTACTAAATTGTTCTTGTGGTAAAAACTTGGGTGGCTTCCAGTTTTCCATAACTATGGTAGGCTGAGCTAATTGGGAAGAAATGAAAACCATCCTCAGGCTTCTTTCAAAAATATTGAATTAAAACAATATATCTATTCATTATTTCTCCCTCCTTATTTTTCAACTTCTCTTGCCTTTGCTCATCTGGTCACTAGCCAGGTCTTAAATATATATGCACCTCCAGACTATCCAGTAATAACTAATGGTAAAAAACATTTTGTGAGGGATATTAAACCTAGACCATCAGGACTTCTTTTACTCTTTCTGACTGTTACAAATCAGTGCTCTGTAGGATTTTCTCCCTTCTGTCTCCACTGTGGCTTTAAACCATTCAAGCACTAGAAGCTGAGTCAGAGGTAGAGTACTAAACTGCATGGATGCAGATCCAGGAAATTCTCCAGTCTAAGCAAAAATTATGAAAAAAGGAATAGCAACAAGTTTCAGGTCCTGATGCTGATATTGCTGGCCCTGTTCTTGTGCCATGGATGTGCATTACTGGCAGCTCTGGTATTTTGTCTTCCTCAAAATTTGACCTGAGAGTCATGACACTGGTAGCATGAATTCTCTTTGGAATTGTTTACTTTTAAAATTAAATTAAAATTCCTCTTTTTGATGGAAGGAAGTGGGTCATTAACAGGAAGCTCTCAAAAGTTTTCTAGAGTTTGACCCAAGTCATCAGCAAGTACTATCATCTCCACAGTGGACTGTGTCTCGAGAGACTCATACAGTTCTGATAAACATCCTGGGGCTTAGCACTTAGGACATACTATCTCAATATATATTTTTTTTCCTACTGGGCTTTCTGAAGAAAACAAAGGCACTGACAATCACATGATGCAGCCTAAACACCTCAAGAATGGAATTAGATGTCTGAAAAGCCCTACAGCAAGGATATTTTGAATTTGGGGAAAGCCTGGAGAAAATAACAATAGACGGAGGAATAACCTGACTTTACTCCAGGATTGCCAGGTTTAAGCCCAGACAATATGAAGTTCAGGCAGGATCCTGACGTAGGCTCCTGGATCTTTCCTGGCATAGTGACTGCCTCCTGGGATGGTGCTGACCCTGTCACAGCTGCCTAACTTCACTGCTGGTCTCCAGATGACACATTTTATCCCTCAGCAAAATGGAAACCACAATCCTTTCATTTCTAAGAGGTCTGGGAAAACCATTGTAAGGCAGGAGGGCTCATCATGCTGGTCAAGAACAAACTTGGTAGGAGAAAATACAACTCTATGGGTCGAAACTGTGTTTGAAATTGCTGTCCCTCAACACTAACAGTATTATGACATCTACACAAAAGTTGGCTTAGTGTAAATATGGATTCAGATATTCTTCTAAACACTGTGGAATATTGCTGAACACTGAGTGATCAGCAAAAAAATCCAATTCTGTTAAGAGCTAAACCCAGGGGACTGATAGAACAGAAGTAGGCAGCCATGAATCCTGGAAAAAATCTTAATTTTCATGGCTGTTCTGTTGCTCTAACTGTGGCAGGACAACAACTTAATCTCAGAAATCAGATCTTCCCTTGGAGCAGGCTTCCCAGGCAGCCTGAGCTGAGCTTCTGCTGGCATCGTCCTGTCTCCCCATAAAGCCACTTCTGCTGCTGCTAAGTGTCACTTAATGCTTCTCTGTCATTAAGAGCATTTTCAATGGAATGTAACTGTTAGCATTTGAGCCTAAAGGCTCCCACAACTCTAACCTACTGTATTTATCATATTTGGCTCATTGCCTCCATTTTGAGGATCTTAGTCTTCTGGAGAACAGATGGGGAAGGCATCTCCTTAGGAAGGAGCCCTCTGCTACCTATGGCAAAGGCTTCCTCAGTATGGTGTCTGCACAGCCAAGGTTCTGATTTATTAACAGGTTGGTCTGACTGATAATCCACAGATACTTCCTATAGCTGGTGGCAATTTTGTAGGATAGGAAAAACCCCATGTGTCTCCTCCAGACTCCTGGTGGCGATGAGTTTCATATCCACATAAAGCATGAATGCTGCTGGTACATTTTTTCCCACCTAAAAATAAATCAAAGGGGACAGAGATGGTCAGATATTTGGCTCATCTGTTGGGAAGTCAGTGGCTTCAATACACAGGGCTGAGGACCTGACCAGGAATGGAGGTTTCCAGAGGTGACCAGAGCTAACTATGAACAGACTTTTATACCAGAAAGCAAACAGTGACAGCATTTCAAAAAAGACAGGGTGTAGGGGATGTACTAGTGCTCTTAGCTGTTTTGAAGAAACTAGTATGTCTGTGTAAAGATGTTTTATAAAAAGACACAAAGAAAAAATAAGAGAAGCATGTAAACAATTTCTTACATGAAAGGCAAAGTTCCTTACATGGAAAACACATGAAAAACTGTAAAACATCATCATTATAAGATATCTAGGGGGCTGTAGTCACCAGGATTTTTGTCCCATTGCCCAGCAAAGTCAGCCTTTTGATTTCTCAAACATGTTATTTCCAAGATTCAGAAAACATACATGCACTGGAACATCTCTATCCTAAACTGGCCTAATTCCATATTACCAACTACTGAAGAAGTTAGAAAAATCCATAGCTCTATTTGCTGGAATTTAGGGCTTGTTTCCCATTTGTAGTGTGGATGCTTCCTATCATCTTCCAAAGTGAGGGCACTGACGAGGAGTGGACTTGTAATTCACACTTGTTAGGCTGCAAAATATCACTTGGGAGGAGGGAAAAACTACTCTGCAGTAGTTTTCATTATTATCTGTACTGTACCAGTTTCTAGAGGCCTTGGTCCTTCATGGGGTGGTGACTGTGATAGGAGTCTAGAAAGCACCACCAAAAGTGCTTGGAAGCCTATTCCCTCCATTTGGAAGCCTATTCCTTTCTCCTGATCTCTCCCACAATGATAAGTAGGGATATGTTACTCCTGGCTTCTGGAAGGAGTCTGAATTTTGTCATTTCCCTCACAACTCATCTAAAGCAACTCACGGAGTCCATGTTCTGTGTCAGCAGCTGATCTGATCTGAGAACTTATTACTTATTACACTTTCTATACAGATCTGCTCCTTTTCCACAGCCCTTTTTAACAATCTCAAACTCCCTAGCTGTTACCAATGTCTCCACCTGACAGATGCAATTGGTTATTACCCACCAGTATATCCCAGAAGTCACAGACCTGTTTCTTTGAGCCTCATTTTCTGTTCAGGAACCTAAGCAAGCTGTAGCCCTCTTTACCTTCTAGTAGCATAAAGAATTAAATCATTATGTTTAACTGCACGAGGCTTCTCTCTGATCCTGAACACCCATGTCTAATCTCACCATTTATGTATTGAAAGAACTTAAATAATTTCAGAACAACTGGGCTTGAGTTAAGTTGCTCCAGCTGGAAGTGGTGCCAAGCCCCTGTTGATTTATTTATTTGCTGTGTCAGTAATCATCTCAGTTCTTGACGCAGCCAAACTAAACACTGCTTGATCTGCACAGCCAAAAAAATAGCTACATAGTGAAAGTATTTTTGCAATTAAATATGCTACCTGAATTAATTTATGGTCATGCTTTGTCTGTTTAGTGGACACAAATACAGTGCTCTTCCATCAGCTCTAGATCTTGCAGATAAGTGATCATTACTCTCATCTCATTTCTTTGTTGCAGTGCAGAAATACCATCAGACAACAAATCCTGCCTGATCTACCAAGACTTCTCCACTGAGTTCAGTATTTCACATTCCTCTTTATCCACTGGGAATTTGAACTTTCACTTAAATTACTATTATTATGAAGAGCACTTGCTTTCTCTAAAATGTTTGACTCAAAGCTTTGTTTAAAAAGTCTTGACACAATTTTTTGTGTTTGTCTGAAAATTAATATTATTTTTTTTTGGTGAGACTTATGTCCAGCTGGAAAACACTGGTTTTGCTCTAATGTTTCCTCAACAATATCTCCTGCTTTACAGTTCACTGAGTTGTCAACTCCACATTTAATACTGAAATGAAGCAAAACTTTTGTTATGAAAATTCCTGAACTCTGAAGTTTCAGCCAAAGTCCAGATCACAGTTTTATAATTTGACAACTCTGAAGATATAATTCTCACTTTAAGGACAGTTTCATTACTTGTAGTAGTTAGTATGTGTCCTTGGAGTTAAACTGAAGTAGTTTTGTTGCATTGTTTTGTTTCAGTCAATGATTTACCAGTGCAATGGAATTGTTCCCCAAAAGCAAAATTTAACTGTAATTGGTATTTTCATGGGAGAGTTATGATACTGTGACCTAGTTCCACCAGCTGCTGCTGTATCATATCAGAGCAATAGCAGGACTCATGCCCTCAAAAATGTAAATTCAAAATAAGAATCATAGAATCATTAAGGTTGGAAAAACCCTCTAAGATCAAGTCCAAATTGTGTAATACCCCTACAAGTCTGACAGCTTAAGCTCTGTGATTGTTTCTTCCACTCTAATTTTTTCATTTCTGACACAAGCCATCTGAAATCTGAGCTGCTCATGGCAGCCACCTCACTTTATCAGGACTGAGCACCCTCAGCTCCTGAAGGGGCTGGAACAGATTAACTTTGCTGTCTTGGTCAGCAAACATTTCCTAGTTTCCCACTGACACACTGGGCAGACATGTCCCCCTCCCAGGTGGTGGGAAGAACCCCATGTCAGGAAATAAATGTAAGGAGGATGCTCAGGGAAGAAGTTGTTCCTGCCTGGACAGAAAGCAAAACTTCTGCTGGTGCATCATCCTGTTGGCTGCAGGATGGAATGTGCCTTTCTTGCTTCTCCAGTGAGAAACACCCTGGGGTCCATACTGGGTAAGCTCCTGCAAGCTGGGTTCATGTACTGATAGGGAAACCAAGGGGTGCTTCTGGGTGCCTGATGTCTACACAGGCAAAGGGCACAATTCAGAGTCATCTTTCTAATTATTCTATATTCTAATTATTCTAATTATTATATAATAATGAAGAAACAGCAATATAATCATGTATCTGAATCTGTACTAACAGCCTCAAACATATTTACATCTACACCTAAAGCTACATCTTGCACTGGGACCCACATCACCCAAGGACTGGTGACTTCATTGGCTCTGTCCACAATCTGTGGCCTCCCCAGTTGGTCACTGGGTGTGTGGCTCTTGGACCTTCTTTCACATGCAAGGAACAGGCCACCTCTTGTACACTCTTTAGATGTGGGGCAGAGATGATGACAGGACCAGGACTGTAGCTCACACACTGCAGATCACTTGTTCCACTTTGCATGGACGTGCCCCACATGTAGCAAATATAAAAACCTTTGCTCTCAAAAGCTTACAAATGCCACACATAGAGTCTGTGCTTCTTTTACAAACTTAATGGAAGAGTTGATTTAAGCTACAGCATCTCTGACTCAAATAGCTCTGCAGTCAGGGATTTAAACTGATCCGTGGTGTGGTGGTGCTGTGTGTATGCAATGTAAAATCATTTGTTCTGTGGGATGTGGCTGCAGAGACCAAAGGTTATTGTCTGTTTTTCTGCAGGCAGAAAAACAGATTGTTTGGTCCAGTTTACAAAAGACTGTCATTGCTCTGCTATGTAATTTTTAAATAAACACATTTTAGTCTTAAATACACACTCTTCAAGCCTTAGTAAGAAGAACATCAGAGCTGTTAGTCAAGCTTTAATTCATCTGGCATGAGTTACAACTGAGCTAAAGCGAGTTGCAAACAAGAGGAGGTATTTTCCAGGGCAATTTATCTGTGATAACCTCCAACACAGCAGGACACCAAGCTCTAAACCATACCCACTTTCTCTATGCATTTTGGTTTTACTCTTGTTGCTATTATTTTTTATACAGCTCAAGAGAGGACCAGGGAATGTAATTGATCTCTTGAGGTTCCTTTGAGCCCTCAATTTCCATGATTAAATGAGCCTATGAATGTTAGAAAGGTCACCACACAAATGAATGTTTTATTAGGCACCAGTAAATTGCTACAATAGCAAACCAAAGTTGTGTTTGTGCAATATTTCACAAATTACAGACAGTGACGAGTGTCTTTTATGTGTGGGCATATTCATCCCCCCCATCCCTGTATCTCTGTGATTTCTTGCTTCATTTCATTTGCAGTATATGTAAAAGGGTCCTCCTGTTCTGAAGGAAAATCTTTTCCAAGCATGTCTGTTAATTTATAAGCAGTTTGCTGGTCATCTGCTGTGCCCAGCATTACACCCACCTATGTAGCCCACAAAGAACTGAGGGGGAGGTAAGAAGGAGGAAAAGCACTGCCTAGATAGGGCATGTGGTAGAATATATTTCATCTCTCTAATGTAATGACATTAATTTAATTAAAAATCCAAGCCACTCGGTAGAATTTATAGGCCAACATGACTAATACTGTTATGCTTATGTAAGCAGAGAAATTAATTAAAACTTTGAACCTTATTCATTGGCATAATGAAAGCTTATTTTAGGCTGGTGAGAGATTAAGGAAACCTTGGTGGGCTTTTGAACAGAAAGGGAAAGAAACCCTCCCTGCCCCACTCTGACAGCCAGGGAGTGTTTAATTAAAATCAGTGGAGAAAGTAACAGTGGGAAAATGAAAGCAGCAAGAAATATTTTTGTTAATGTATTGTTTCTTTAGAAAGAGCCTGGGAAGAGACAGAAAGGGCTTGGCACTGGCTCTGTTGGTGTGAGAGGTAGATGGGAATGTTGTTTGTTACAGGAACTGCAGTGCTGAGATGTTGAAGGAGGGCTGGAGTCAGGGAATATTTGGGAAGGGAGGGGGATGGGGTGTGAGTTCCCCATGGCCACATTACAAGGTGCTGTAGAAGGTGAGTTGGATGGGACACCTACCCACTTGCTTTCAGGAAAGGGATGCCAAGGTCAGCTCCTACTCCTCAGGCTCTCAGCCTTCACTCTTTTCCTTGAGTTCCCACATCTGCTGTTACCTTGCTGAACACCATGGAGGTAACACTGGCAGCTAGGCAGCCACAGCAGTTTTTAAAAATAATTGATGGGAAAATGTTTATCTGCAAAAAATTCATCTGGTAGTGCAAAATCTATTTGTATATTTGCACCATATATTTGTCCATATAGTTATAGTGTTACAAATATTTAACTATACATACATACACACATGGGTGTAGCTGTGGGTATGGGTTTCTCTGGAGTCTGAATGCAGAAACCTCTGTGAATATGCTGACTCCTGACAAGGACAGGTCCAGGCCTTCCCAATTGCCTGTGCCAAGAGAGGAATTTTGGAGCTGGGTATAAACTTCTTCACACAAATATTTCTAGATTTCATCTGCTCTTTAAACTGGATCATCAGGAAAGCAGGAGTGTGTTCACAGAAACAATGTGGCCTAATGTAAAATGTAATGTAATCTCAGTTTAATGCCAAGAAAGAAGTAAATAATTGTGCATTTTCTGCTCCTTGCTTTCTTGCTGTTTTTGGAAGGGCAAACACCAAAAGATGCTGAGAAGCTGCTGCCTGTTCTTGAGGGAGGAAAAGCTGCAGCTGAGTACCAGCCCCACTGATGGGTTCGGACAAATACCATGTGCCAGGTCTGGGGCACCCCATAGAGCCATGGCAGCACAGCTCCTACTGCCCAGCATCTTTATCACCACCCACAAACTCCTCAAGTGAAGGTGGACCGAAGAAACCTCCCCAACATCTAACTTTTGCTCCTAACATTTGTTCTGGTGTCAGTGAGGACTTTGAGGTTAGCTGCCTGTTTATTTGTTTTTGATCCTGGGGTGCTGTGTGATCTGTTTTAAGCCTGGAGGTGCAAAATGCAGCTTTGCCTTCAACAGTTTGTGTGAGTGGCAGTGACTGATGCTTTTTGGAAGATCACCCCAGGGGCCAGGAGATGTGTGCAGCTGAGTGTTTGTCCGGGTATTGGTTACCAGCATTTGTACCAAGCCAGTTTCTATTATTCCATATGTCAGGAAGAACATTTGCACTTCCAGGCCATTAGATGATGATGGCACTGTAATTACAGCTGCATCTTAATTACAATTCCCATATGAGTAAAACATTAACATGATTATTCTTTTTAGCTGTGGTCTCATCTCATTATAAGTACTTTCTTGACCAAACCACACACTCCAACAAATGAAGAAGAGAAATAAACACAGAGCATAGGTTCACCTTTTTCAATTCACCTTTTTCAAATTTTAAACTTGGAGCTTGTTAAATAATAATGAACTATCTCTGAAAACCACTGTGTTGGCAGAATTGTGCCCATAATGGGAGATCTGTGAGTTTTAAGCCTTTGCTTCATGTCTCTGCCAGGTCTGGCAAGATTTGATACATTTGCAACCGAGGACCACAAATTACAAATATTGGATGTGTAATTATGTCTTTTCCACATGGAAAACTGAATTGCACGTGCAAATCTTAACATTTTGCATTTACAAAAAAACTTAGGGCTTCAGGAGGAATCTCTTCATAAGAACTTGGGAATCCCAAATGCTACAAAGACAAGTTTAAGATCCATTTGTGAAGTGGTTGAGGTTCAGGGGTTGCCTTTCCTCTGGGCTGATATCCTGCATTCCTCATACCATGGGCTGCACCACCTGCAATACCTTGTGAGAGCCTTAAGCTTCAAAAGGCTTCACAAGTTTGTCTACACTAGAGCCAAAGGTGTGAGGCCATCTCAGAGATGCATATCTGAGGTATGCAGGTGGGTGCAAGCTGCAGAAAATCTCAGTCTGTGGAAATGCACAAGTTGCTGAAGTTCAATGTTGTCTGAATGTCTGCATTTCAGCCCCAGTTGGCTTTGGGAAGTCTGCTCTTGATGTAATCTTGCCTTTCTCAGCAACATCAGTGGAGGGAAGTAGGGTATTTGTTGGCTTGAGGGTTGGTGGCTTTTACACCAGTTGAACTGCCCATTGCTGTGATTTCAAATTTGGTAAAAATAGAGATAAAAACCAAAGATGCCCATTCTGTCTCTCTGGGGAACCCCACAATGGCACCACCATTCCTTTCTCTGATGATTTTTTAATATTTAGCTTGTCTGATTTCACTGGCCCTCTTTAACTCCCTTTTCATCTATAATAGCTTTTGTATCTATTTGCCTGTTTGGGCCAAAGCTGGTAGCATGAATAAAATTCTGTTGCACACTGTGGAATTCTTACCTGAGAGTTGGAAAAGAAAAGCTGGGATTGCTCCAAACACCAGAGAGGCACTGGTCAGAGCTCATGTTTTCTTTGGTGCCATGATGATTGAACACTGGGGAACCATATTTTGCTGTTCATGAAACCACCCTGATAATGTAAGGAAGTAAGAGTAGCTTCAGACTCCAGAACAGTACCTACACACAGTGTGTTGGGGACAGAGGGCTTCACCATTTGCTCATGAATCCTCAGGATGTGAATGAGAGCACTGCCACAGTCAGGATCATTCATTGGGTGTTTCTGTAAGGACTGAATGCTACAGAGAGTGCAGGCTGTGAAATCTGCTCATAATGAGAGGTTACAAGTTAGGGCTGTGAATAGCCTGAGCCCAAGTTTGAGTCATAATAAAAATAATAGTAGGTAGCTGCACGTTCTCATTTTAGCTCTTGCAGTGATAGTCTGCCAGGGGACACGTGGTTGTGGCCACACTTTGCTGACTGGTTTGGCTTCCTCTTGAAAGCTGAGTGCTGAGCTGATTTGGCAATTATGTGAGCAAAGTAAAAACAGAGCTGCTTTTTATAGCAGTGTCAAATGGGAGCCATGTACCAGGCTAGGTGACATGAATAGCAAAGCCCATCAGATACCACAAGGAGGGGACCAGTGAGTCTATCATGAAGGACTGAGCTGGTTCCTCCATTGGCCATTTGACTCTGGCTTAACATGGGCTTACTCCCATGGCATGCAATGCAAATCATGCATTGAACACATCTCTGAGCATTTGAGCCTTCGTTTTCTATTTTGTTCAAGAAATTCCAGTAGCTTAGAAAGACCAGGTATAACAAGAGGGTAAATGTAAATGGTGGCTGCAAACACCAGAGAAGGTGGTTTGAGGTTTAGTACAGTTTCACAGCTTACACTCAGCCCAGGACTTCCACTGAAATATGAGTTGCTAGAAGTCTTGTCTTCACTCCTCCTGTAACTTTAGTTGGCTTAATGAGCACCTTCTCTGCTGTGGATATACAGCCTAATCTGATGAGGAAGAATGGAAATAGAAAAAAAAAAATTACAGGAAGTAACTTCTGGTATATGTTAAGGGAAGGGAATGTCTCAGTTCTTTGTAGCTTGCTGGCTAAAGGGTAACCCAAAAAGAAAATGCAATATTGCTTTCAGTGCTTCCTTCCTCTTCTTTCCATTTTGACATTCTCCCAAGCTTCCTTCTCAAGAAGGAACTTCATCTGTGATTTACATGAGATTGAGTCATCTGCACTCTGGGAAACCTGAACAAGTATGAGTTTTCCTTTGACACAGCAAGATATTTATCTTGTAAGTTCCCACTTTACTGTCTGAAGTATGTAAATCTGATTTTTCCTGGCTTCACATTCCACTGGGGGAAAAGTTTAACCTTACAGAGGTTTAAAAAAGAATAAAAGTTTAAAAAGAATATAAGTTTAAAAAGAACTTATAGAAGTTCTGCTGGGAGGATGATAGCTTTGGTCACACAAGAACTTTCTTCCATGGCAGCTGCTTTTATTCTTTTTTTTTTTTTTTAAAAAAAAGCAACAAACCCACCATATTGGTTACAGCAGAAGAAAAAAAAAGCCTCATTAAAAAGCAAAATCTAGATTAAACTCCTGAGAGACTGGCAGAAGAAGCTGTCTTTACACTCCCTTAAATTATATGTTTGTGCTCCCCTGCTGCTGTGATAAAATACAATGAGAAAGAATCTTCTCTCTTGATTTTTCTTTCACCAGTGTGTTCAGATATTGTCAGGCCAGCCCTGGTGGCAGGGTAGCAGATGACTAATAGCTGTGTTTTTTAATTAAATGTTATCAGAAGAGGTTGATAGATTGGAACTGCTACCCCCTGCATTTCCCAGAACATTTCAAAATTACTTTTTGAAAAATGGACTCCAAAAGAAAAAAGTGGGGGTAAGCATGGAACAATGATGGGAATTCCTTGTCCTTCTTGCTGGACCAGGACAAAAGCTTTCTGTTTGTCAGAGAAGGAAAAGCTTATTTATTTGTTAAAATTCAACCTAGTGCATGCCTGACAGGTACCTGCTTGGGATTTCTGCAGTAGAGCTGGGGCTCACTCTCACAGGTCTCTGGTTTACTGCAGGCATTTCTACTACCACAAGTGGCTTTTTATTCTATAAGGCTGTCTCCCTGCAGCAAACATTGGTGGTTTCCCATGGAAAAAAAAAGAAAAAAAAAAAAAGAAAAAAAAAAGAGAAAAAAGAAAAAAAAGAGACTTTCTTGTCTAGTAGTAGCTCATCATTGATGGCTACAGTTCTGCAGCTACATGGAATAAGGATTCAGCTGTTAAATTGTTCTTTAAGTACACAACAAAATCAAGTTATTTGAGTGCAGCTGTCAGGATACTTATTTTCTGTTGATAGACCTCTGCTCACCTTCTTGTTAATACTATCACTAAGAGCAGGCAGGGCCTGAAGACAGGATGACATCCCTTCTTCATCTTGAATCAGCAACTAAAGAATATTTCCATCAGAAAATTAAGGCTCCTAAAGTGACTTACACATTTCAGAGGGTTGGGTTTGTATTGTCCTTATCAATACAGGAGCCCAAATTCTTCCTAATCTACATTTTAGGTCCCTGAATACAGTCCTGGATGCTGCCTCAAATGAACAGGTGGTGGGGAATAGGGATGCAGTGTAGAATACAGTGAGCACATGATTAACTTCTTATCATCATTGTTGCTTTTATTAGTTAAGGTTTTGGTGCTCAGAAGCAGGGGTCTTTGAAATGAAAAAGACACAAATAACTTGCAAGGCAAACTATAAGTATGAGAGACTGGAAAACTGAGCTAGTGCCCAGACAGATGTTTGTATTTTAAAAGCAAAGTAATTTTTTTTCCTTTTCAGCCAAAAAGGTGTGTCAGTGCTTAGAGACAGACAAACTTTCAATGACTTTATCTTTTTTTCTGGTGCACATCTTTTTTGAGATTCCTTCATCTTTAGATACAGCAGGTGTCTTGGTGCAAGAAAGCCTGAACTGCATCACATATACCAATAAAATCCTCCTTTCAGATAGTGAGGTGTGAAAATACGATAGAAGCTCTTTTCTCTGTCTGCTGTATAATTTCTGTCCATGGAAACTCAAGTGAGTAAGTGAGTTCCTCTGTAGATACTAAATAATTCCTGGGTCCATTCAGATACTAAATAATTCAGAGTGTATTATTGAAACAAAACAAAACAAAACCAAAAATCAAAAAGAAACTGTGACAAATGGTATTTCCTTAAATTTTTTCTCCTGGACCTGTATTGAGCACATTTTGAACACATCAAAATGTCACTTCAGGAGTGAAATAAAAGGGAAAGGCTGCTATGTTGCTGGAAAAGAGCCGACGTCAGAGTTTACCTTCTTTGCATTAAGGATGGTGACCCAAACAGAGAGGCCTTGTATGCCTGTCACAGTGCCCTATGGCCAGTGACAGAAACACAGACAGTTTTAAATTAAAAGAACATTTCTGTATGAATTTATCACCCTGGCATACACAGAGCTAACTATTTTCCAGAAGCTGGCTACTGAGCCTCACAGGGCTGCCGGAGCTTAAACGGGTATGAAAGAAATACAGTTGCTTTCTTGATGTGATGTACTTGGCCTCATGAAAGGGCATTTTGTTTAGGTAGTGTGTAGAAATCTTAGAAAGTGCCTACAGACACAGATACAATCCCTGGGGCAAGGCAGGGGCAAACCTGAGTGGAGAAAGTATCATAAATCACTGGCCTTAATGTGCAGCTCATAAATCCGGTGTTTGCACGGAGCTCTGATAAGGCAGGATGGGGTCTGAGCTCTCTCACTTCACATAACATATGATGTGTCATTTGCATCCACACAGCAGTGAAATGAGTTAAGATTTGCATTTTTTTTTTTTTTTTTTTTTTTGGCTCCTCCATGCTATGGGTGGGTCAGAGTCTGATCTTGGCTCCATTGGTGTAAATAAGAGAAAAGCCCTGGTTTCACAAGAGTGACTCCAAATGTGAATTCTCATTTTTGGGATGAGGATCAGACTCTGTTCTGGTTCTGAATTACATTCGTTTGGCATGAGATAATGATACCTAACTTAATAACCTAATTTTTAATTCAAGCACCTGTACTTGCTACTCACAATACTTCTATGCATACATATGAATACTTTTTTTTTTTTTTTTCATGTTGTATATTTGCTTGTTTTGAAGGCAGAATGGAAGCTACACCAATAAGTTTTCATGTAGCTTGGGCTCTCTGAGAGTGAAGTTGTTACTAAGTGAGGGCTGGATCCTGTTTGAGTATCAGGTAGCAGTATAAATCATGTCTGTGCATAACTTCTGAAGTGCCTTTCTGAATGGCAACGTTTGCAATACTCTTGGGTTTTGTGTTTGTCATTTGAGTGAACATTCCTTCCCCCTTAATGTGTTAAATGAGCCTTCCTTGATATTTTCCTTGTCTTCAGATTTAACCCACAGGCAAGGTACCATCATTATGTTATTTTCTGCAATCTGAGGAACTTTTAAATGAAAAATCTCACTTTTCAATGCGAGTTGCATCCGGGGGGTATATTGTAAGGAAAAGGAGCTTCCTCTCCCTACCAGTCAAAACATTTTTTTTCCTGACTCCTGACTGAGACTGCACCATGATCTGTATCATCCCTGCAGATGCCCCCACCATGGA
Source organism: Calypte anna (assembly GCF_003957555.1). Classification (NCBI taxonomy): domain Eukaryota; kingdom Metazoa; phylum Chordata; class Aves; order Apodiformes; family Trochilidae; genus Calypte; species Calypte anna. The sequence goes on along the minus strand of NC_044249.1, from coordinate 16,593,873 downwards.
GAGCCCAGCAGCTCTTAGGGCTGTGGGTCCAAGACCCTCTGTGGTTTGTCTTCTCCCACCCATGTGTGGAGGGGACGTGGGCACTGCTCTGACACATTCTGATTCCAGCAGTTTCAGCTGTAGCTCTACCAGACAATGTTATCCAGGTGTGCAGGCTGGAAGTCTGCTCTTATTTGTGTTAAACAGGTGAAACTCTCAGACTTCTTCCTTACTGACATCAATTTATGTCAATGGATTTTGACCATAAAAAAATTCTAACTGGCATGGTGCAGGCCAGACAGGTAAACAAGTGTTCTACTTTCTTCATTATTTCTTCCTACTCAGGCACTGGTGAAATTATTAAATAATCCTGTTAAATTAAATTTCTCTTTCCTTTTGTAAATCCAGCAGAGATATCTATGCTTTCAGGACATAACTTCAAGAGTAGCTACAAAGCTGATTATTTTTCCTTATCCATTCTAACTCGTTAAACATGGAAGGCAGTAGATGCTTTCTTCTTTTCCAGCACAATTAGCAGGACCATATGTTCACTGCATAGTAATTTATTCTAACAGAGGAAGATGATACTTCCCTAATGATGCACATGTCTGAGAAAAGATGAGGTGTCTGTCTTTTAACAAGCATAAGCTGTTGGATGAGAAATCCCTGTTTCCCTTAATCTTACTCAGACAGACACAACAAAGTTATTAAAATGGGTCCAGCTCTCTGTGTTCTCAACAAGCATAGCAAAGACCTCTTCTTCTTGTGGTCTGCAGTGTTTCACTTGTACTCTTGGTGATAGGAAATTATAAGGGAGGTAGGGAAGAATTTTAGTCTATTTACTGACCACTGTAAAGTTGTTTTATCTCCTTCAGTGAACTGTTGTGGAAAGTTTTGTGACTTGGGGCTTAATGTACAGAATTAGCTCATGGCTCTGGCTGCTGTACTCTGCAGAAGAGGAAACTACATATGCATCTGCAAATACCTGCTGTTCATTACTGCTTCTGCCCTGTGTCTAATAGCTTTCTTCCTAACTCCCAAACCATTTTTCTCAAGTTAAAACTAAACATTTGAATCCCTGGGACTCAGTTTGCGCTGGTTGTTGCAGGGCCCTGATAAAGTAATTGGAGGACTTATATACTGAAAATCCTCAGTGTTATCTCATACTCCACATTAAGAATGAAAGGATCTTAGGATGATGGAATGGGTTGGGTTGAAAGGAACCTTCAAGATCCCCTGCCATGGGTAGAGACACCTCCCATTACACCAGATTGCTCCAAGCCCCATCCAACCTGGCTTTGAACACTTTCAGGGATGGGGCAGCCACAGATTCTCTGGGCAATCTGGGGCAGTGTCTTAGCACCCCACAGACAAGAATTTCTTCCTAACACCTAATATAAATCTACCTACTGTAGCTATCTATTCTATCTATAATCCATTTCTGCTTCTTTGTAAACTGGGTGTCTGCTGTAAGTCTGATCAAATTCCTGGAAGATGGTAACAAATATCTGTACTAGTTGGAAGCCACCACTTCATATTGGTGGCAGTGAGCAGTGACATGTCTGATGTCAGCAGAGCCCTGGTGAGCTAAGGAGCAGTGCAGGATCTTCATGAAATCAAAAACATCCAACTGAAAAAAACCAGAAAGCACTCACAAAGGGAAGGTATTTGGTACCCCCTCAACCAAGGAAAGGTTTCTGCTCTTCTCTTTGAGGGGAAGAGCTGTTTGCATCTCTGTGTCACCAATTTCTTACTGAGAACCAGAGGCACCAGAGGAAGGACATGGGCACAGTGGTGGGGCTGCACATACAAAGTTTGTCTCTGCCTCATTTATTTTTTTATGGTGTGAGACTCTCAGATGGCTTTGCTGTGCCCAGCTGCCCATCTCTGCCTGCCTGCCCCCAGCGTTGCTGCTGCTGTCTCAGCACAGTGGGAATCACCTGCCAGCAGCCCTCTCCTTCACACAGGAGGCACAGAGCAGCTTCTCCTACTCTGAAGCCTGCAGAAGTTATCCAGAATCCCCTCTTTTTATCCCTCCTGTTGTCCTCAAGGCTGGGAGCAATGCCTTAGCTTGGGTGTGGGTTTTGGCCCAAGTTCCTCATATTGTTGACTTTTTGTCACTCGGTGATAAACTTCATTTTCTTTTTTAGGAGAAACACTTTTCCAACACAATAAATCAACATCTCTAAAGCAGAGTTTAGGCTTCCCCAGGTTCTCTTTTACTTCTTTCTATTTTCCTCTATTACGATGTTCTTTCCTTCAGACTTCCCTTCTCCTGGGAATTATTTAGGGATACAGAGGCATCTTCATTCTCTTCCACAAATGTGAAGAAGTTTAAATCATCTTTTGTTGCTGGGGAACAAGAAGTGTTTTCTTTATCTAATGTTAGGCTAGAATCAACTGCTTTTCAGGTTGCTGGCATTTCAGAGGCTTAAGAATCATGGTAAAAGCCTTTTGGCCATGCCATGTGCAGAATGCAGCAGTCCCACCACATGAAGGAGGCAGGGTTGGCTCTGTCGGTGCCCTAAGTCCAAGGTGATGGGTCAGGCAGTGCATCACACAGGACAGAGTTGACCTTAAGTTTGAAATAAATCAGGGGAATGCCAAGAAATGTAATGCAAAGAAGGAATGCCCTAATGGAGAGCTCACAATTAGGATCTTTGGACATGTTGGAAGGGGCTTTGAGCAACTTGGTGTAGTGAGAGGTGTCCCTCCCCATGCAGAGGGTCAGAAAGGTGCCTTTGTGTCTCTTGCAGGCTGGTGGCACCAAGTGGTGACTGCTGGTCCACATAGCCCTTTTTAGTACAAACCTCTGATGGGGCCCTGATCCCTCATGGAGTTTTGAGTAGCTGTGCTTGAGATATCAGGCTTTATTTATTTTGGGGATTTTCTTCTCTTTCTCTCCCCCTGCTTGCAGGGGTGCTAAGTATTAAAATAACAGCGAGGGAGGGGAGAAATCACTTCTTGGCATTTCTCAGCCACAGTCTGCCAGGCGTTTTATAAACTGTTTTATGGTGAAAACATTTGAAGAATGACTCTGCAAACAGCGATAATACTTAATCGTTAAGCTTTCAAACAGCCTGGCCTGACAGCCTTAACCTTTGCACTGTGCAAGTGAAAACATAAGGCATGAGTAGAACCCCTTCCTGCCCTAACTCCAGAGGACTGTGTAGTGGATTACACCAGGTATGAATTTACCCCCTGGCAATTGGTTCATTTCTATAACCAAGCCATTGTGGCTTAGTTTGAACCCCAGTGCCTGATATAATGCTCCCAATAGAATTAATTACTCAGCTTTTCATAATAATCCATTGCCCAGTCAACCTACAAAACATTTTGTCACAGTAGCAGCTTGAATGTTCAGTTAGGGGACCAATTAATCAAGCTGGCATTAAATATATATATATATATATATATATATATAAACCCCATTTTTATAATAGTGTAAAACATCAGGTTATTAATTGTAGTTGCATAGGACGTACATAGCCATACATAGTGTCTCTCTACAGCTTGATTTATTGCATTTAAAACTAAATGTCTTTGGAAATCAATTTTATTAGACTACATTATTTTAAAACATAAAATAAAGTGAAAGCATTACTTAATAATGGCTTTTAAATTCTAGATAAAAAGACCCAATAGGAAAATATAGAAACCCTGGTGCATTGTATCCTGTTCACTTTTTTTGAATGAACCAGTTCAGTGATTTGAAAAAAGAAAATGATGAAAATTAATGAGTATGTAAGGATATCAAGTTTGTAAGTATCACCATTTGTCCAGTGTGCATGGAAATGAATGCAAGTCAGATCAGAACACGTAAATGCTTGGCATCTGTCTCATTTAAGAACAACAGTAACAACTGAAAGAGAGGATGAATGAGGAGTTGTCTTTTAAAAGCCCAGAGTAAATCCCTTCTTTATTTGCAGATGTTTCCCCACCCAGAGATATATGGAGCAGGGGAAAGGGTAGATTAGAAATTAATGAGAGCGAGATAAAGGTGTTGCTGTACTGAGAAACTCAGCTCTGAGCTGTTCCCAGAAGCATTTAAGGGGGTCTCTCCCCACCTCTATAAAGGCTGAGATTTTTTCAAGGTTCCCAGCAGCAAGGTGGGCAGTGGGTGACATTGAAGCAGTTGATGTGAAGGTTGGTGAAACAACCAGTGGAGGTCACTGACTGACCCAGCACATGGCCCTTATGGACAAGGTTCTGCCAGACAGTGAGCATGGCTTGGGGACCGAGGTGCCAAGCTGGTGCTGGCCATAGATTGCAGCTCCTGCCTTTGGCTCATTCCTTGTCTTCTCCCTGCCTCAGCTTCCTCTGCTGGGAGGTGAGGAATCTGCTGGGGATAGAGTTGTTATTCTGGGACAGGACCTTTTCAGAAATGTTCACTGCCTCTTTCTGGGATATTAATGAGAAGAAAATGTTTTCAATATTTAAAAACTTTGAACATACTCATATATATATACATATATATGTACATATACCTTTTCCTAGCAAAACATCACTACGTAGAATGAAATGCACATCTTCTATGACTATTCATTCAGGCAAGAGGCTGAAGAGGTTCACCTGCTTTCACCCACATCCTCAGCAGACTCTGAGTGCTGAGCTCTGCAGCAGAGTCTGGAATTATGGTTATGTGCTATACCTGTGTTTTCACACCTGTTTAATCATGTCATCATTACTAATGATTTGCACCAAGAAACAGAGCTGGCAAACCCAGATCTCAGTGAAACCTGAACTTAGTTCTTCCGCCAGCACATCCATCAAGCAGCTTCCCTGTGTGCCCTGATCTTGTCTGGGTTTAACACCGAGAGAAATCCTTGTCTGCTTCCTTTATTTCCACTAAGTCTCCTTCCTTTTGCTGCAGGTTCAGCTTCTGAAAACGTGGATTGCTTTTACCAGGGGCTTCTCCCTCTCATACAAAATTCCTGCTTCTTTTTCTTCTTTTTCACCTTCTTTTCCTTTTTCTTTTTCTTCTCCTTTTTCTTTTTCTTTTTCTTCTTCTTTTCCTTTTCCTTTTCCTTTTTCTTTTTCTTCTTTTCCTTTTCTTTTTCTTTTCCTTTTTCTTCTTCTTTTCCTTTTTCTTTTTCTTCTTCTTCTTTTCCTTTTTCTTTTTCTTCTTTTCCTTTTCCTTTTTCTTTTTCCTTTTCTTTTTCTTTTTCTGTTTCTTTTCTTTCTCTTTTTTCTCTTCCTTTTCTTTTCTTTTTCTTTTTCTTTTTCTTTTTCTTTTTCTTTTTCTTTTCTTTTTCTTTTTCTTTTTCTTTTTCTTTTTCTTTTTCTTTTTCTTTTTCTTTTTCTTTTTCTTTTTCTTTTCTTTTTCTTTTTCTTTTTCTTTTTCTTTCTCTTCTTCTTCTTCTTTTCCTTTTTCTTTTCCTTTTCCTTTTCCTTTTTCTTTTTCTTTTTCTTTTTCTTTTTCTTTTCCTTTTCCTTTTCCTTTTCCTTTTCCTTTTCCTTTCCTTTTCCTTTTTCTTTTTTTCCTTCTTTTTCTTTTTGTCCTTCTTCTTCTTTTCCTCTTTTTATTTTTTTTTTCTTTTTTTCTGAAAAGGATTAATCTCAGGACCCTGTCTGAACTCTCTGGTGCTAAAACATTAATCTGCATTGCATAAACAGAGCAAACAGTGCTGAAGTGAAACCAAGGTCTCTTGTCTGCATTTTACTCACTTCAGCCCTCTCAGCAAACAGAGATGACATTTTTGTGCATAATAGGCCGACACATGGAACAGAGGGGTTCATTCTGGGAGAGTTTTTGTGTTTGCAAAGTTCTCCTACTATTTTATAAAATAAGACAAGTCCAGCTGGGCCTCAAATGCCAAGGGATGTGCCAAATGGCTTGTTAGCAAAGGGGCAGCATCAATACCTCTGGGATGGGGTCAGAGGACAGAGATAAATTGATTTAGGAGAAAATGAAGCAAATAAGTTTTCCAGCTAGGATTTATTAAGCTTATTCCTCCTTTACTTTAATCCTGGTTGTTTGTTTTCATCACAGTTCTCTTCCCTGCTTATGTTCAAGTGACAGCTGGCCAAGATCATCTGACATAAAAACTGCTCTGAGACCCAGGGGCTCACAGTCCTGGAAACTTTCTTGCCCAGGCCACGCCAGGTATGGCTCTGGTGAGGGCTGTGTTAACCTAAGGGAGGGAGGGAGTCTTCTCAGTTAATGAGACTTTTCTCCAAGAAAAAGGCTCTTGATGTCCCACAGCTGAGAAAGGGTCTGATAGCACCAGGAACAGCCCAGGGCTCTGAGGAGACACAAATCTGGTTAGGAAGAGAAGAGAAAGGGCAAGTCTGGCATGTGTGGGAGCAGGAACAGCAGACTCAGCTCTGCAAGCTTCCTTTTCCACTTTTTTTCCTTTTCTCTTTCTCATCTTTTTATGAGAGGGTCACAAGAGGGGGACTTGGCATCTGTGGTCTGGTAACTTCCAGCTTCACATAAAGGGCTGAGAAACATTAAGCATGTCCCAAGGGGGTCAGGATATTGGACACACCTTGGGTTTGCTGAGGATGGTTTAAGCCTCTCACTTGTTTAGTCTTGACTTGCCTTCAGCACCCTTTTTGCAAGCATGACCATCTGTGGTTCCTTGCCTTTAAAAGTTGGCAGAAGTGATTCCCTACACAAAACTAAAAGCATATGAAAGCCCCAAGTAGAAAGAAGGACCTACTTGAAAAACAAATCCTGTCTGGTGATATGGACAAATGTGCTACACAGTTCTAAGCCCAAACAGAATTTCCTATCTTAGGGTATTTAAAAACTCATTCCTCTTTTGAAAAGCAGAATGATGGCAGAAGGAGAACACATCTGTACTGTCTAAGGGTGTCAGGCAACATGGCCTGGTCATACTGTCCAGAACACACATATGTCAACCATACCCAGCCTAGGTCTGTTTGAAACACTCCTATGGCCAGAAATCAAGCAGAATGTACCACATTCACAGTTACTTTAGAGACCATGTTTTCAGAATCTGTATATGCTTATATCAAAAAAAAAAAAAAAAAAAAAAAAAAAAAAAAAAAAGAAAAGAAAAAAAAAAAGTGTAACGATCCTTAATCCTGAATCTAAGTTGGATAGACAGATTTCCATCCGTACTGCTTAACTCTAGCTATACCTCTAGCCATAATTTACAGCTCCTTGCCCTAGCTCTCCTCTAAACTTCATCTGCTCCTATTCCACACAACTCCTTTCTGTGTGTTTCCAGGTCAAAGTATCAAAATATGAGGGCTGTAACACTCTTTACATTGTAATACTGAGATAGTGTGGTCCCAGCCTTGCCCTGTGACATGGGAGTGTATTTGAGAGATCAAAGCATGCTTGGAGGACTGTGTCAGGTTGTGGAGCCCAAAGCTGGTGCTTTCTTCCTAGCAAGGTCTAGGGAAGTAAATGTGACCAGAACCAAGGCTGGGCATGGCCCACACCAACCCAAGGAGCCTGCTAACCATGAAGCCTTGTGACTGATGAGTTGCCTGGTGCCTGAGTTTCTCCCACAACACTGTGTTATTTAGCACTGTGTATATAGCCCTTGAGCAGCCTGAGTTCATCCAGGAAACCCATGGCAGAGCTAGGATATGAGCCCAGCAATCTGAAGCTTGAAGAGAGTACACCATTTCCTTCATCTGGTTTTATTTTTCCAGTTCCTGTCTTGTCTGTAGCATAGAGATGTTTCTGTGGTTATGGTATGCAAATGGTAATTACCCCACTGTCAGGAGGAGCTAACAAAAACCTAGCAGGGACCCAATTCCTCCTATAAACTTGGGATCATCTCAGCAGTGGGCTCCTGGGAGGATGACAGTGGAGGTCAGGCTATGCTGGGCCAGGTTTGGCCACTGCCCAGGTTGTCTCCTACCAAAACTGACCTTTGATAATGCAGTTGGCAGCGCAGCCCATGGAAAGCACAACTCAGGGAAAGCTTATACAAGTCCAGGTGATGGTCACAGATGTCTGGGTGTGAGCAGAGGAGAGTGCTCAGGGGATTGTAGGTAGCTCTGTATGATCCCCTCTCAAAAAAATCCCACGTTTGTTACTGCTTGGCCACCGGATCCCTTGAAAAAATCCTTGTCATGTCTGAGAACTCCCTTCTGCCTGCATAACCCCAAAGTGCTGACATTCATCCCTTCTGAATCCTGCAAAAGCCCAAGCCTGTGCAACGAGCTGAAATTAAACTGGTTGCAAAACACAGCCCAAGCCTTGCATTCTCTTTAAAGTTCAGTAGATTCAATGCTGGGAATTTGCTTCCATCCATGCCAGAGGTAAAGGGATTAGCTGTGAAGCCCTGATCCCACTCCCTGCTCTTCCCAAAGCTCAGGGCAGCCCGGGCTCTGGGGCTGGGGTTCAGGCCTTTGGGGCTGAAAGTGTTTAAATAGGAACGTCCATCACACAGTGTGAATAAAAGCAGAAGTGGCCCTTTTAAAAGAGAGCAATGACTTGATCAAAATGCTGCTTTGTCATATCTGTTTCATAAAAATTTGCCCCCTCCAGGCCAATCCAGCTTGATGTCAATGGTGAACGCCAACCACAGCCTTGTCTCGGTGAGCACCACACAAAGCCTTAATTTCACAGCCTTCAAACAACAGTGAAAAATCACCAGGAACTTTCTCCTCGGCTCTGGGATCTCCCTAGCAACCGCAGGCCAAGCATACTGTAATTCAATTTATGCCTTGAACTCCTTCAGGAGTCTCTTCTTTAAAATCTGTCACAGTCAACGTGCCTTGGGAAACCATTATAAGTGCCTGAACCTTTGACCAGCCGGAGAAAGTAAGCGTTAGTATAAATCTCATAAGCATGTTTGGTCTGTTTTTATGTTGGCTCTATGGCACATTTAACATTCAGCCCGTAGCCTCCACCTCTTTTCTGCTTGGGAAATGCACCCCACATCTGTCATACTGTCTGCTCCGAACCCAGGCTAAGCAGCCCCAAAAAGGGGGGGGGGGGGGGAAGGGTGTAAGGGGGAAATGCCTCCGCTCATCCAGAAGAATTGCTTTATGTGGAAATGCAGTGACATGGCCCTGGGCTGGTTGGGAAACAGAGGGGTGTCATGGGAAAGATAAGCAGGAGTGACCTGGCAGGTTTGTGAATGTCTCAATCCGGGACTGAAGTGGGTTTAACAAAAGAGTGAAAGCTTAGCAGGAAAACACAAATGATAATGAACTGCTCGCTGTGTTTAAATAGCCATCCCCAAATAGTTCTGCTGCGAACATTGTCAAGTTACTTCAGTCAAAGTGAGGTTTATAGGCCTGTAATTTTCGGGGCTATTTGCTCAGAATCGCTCTGTGTGCATCTTGAAAAAATTACTGCTTTTGCTGACAAATGCCATTTTTAAATTAGCCGTAAATAGGATCCCTCTTTGTGTGCTAACTCTGTGTTTCAAGTGTGGTCAGAAGGAGAAGGGGTGAACCTTTTTTGAGTAATGTTTGACTGGAAAGTCGTTGGCATTGCAAATCTAGGGGCAGACTTGGGCTAGCATCAGCCTGGGGTTTTATACTGGAAGAAGAAGTAAATCTGCTCCCCTGGGGTTACCGAGAGCTTCCATGCATCCCTGAGTAACTTGTTCCAGTGCCTTATCACTCTCACAGTAAAGAATTTTCTCCTAATGTCCAACCTAAATGTCACCTCCTCAAGTTTTAAACCGTTGCTTCTTGTCCTCTCACTACACACCTGTGTAAAAAGTCCTACCCCACCTTTCTTGTAGGTCCCCTTCAGGTTTTGGAAAGCTGCTATAAAGGCACCTTGGAGCCTCCTCTTCTCCAGGCTGAACACCACCAACCTCTTCAGCCTGTCCTCACAGGAGAGGTGCTCCAGCCCTCTGATCTGGCTCTCCTCTAGTCTTGCTCAAGGAGCTCCATGTCCTTCTTCTGTTGAGGACTCCAGAAATGGACACAGTACACGAGGTGGGGTCTGAGGTCTGAGCGGAGTAGAGGGGGAGAATCCCCTCCCTCAGTCAACTGTCTGTGCTTCTTTTGGTGCAGCCCAGGACACATTTGGCTTTCTGGGCTGCAAGCACACACTGATGGCTCATGTTGAGCTTCTGATCCACCATCACCCCCAAGTTCTTCTCCTCAGGGCTGCCCTCAATACTTTCTTCTCCCACCCAGTGTTTGTTCATGGCATTGCCTTGACCCAGGTGCAGAACCTTGCACTTGAACTTGATGCACTTTTCACAAGCCTACTTCTGGAGCCTGTCACGGTCCCTCTGGGTGGAGGGGACAGCAACATGCTGAGATGGCATTGGTACAATTCAGTGCAGCAAAGCTAAAACAAATGCAGAACAAATGGAAGTATTTGTTGAGTTTTACCTTCCTCCCTGTATTCCTGCTTTTCCCATCTGGTTTTTCTTGTTGACTGGGCAGACCTGAGCCACGGCCCCTTTGCTTCATTTCCCTGTGCAGAGCAGCTGGCACAGGGAGGGCTTAGGTGTAATAACACCCCATCAGTATTCATTACAAACACAAAATCACTGAAATACCCACTGGTTCCCACGGACACAGGACTGCCTTTCATGCTGTTGTCTCTGATTTAAATAGTTCCTCACTGTCCAGTCAAACTGAGCAAATAGGAAGAGGAAAAAACCCACATATTACTAATTAACCAGAGATCATTGTTGTGCACTGAACAATAAGATTAGAACTCATCAGTTTCAGAGCAGTGGAACTGTTTATAGAGATATCAATGAGTGAAACATCAGCAACATCCCCTTAACTGTTTGTATCCCTAGCAGAAGTCTCATACAGATGAGAAAGACAGGGACAGACTTCATTCCCAGAGTGGTGTAGAAGTGGGAAACTCCATCAGTGTTGAAGCAGGAATCTCATTTCTTTGAGACAAATCATACAGGGGTTGGGTAACATTGTGAGCTGCCTGTAGTTAAAATGGAATGGGGCTGCCAGTGCTGCCATCCCCTGGGGATGGGGGATGCCAGGATGCTTCAGACCGAAACCTGAGGGGTTTGAAAAGCCAGGGAGGCAGGTTATAATAGCTGTTTTGCACCAAGGGCATGTTGCTGGCTCTACATCAAGAGAAAAAAAAATTAAATATCATTTATCTTTCTCTAGGGAATTTATGGGCCAAGTTTTGAGGGAATTATCTTTTTTGCATCGCCTGTTCGCTTGGCTGTATAAATACAATACCTGCTTGAGAAAGGAACAACAGTGCTCCTTTCAGCCTTGCAGAATTTCAATTCACAGTAAGTTTATCTGACATCTCTCATGATTAGCTGTGAACTTATCTCAAGCAAGAGAGGGGGGTGGAGAGAGAGCAAGAGAAAAGATAAGCACCAAACAAAAGATGTTTGTCTCTCTCTGGGTGCTGCCTTAAGCAAGCCCAGTCTGTCAGGTACTGAATTATGAAGTAGAATTTTTGCAGGTGGGAGCAAGAGGAAAGCATGGGATATAAACCCATTTTAGTCATCAACTATGGCTTACTATTATTTATGTACCCTGACAAATTGTATGGCTAATTCCATGTACTTAGTGAGGAGAATTCTGTTAGCAGGTAAGAGCTTGCTTTAAAGTACAGCAAAAGATTCCCAGTGATTACATCTCCCAGTCAGAGATTTGATCCCATTTCCAGTTGAGTCCTGAAGCTTGCAGGCATAAGAATGCAAGGTGGAGGTTTTCCTCTAGGGTCTGCAGGGATCTCTCTGTGATCAATTACAGAGCATGATCCAGTTCCCAGGGAAAGTAATGAGAAAATTCTGATATACTTGAGCATTTTGAGGAGAAGACTGGGCATTTTTACCTGCTCTCCTTACAAACCAGATGAAGTGAAGTGCTGGCACAAACCTTGTGGTTCTCACCACCATGGGGTGTTAGGGTAGAACGTATAAATTTTCCAGAAGTGTTCAGGCAAAGCTGTGAAGGAAAATTCCTTCAAGACCTAGTCAGCATAAACATGCAAAATGTTTTCTTCAAGGAAATCCCTGAGCTATGGCCAGCAGGAGCTTCAGGCACATGCTGCTGGAGGTGTCTTGCTCACCTGCTTGAAGCCCCTTTTCTCAGCATCCTCTCCTGGCTACCTCTGAAGAAGGACACCAAGAGAGCTGTGCATTTGCTCTATCTCCATTTTTACAGAATCCAAAATAGAAGCAGAAAATCTCTTGCAAAATTGCCCACAATCTTTCAATAGAAAAGAGGAATAGCTTTGTTTCCAATGAAATGGAGCCCAATGCTCACTGCTGGCTGGGTGCCTGCAGGATAGCTGTTTTCAGGGTGCTCTACACTGTGTCTTTCATGACTCAGGGTCTTCCCCCTGCTATAGATGTGAAGTTATTCCAGAATAACCCTGAAGAAGCAGCTGTTCCCAGAATAATTATTTCTGAGTAACTCCATGTGTTGACTCTGTTATTCCTGGACACCAGAATCATCTGCTGGTGGACTAATCTAAAATATCTCTATTTTTGCCAAACAATAGTCTTCACCCATGTGTTATTCAATAATAGTCTCTCTCTGAATTCACTTTACCTTTAACTTGAGAGACCTATGAAGTATAGAGGGGCCCAAGGATAGAAGTTTATGTAGAAACAGCTGGCACATGTTGATTATTCATTGTTTCACAATATTAATAATGTTTTGTTCGCAAATAGCCTTTGCTGAAAGTGCTTTGAGAAATCATGGTGGAGTAAGTGGTCTTATTTCCATTGCACAATCAGGGAAAACTGAGGAACAAACACAATGAGACGTGATTTTCTAAATTTATTAATAATCTGAGAAGTTCCCTCTTGTGCAAAACCTAAGTGGAGAGCAAGAAGGGTCTGAACATCTACACTTGGAAGACCAGACCTTCTGAGAGGTCCCCTGTTGGTACCAGAGTGAAGGCAACAAAACTTCCTTGTCAATCCTGAAGGTCTTGGCTTATAAACTGACCATGCAGATATTATTATTATTAGCATCATTATTGTGGTTATATGCAAACACAGATTTTGAGGGGTTTCATTGCTCTGCACACTTGCTAAACATATGGCAAAGAGGGATCCCTGGCCCTGAAAGCTTTGTCTCCAAAGAGCAACACATAATCAGTAGAAAAGACTCTGAGCTGAAAATGGGGTAAAAAAAGAGTAGGATTTATCCAGCTCTGAGATACCCTGGGAAACAGCAGCATCCTACCTGCTCAGCTGCTGTGAGGCTGAAATTTTGGTCTTCTTTACAGAAGAGGAGGGAGTTGGCACACAGGGCAAACTTTGCAGTGATTTGGTGAGAACTCTTCCTTTTTCCCAATTAGGCAGGAAAAAATGGTCTGAAAAGGACTTGTTGGAAAGAGTGGGCTGGCCTCATCTCCCCCACCTGCCTAGCAACTTTGGGGACAGTTTGGGAAGCAACACTAAACCATTTTCTTTCTCCCTCAGCCTTTCCCCCTTCTCCCGGGCCACAGCCTGCATTGATTTTTGACTCCTTCCCAATTTCTTTCTTCTGTTGCAACTCCAGTGGCATATCCTGGCACTTTCTGAGGTGAAGTCAGATTTTGGCACCATCCCTTCAGTTGTGATGAAAGTTACAACAGGGAGGATAAGTGGAATTTGATAACAAAAGCCTCTTAAGGCCTTTTCATCTTTGAACCACTAGCAGTCCCAATAAAGACCTGTTTCTGTCTCAACATCAACATTCACAATTCTGCAAAAGAAAGAAAGTGGAAGATAAAATAAATAGGAATTACTGCATCAGGTCCCTGAAACAATTTTCCTTTTACTAGGTTCCAAAAAAATTGCTTAAAACACATCTCAAACTGTCTGCATTTTCAGGAATGTAAATACACTGAAGGGCAGATTATACAGTCACAGCTCTTGGGGCCAGAATGTCAGGAGTACTAAAGATGGAGTAATAATCCTCCCCCTTATTTTTCCTGCCTAAATACTCTTATGTGGTCAGAGTGACCTACTGTGTAGTCATGTCAGCTGCTAAGTGGTTTAGATAAGTGTTGCTTGATCACAATGGATAGTTTGTGGAAATTTTCTGAGAAATAAGCATTTTGGAAAACCATCGATGGCTGGCAGTGAAGAAAATACATTCTCCTCCCCTGCCCATGCTGAAATTCTATGCTCAAATGTAAATACAATTTGAGCATAAAGCAGTACATTTTTTCAAGCACCAGTCTAAAGAGCTGCTAGAAAAGGGGAAAAAAAAATCAGTCTGAACTCTAATGACCTTTGTATATGTGTATTTGACAATATAACATCTCTAGCCAAGGTTTAAAAGTGGTGTAGTCTTGCATCAGAGGGTAGACTGGACCGTATTTCTAAACTGTGCTGCAGTATTAGACATAATCATTTATCTTCTGTTTCTCCAGTTGGATTTCACAGAAATAAAGAGCATGTCCTTGCCAAAGAACATGGTTTTGAGTAAATAATGATGAAAAAAATGTGGAGGTTTTTTGCCAAAAAAAAAGGACAGAGGAATCCCATTTGGGAATGTCCAAATTGTGAGGACCTCCTGGGTCAGGGACAGTGGTGGCAGGGCTGTTAAGAGCCTGTGGGGAACAAAAGATCCAACACCAACCTGGAAAGGAGGCTTTGAGGTGGCATCAGCCCTCATTTGACTCCTCCAATGGGATCCCCTCACCCCTGCCCCATGCTGCACTGGTGATGGGGCACAGCCCCCACTCACAGTCTGCAAGAACCTGGAGGTGTAGATGAGATTACTGGGACTGCCTTCCTCAGAAAAGTAACTAGGAATGTAACTTTGCTGAACTGGGACATAAATATTTTGCTGTATTTTTATTTTAGTCCCAGAGGAATGAAGAAAACTTCTGCCAAGTCACTTCAGCCATTTTTGTTCACAGTTGTTTTGCCACCAAAGGGTTAGATACAGCTCATTATTATTCCAGAGGCAACTGAAATCTGGCACCTGTTAATAAAAATATATTGCCTGTGAATCCCATTTGCTCTGGAGCATATAAAACTGCTCTACTCCAAAAAATTGGGTTGTTTTTTTTTTGGTTGGTTGGTTTTTTTGTTGTTTTTTTTTTTAAATAATACCTGGATCCAAGAGGAAGGACAAATTTTCCATGGAATATTGATTGTATTGTGCTAGCAATAGTGACACAGGGACAGGGACAGGGACAGGGGCAGGGATAGGGATAGGGATAGGGATAGGGATAGGGATAGGGATAGGGATAGGGATAGGGATAGCTAGTGGTAGTGACCATGATCTCTTCATTTAACTTCTGTTAGCATTACCCAGCAAAGGACTGATTCAGTGGCCGGCAGATTTTGCCCTGTATTTTTCTTGGACACCAAGTTTCTTTGCAGAAGTCTCTGACATGAGTAATACACACACAGGACAGTGACATCAGCCCAGGTTTGAGAGGGGGGGGGGAAATGGTCTCAGGCCTCCTGTGTTTATAAGACAGGCGATAAGCCAGATTTCACCCTGATCTGCATCAGATTCAAGGTTAGGTGATGTAATGTAGGTCAGGATTCAGCTGTGCAAAACCTGAGAGAGGACAGAAAAGACCATACTGGCTTCCAAATGCCTTAATAAGGGCATCTTCTTTTAAAGAGTTAGTCTCAAGTAACTATTCTTATGCTAACAGTTATGACTGGGCAACTCCAAGTGTTTAAATCAAGTGGGATTTTCTATTCAAGGCACTGCTGAAGACCACAGTTTTCAACCACTTTAGTAGCCCATGGCTGTTCAGAAATGTCATTTCTTAGGAAGAGGAAGATTTAAAGAAACATGTATAAATGGCTCTAGTTATAAAAACCAGCCCAGATAGTTCCTGAGTATCTTAATGTGAAACTATAAATTACTAAACCCACAGCTATGCTTTGAGAGGGGGAAAAAAAAAGAAATCTGAAGCTTTAATTGGGAAAAGCCTGCAAAGCTTCATACTGTCTGCAATTATCTGAGGATCTTCAGAAAGAAGAGTTGATGCACAGAGTCACATGGATGCACTCTTACATGCACACTCTTGGAAACTCTCCAGTTATGGGAGTCTCAGACTGCTCAGATGTCACCAAACCCCACAAAACCCTTTAGAGAAGGGGACTTGAAATGTTCCTCCTGCATTGCTCCTGCTGCTTTGTGACTGCATTGTAAAGCCAGCTCCAGTCTGATGAAGCTTGAAAGGCTGGGGACAATCTTGGTGAGGCTTGGCCAGATTTGGTATTTTGCCCCAAAATGTTCATTTGTCCTCCAGCTTTTCTCTGTGGCTGCCAGCAAGAGGTAGAATAAATGAAATAAAGGAATAATGGAAAATAATCACAGGAAGATGCTGGCTGATGCAGCCAGCACTTGAGCTTCTTTTTCACCTGGGACTGATGTTGGCAAAGGTTTATTTCAGTTAATGTGGATCTGTTCCACTACTGCCCGTCCACAGGCACTGATTATGGGGACTGGTTTCACAGCCCTGCTGCAGCACAATATTAGTGGGGCTGAGGAGAGATTTGCCCTGACACCTTTTGTCCCCAGCTTGCAGACACCATTGTCTGTGGTGCATAATCTGATTTACCCTAATCCAGTCCTAATGGGAACTCCCACCCAGGAGCTGGGGAAACAGGAGATACTGCAAGATTTCCAATAGGTCATGGTGGTCTGTTTTGTTTTCATTGTTTGATATTTAAAAAAAAAAAACAAGAAAATAAATAGAAGCCTAACCTGAGCACCCTTTGGGGTGAATGAAGAGAGCAAGGGACCTCCAGAAGGTGGTGAATTATCTCCTGTTAAAATAGGTTTAAGAATTTAACCCCATAACTCCTTGTGTCTTTGTGTGTGTGTGTTTATTGTGAAGTTCTTTTGGACCACAGAAGCAAACACTATGGAAATCTGAACTAAAGGATCTTTGTAAAGAGCATCCAATCTCCATGGAAGACTTCTTCAGCAGGGCTCTGAGGTTTATGCCAGGCTTTAAACAACACTGAAATTCCTAAAAATCCAGCATATGCTTCAAAACTGGCACCTTCCATGGCACACAGATGATACATTTCTTTGCAGTGTTGTCTGTCTATTCCATCTCTCTCCTTGTTTTGTCCTTGATAGAATAAAGAAATCCCTAAAGCTTCCCTTTATCTCCTTGGACTGTAAGTGATTCTGGCCTGAGAGATGCCTCCTTTTTAAATTAGAAAAGATAAGATATAATACTGTTTACCATATCATGTTGATTCTGAGAAAAATATCAATAGAGAAACTTACACATATATCAATATCAGTACACATATAAAAATATCAGTAAAGAAATCAAAATGCTGGATAACAATACAGATTTTTATCACAAGGCTACTGACTGTCATAGTACTAAACAAATAAGTGAATGTGTTTTATCTTTAAATTAATTCCAGAAGTAAAAATTAATCTTGGCTCTGTAGAAACGATTTTTTTTCTTACATCTTATGTTTATGTACCCAAATGTTAACAATTTATTCTCTGGTTTTATTCCCCTCTGGTTAACCAGTCAGGCTCCTTTTTGGTCATGAAATCTCAGTGTCTCTCAGAGAAAGTCACACACCCATGAGGGTGGTCCTGGATGAGGCTACGAGAGAAGACTGGTAGGGGAATTGAGTGAAAATCCACTTTTTCTTCTGAGTCTGCTTTCCCTGGGAGAGAGCAAGAGAGGAAGCTTCTTCCCTGAGAGCATCTCAGATTTGTAGCTGTCTGCTCCCAGAACTGGGGCTTTGATCTAGCAAAACCCTTTAAGTATCCACTTACCTCTGGATACACAATTAAGTGCTATGAACTTTGCAAGGTCTCAAGCACCTACTTAAAACATGGCACATGCCAAAGTGCTTGCCTGAACTGGAATCTGAGGCCTGGATCCAACCTGACTTATGAAGGAGCTGAAAATAGGTCTCCCTATATAGTCAAAGAAGGCTTCTCCAAAGCCTTTGAGGGATAATCCTGTCACCTGAATGAGATGGATTGCAGAGGAGTTTGATTTTTTATGTTTGCTCCAGTTTTGCAGATTGTTGGCTAGTCTAACACTGCTGAGAATAAACACCTAAAAATACCCAGAAGTGCTTCAGGCTGCAACAAGAGTGTGTGGGATAGGACTCTCCTGCTATCAAAGGCAGGGTGGTGGCAACCTTCAGAAGAATGGTCACCTTCCCACCACAGTATCCATTCCTGCCCCAGCATCCCCTCTCCCCCTGCATTCCCTATGCATCCAGCACAGCTTCCCTGGGAAAATACTCATGCAGCAAGGCACCTACCGACAAGGAAGGAGTAACAGAGAGGAGCAGAAGTTACCAACTCCACCCCTAAGCTGCTGTCAATTCCACCCACCAGCTGGAAGGGGAGGGAGAGGAGCTCTGTCCATGGGCTCTGTGGTCCTTGTGAAATGGATGTGGTAGGAGGCATGGAGAGGGCTGTTCCCAGAGGGTTTGGTGATCTTCCCAACCTCTTTCTTACCCCTGAACAGTTTGGTTCAAAGCAGCAACAGAGAAGGAAGATGTTCAGAGTCCTCACTTCTCTCCAGGACCTCCTCTATTAAGCTCCATGTCCTTTTGCTTGACCTTTAGCAGAAAGTGATAATAACAACAAAATAAGCTTCCAGCAGTTCCAATTAAAAGAAAAAAGATATTCCTCTCTCAAGAAGCACAGAGAGCTAAAAGTCACCCACTATCAGCAATACGTGCAAAACACTGCTCTCAGTGCCAGCAGAGCTGATGGTTTGGTTTGTTGGGGTTTTTTTGTTTTTTTTTTTATTTTAATGACTGTGCTCTGTGCTCTGAAAGAGCTTCTTGTTAGGTACATTGTACACCATGGGAATGAGGTGTGGGGTATTTTTAGTTCTGGCATTCTGATGTGGGTTTTTTTTTTCACATATCCCAGCAATCTCCAAGGGGGGAGAAGGCAGCGAGTGCTCTGGGTCAGTCTGAGGGACTCTGTCTGCTCTTCCCATCACACTGCTCTTGCTGAAGGGATGAAGAGCTTTTCTTATGCACATCTGTGTTTCACGGTGTGATTAAATCAAATGCTTTGTGCCAGCACAATAGTTGCAGTAGAAGGAGGTGTGAAGTTTAACACACCACATAATGGAGAGAGCTTACAGCAAAGTAAGACACAACCAGTAAAGGACAGCCTTGTCACTATGGAGTGGGACTGTGGGTTAGATGAGGTGTCCTGGACTTTCAGAGGAGAGAACAGAATAGCATAGCTTGGGATAAATATCAGCTAGTCTAGAAATCCACTCTTGTGCTGTAAACCCACTCCCTGGCAGAAGAGCTGGAAACCTCTATGGTGCATCTGCTTAGAGGCTCCAAATATTGATAGTTAATGAAAAGCTCTTTTCCCCCCAGCCTAATCATTTAAAAAAATTAAAAAAAATTAAAAAAATTAAAAAAAAGAAAAGGGAAATGCTGCATTATCCACTTGGATAGTGCTGGACTCCATCCTTTTGACCTCACATCAGACATGTTGGCTGCCAGCCAGGTAGCTCAGTGAGCTTTGCTGAGCACATTATGAGTGTGACCTTGGAGTGAGATGCTCCTACATTAAAAGAAATCTTTTCCCAGCTTTTTTTTCTTCACCTAAAATAATTTGCACTCAACTTTCTGGCTGTACAAGCCCAGATATTGCTTCCATAATTTTCTATCGTCCCTGCCTGCTAAGTCATGGGGTTGGTAGAAACAGAGACAAATCATCATAAAGTCTCAAACACAGTGGAAATCTTGCAGTAAGAGTGAGAGGTGGCCAGGATTTTGTTTGTTCCTGAAGGGAAGCATTTGCCATCTGCACCATCCCTTCCTCAGAAGCAGATGGGGGCTGTGGGTTGCTGAAATAGGACTGGTCCTGCCTGTGCTTAGACTGATCCTGCCCATGCTCAGTCCTGTGCAGACCCACTAATGCAGGGCTCCAGGAAAATACGAGCAGGTGCTTATACTTTTGCTTCCTTTTCTTAGTGCCTTGTGCTAGCATTTCTCTTGACCAAGCAAAACAGTGATTTATGGTCAGATACAATCTTTAGTTTTCAAGCACCCCTGTAAGGCACCAATGCTATTTCTGCTTTTGTTTCCTGGTGGACCATAAGGCCTCCTATTGTACTGAGATCACTGCTGTGCAACATTTACCAATTACAGAGTTAAAGATCCCACAGAAACCCCTGGGCAGCTGCATGTAGAAGGTCATGGTATTACCTACCCTTAGTTATATGTTTCAGGGCAGCTTGAGGTGAGTCAAAACTTTTCAGAGCTTTACACTAAAATGAATCCTGCTGGTGAGTGAAATGCTTTGCAGAGCAATGGACAACAGTAAGGGCTGGGTTAAGCCATAAATAATTAGAAAAATTCCAAACAAATCCCTCCTTCAGGTTTCTCAGTCACATCCTGCTGTTCTGAGGCCTGACACATGGAGTGCAAGTCCTGGGAGACTGCACTGCCTCTGTTACAGCATCCTGGGCAGGACTGAGCAGCCTGCCAGCATTTAACCAAATATGAGACATCCATTGCTGTAAGAGCTCCCCTTGTACAGCCCCATCCCAACCAGATACTGGTTTACTCATAGTGGGCCCTACTATTTGGGACAAACAAGTTAACACATGGATGGGTAGATTGATGGATGGATTTAATAGTCCTGCAGTCTCAGAGATGTAAGCACTGAGGGTCCTGAAGCATCTGCACATGTAGGGGGGCTGGAACTGAGTGATCTTTAAGGTCCCTTCCAAACCACCCCGTTCAATGATTATTTTAGGAGGGATTGCTGCTCTCACATACAGTCACACCTTCCTCCATTAGGCTGATGAACTCTTGATGATGAACTTGTACAGTACAAGGAAGAGGAACATTTCTCTATCTCATCTGGTGATTGTGTGAGGTTGATTCTGTAAGGCAAAGCTGGTACTTGAAATGTTTGGAAAACTGATTATTTTGATGTAGAAATAACCCCTTTTTCTTTGATCCAATTTGACTTTCTTCAGAAGTTGCTTTTGAAGATCTTTTTCTCTCTTGGGAATTTTAACAAAAATGAAAGCAACATTAGTATTTTCCTCTTTAAAGGGAAAATTATTCTGCATATGGGAATTGGATTTTTCCCCTTCTTTTCTTCTTCTTTCAAAGTTAGAAATGCTAATGGGCTAATGTAGGAATTGTTATGCCTTATACTCACATCTGCCTCAGTAGACCAGACTTGCTCAGATTCTCTTTCTTATGACACTCCACAGTCTTTTCTCATGACATGAAAAGTTGTGCTGTGGGAGATAAAAATTGACCAAGCCCATAAAAGAAAATTGGGATATAAAGGGATCTGAAACCCTCACCATTTGCTGTGGAAAGCAAGCTGAATCTGAACATTTTATTTTCAAAGTATTTGAATTGTGAAGGAATGTTTGGCGTTTTCCTCAAAAAGCAGAACTTTTACAAATATATTAATTCTGAAAAAAAAAAAAAAATGGCCTCTCACTCTCCAGCTACCTAACAGCTATATTTTCCACTGGAAATCGTTTTCTGTGGAAAGTTTTGATGATCTCCATATTTGTGTACTTAAAACTACATATGTTCTAAAGAGGCTTTTCTGATCAGAGCCTCAAAATTTTGCATGCTGTAGAATTTCTACATTTATTCCCAGCCAAACCATACCATATAAAAGCTGGCTTATTAACAGTAATATTGAAAAAACTGGCTACCAAGACATCCTGGCTACTGCACACATACTGATGCTCTTTATAGAATAAATGCTCTGTGCTCTGATGTGGCAAATGAGGTCATCTGAGTGCACTAACTTTGGTCTTCCTCTCCCTGTTCTGCTTGAAAGAGATTTGAATGTGAAAATGTTTTGGCACTTGGGGCTCCATGGTTTGGAACGACCTTCAGAGTTGGAGACTGAAAGGTCACTTTTCTCTGAAGAAGTAAAGGACCTAAACCCCAGCCATCAAAGAAATTCTGAGAAAAGATCTTTTCAAAAACACGTTGTGTAGGCTGGGGTTGTGGCTGTTCCCAATCAACATATGAGACCTCTGCATTAAAGTACATTGTTTTATCCCTGCAGCATAACCCCCGTTGTCAGATAAGGAGAAGCAGTAAAACAGAGAGGATGTGGTTGCTGTTCTGGAAGTTGGAAAACAAGTTGAAGCTTAGGAGGGTTGTTTTACCCCCCCTAAAATTAAAACCAGTGCTCCCATTAGTTTTCCAAACTCCATCCAAGTTCAGCCGATGCTCTGACAGAGAAAAATAGGATTTCAAAAGCTATTTCACATTTACCAGTGGTAACAACTGTCTGGGGTCTTGGGGTAAAGGCATGGGAGAGTAAGTTATGCTGGTAGCATCTTTCCCCCCTGCCCATAGTGAATTAAAGGGTGTGTTTGCCCCATGAAAAGGTATAAGAGAGCCCTTGGCACCTTCAAACAGGGGTCACAGTGCAGTTTTGCTGGACAGGGAGCTGTCTGGGCCAGCTGCAGAATGTGTTGGTGGCCATGGTGTGGTGACACCACTGTCCTTCTCCTTAGGGATATAGTTGACAGCAGCTGAAATCCACAGCAGCAGATCAGTTTGTGAGGGGTCTGAGTATAACCTAGCAGAAGCAGAAGCAGAAGCACTAGCAGAAGCAGAAGAATCATTCTTCCCACCAGGTGATCTCATCTCTTGATTTATACTTAAGAGCTTGGTGGTTCCCACAGCTTTGGATTCAGATCCAAATCCTTCTTCTGGCAGATGCAGAGCAGAATTTGTGCTGTTCTCTCCTACCTTTTGTGTCTATGACAAAACCAATCTGTGGGCATGCTTGCCTCTCTTGGCTACCTGTTCATTGCACCAACAGGTCTAGCAGGGCATGTTCAGAAAATAATTGCCAGGCAAAGAGAAGTCTCTTCTTTGCCAAACAGGCTGGACTTAGCTCTCCAAAAGCCCAGAACCAGCACCCATGTCCATGTGTAATGCATGAATAGATGTCACTTTTAAGACCCAGCTCCTACACATCTTCCTTTATCTACCACCACTCAGTTCTGAAAGTTGGGTCTGTGCTCCCAGCTCTACTTGTCTAGGCTAATCCTTTAAGTTTAATAAGTAAGGTCTGACTAAGTAGTTCTGAGAAATATAAAAGATAATACAAATTTAAAGAAAAACCCAACAGTTTGCTTGATACCTGTTGTAAATGCTGCAGTTCTCCTCATCAAGCAATCGTAGCTGATAATTTCCCTCTCATGGCAATGCTGTGTTTTATTTGTACCTCCTGAGGCTCCTGTAGTATCTCAATCAAGTTTTGGGGATTACAGGCTTTCAGGGAGGGGCATTATAGATTGATCTCCACTCTTTAAGGAGGGAATCACCAGTATATGGGGGAAAGCATTTCTGAAGTCCCCAAACTGCCTTTTCCATCCTTCACCAGCCTGCAGCCCCATTGGGTGGGCTGACAGTAAATCTCTGTGTTCAATCCTATGACACACTGAGCTAGTTTTAAATTTCCTGCTCTCCAAACCGTTCTGCAAATGGAATCAAAACACTTTCATTAGAGGGATGAAAATAAATCCCACTGAAGCTGGATTTTATCATGCGGATCTATCAGAAAGGAGCAGACTGGGTTATGTGGGGTTCAAGGACGTGGCCATCAGTCTCTGGAGCCAGATGTGAAGCTTCAGAAGCTCTGCTTTGTGCCCAGATTTTAGACTCAGCAACCAGTGTCACCACCTTGGAGCCCTAAAGCTGGCACACTGTCACTACCTCCATTTGATTTTCGGGAAACCTTAGTTTCCATCAATGGAAGTGGGTCTGGCAGTATCATAAAACCAGCTTTGAATTATGCTGAATTTCCAGAACTAAAGCAACATTTTGATGGCATTTCTACTTGGGATTACATTAAACCTTGCAGCTCACCCATGAGAACTGGGCCACTTCCCACAGAGCAGCTTGGGGCATGCCCTGCAGCATAAGGGCAGCACATCAGAAGGAACAACCACTTAATTCTTGGGTTTGAAGCCCCTGAGCCTAATCTGACCAACATCCTAAGTGAAGATGTTCCTATCTGAAGACAGAATTTTCTGAGTGGGAGGTAAAGGTGTCTTAGCAGAGCACTGACCTGCTGACCATGTGAGTACTGGCTGTTTGCAAGAACAATTTCAAGATAACTCTGTAATGTACAAAAGTCATTGACTGTGCCCTTAGCTACAACAGCAGAGATGCACAAGCGTGTAGGCACAAATGTACACTGATACATACTATTATGGTTTGTAGTTGTCAGAGCACTTCCTATCACTGAAAGAAATGAACTTAATTACCAATCTCGAATGAATCATAACCTTAAAAAAAAAAAAAGAGCAAGCTGCCCAAGAACATGCACATATTTTATCGTAAATCACTTGCCCCAAGAATAGAGGGCTGAATCCTCAGTTTATGTAGGCTGGTGTCAGATTTTGACAGCTACATCAAGTCAAGAGAAAGTGGCTTTTTCTGGTATGTGCTAGCTGCAGATCTGACTCTGTATGTTTTCTAATCTCTTTGCCAGAAGACCATTCAAATCCTATGAGAGTATCATGAGGGTGATGCTCTATCTTCCAGCACCCGTTTGATTTGGCATGTAGATGGTGCTGGGAAGGTCTGGGTTTATTCCTCTAGCATTCAGTGCAACCCTGAGCTTGTCCTTCACCACCTTTGTCACCACTGGTCATAGTGATCAGACCAAAGTCATCAAGCTTCAGACCACTAGACAGAGCAGAAACTGCCCTAGGTCAAGACAAACCATTGCATAAACACCAGACTGTGCCCAATGCTCTCTGTCCCTGCCACTTATATCATTGCCTCCACATGCAAGCTCCTCACCAATGTCCCCAAGTGCTTTCCCTCTTGCATTCCCCCTCACTGGCACCCTGATTTGTCATTGTGGTGGGGATTTCTTGGATATAAGAGGTGTGCTTCCCTACAGAGCAATCCACCTATGTACCTCCTGGAAAAGGTCTGAATACCACCTGGCCAGGTCTGTCCTCACTGTGTGTTTGTGGAGGACTTCATGCACTGAGGCTCTGCCTCAGCTGGGACCTCAAGACCATGGCTATAAACCCAGCTAAAAATACCAGCAGCACAGGACAGGGTGTTGGACTCACTGATGGCACCTGAGTCATCACTTCTGCCTCTCAATGGCATGACCTTGGAGGTAGGCTGTTAGGCCTATAAAAAAACAATAAGAAAAATAATTTTAAAAGTCTCTCAAGTCCAGTGTCTTGCTCCAGTGACAGCAAAAAAAGGGTAACAGGAGACTGCTGTTTTAACACTATGAGATCTTGGGTTTGTTTTCCTGCAAGGAGCAGGAATTTATTGGGTTGTATCTGAGCACACACATGAGGCCTTTCATCAGTGTGTGTTTCAGTAAGAGGCCCCTGGATATCAGTAACATTGACACTTCCATACAATATCCCACTTTATGATTTACAGCACTCCTACAGCTCGGCACCATTAATGTAAGAGTGACTCTTTTCATTACCTTGCCATAGATCAAGTGCTGGCCTCTGATTTTGACAGATGATTCAGATGCATCTGGTTTTCCTAACTTGAGCCTGTTCAGCTCCTCCAGCTACTACTAAATAAATTTTATTGCTGAAAAAGAATAAACTGTTTTGGAGGGACGTACGAAAGCCACTTTTGGTGGCTGAGCTGAGGTCCAGGCTGCAGTGAACATGGCTGCACCTGAAAGGGGATCTCAATGGGGAGAAAATCTGCTCGGGTGATTTTTTTTCTGGTACCACTGATATTTTTCTGGGGAGCAGGCAACCTTTGCATGAAGAAACTCAACAACAGTTCCATTTATAACCTATGAAGACCATGAGAATTTCCTTTGCTGCACATACTGAAAGGTCCTTCTATTTACTGGGATTCCCCTGGACATTATGTGACAAAAGCACCCCAATGCAAGGCCAGCAGCTGCATTTTTCCTTGACTTCTGACATACCACATCCTAAAATGAATCGTTTTAATTTGTTAACATTATTTTATACTTGACAAGCATCTTTTCTAAGGTGCTCACTGAGCCATGGCAGCTCACTCGACACCTTAATACTGTTGAGAAACTAAGAGACCCCTGTTGAAGTCTGCTCTGGTGCACAGACTGCTACACCTACTTGAACTAGCATATGTATTTGCTTAAAATAGGAATAGGAGAAAATGCAGGAACAAATTCAAAGAGGAAAAAACACACTTTGCTTCCTCTAGAGGAGCCCCAGCCATCAGAGCACAGAGGTGTGTTCCCATACCCTGTCTGACTCAGTAGTGTAACACAGTTTAAAAAAATTCACCCACACTGGAGCAATTGTGTTTGGAAGAGCTGAAACAGGCCCTTGTCCCCCCACATGTCTTGGGAGAGGTAGGCACTGCCCCTCAAGATGAGAAAGGGGTTGGGTGCACTCTTCAAGCCAAAGGAGCATGAATGTTCTGATTCCTGAACAAGAGCTCAGGTGATGTACAAAGGATAGGCAGCTAAGGCAGGGGACAAAAGGTGGCTGTCCAAAGGGCCCACCTCTCTGGGGAACCTGTTCCAGTGCTTCACCATTGCTACTGTAAAAATATTCTGCCTTATATCTAGTCTAAATCTACTCACTTTTCATTTTAAACTATTGGCTCTTGTCCTATTGCAACAAGCCCTGATAAAAATTCTGTCCCCATCTTTCTTACAGTCTCCCTTTAGGTACTAGAAGGCCTCTAGAAGGTCTTCCTGGAGTCTTCTCCAGGCTGAACAAACCTGACTCTCTCAGCCTTTTTTCATAGCAGAGATTCTCCACTCCTCTGACCATCTTTGTGGCCCTCCTCT
Source organism: Calypte anna (assembly GCF_003957555.1). Lineage (NCBI taxonomy): Eukaryota > Metazoa > Chordata > Aves > Apodiformes > Trochilidae > Calypte > Calypte anna. The sequence goes on along the minus strand of NC_044249.1, from coordinate 16,567,254 downwards.
GCACTTGCTCCAATAGCTCCATGTCCAGCTTCCTGTGCTGAGGACCCCAGAACTGGACACAGTACTCCAGGTAGGGTCTCACCACAGCAGAGTAAAGGGTCAAAATAACTTCCCTAGACCTGCTCCCCAAGCTGCTTTTGATACCACTCAGGATGTTTTTGGCCTTCTTGTTGTTGAGCTGCAAGTACACGTTGCCAGGTCAAGTCCAGCTTTTTTGGTTTTTTTTCTTTTTTTTTTCATCCACCAGTACACCCACGTCCTTCACCACAGGGCTGCTCTCAATCCCTTCATCATCCAGACTGTACTGATCATAGAATCATAGAATTAGCCGGGTTGGAAGGGACCTCAGAGATCATCTAGTCCAACCCTTGACCCACCGGAGCAGTTGCTAGACCATGGCACTGAGTGCCACATCCAGTCTTTTTTTAAATGTCTCCAGGGGCGGAGAATCTACCACCTCACCGGGCAGTCCATTCCATAGCCTGATCACCCGCTCCGTGAAGAAATTCTTTCTAATATCTAACCTAAACCTCCCCTGGCACAACTTAAGACTGTGTCCTCTTGTCTTGTTGATGGTCGTCTGTGAAAAGAGTCCAGTTCCCACCTCGCTACAGCCTCCTTTCAGGTAGTTGTAGACAGCAATGAGGTCTCCCCTGAGCCTCCTCTTCTTAACAGGGATGGCCCTGACTCAGGTGCAGAACCTTGCACTTGGTCCTGTTGAACCTCAGGTCCGTTTCTAGATCCTGTCCATGTCCCTCAGGATGTCATCCTGTCGCTCAGGAATGACAACTGCAACCACTGAGCTTGGTGTCATCTGCAAACTTGCTGAGAGTGCAATGCTGTTACTGATGAAGATGCTAAACAGTACTTTTCCCTTTTCCTGAGGGACACCACTTGTCTCCAGTCTCCACCTGGACACTGAGTTATTCATTACTCCCTTAGGATGTGACCATCCAGCCAGCTCCTCCTGCACCAAACAGTGTACCCATCAAATCCATCTCTCTAATTCACATCCAGCATCTTCACCTTCAACATCTCCTGCCTCCAGCAGTGTCACTAACACATGGCTACAAACACTTCTGGGCCCTACCAAGGTTCTGCTAGTGCCCCATCCATCTTTATGCCTCTGGTTGTGTCTATGCTTCAAGGACTGTGAGTTGTATATTGTGAAAAAGTAGAGCTAAACAAATTTTTACCCACTATGAGGAGGGTGTGCAGTTGTCTGAAGGGCCAAGGTAACCCAGGCTAAAACTGACTTGGACATCTTTGTGCATGGTTCAGTCCCTGCAGTGTCAAAATTATAGAATCATATAATACCAGGTTGGAAGGGACCTCAAGGATCAACAACTCCAAGTTTTCATGGCAAAAGCACAGTCTGAACAAGATGGACCAGCACCCTGTCAAGCTGAGTCTTGAAAAGGGCAGCTCTTTGCAGCATCTCTGCTGGAGGGTAAAAGGGCCAAGCTGAGGTGATGATGTTCATTGCCATCTATCTGGGGACAAGCTTGATAAGGACAGAGTGACAGAGCCAAGCAGACTTTGCATTTCCTCTCAGTAAAGGCACCTTAATAGCCACAGCTTTTCTAGGAGCATTTTAGGCTGAGGAAGGAGTTGCTAAGATAAATGTATTTTGCAATAAAGGATAAACTGCTCAGTCAAAAATAAAAACTTCATGAATACCAAGGACCAGAAAAAACCTGGACTTTACAACTCTAGAAACTTTATGCAAGGAAATCCCTATCCTATCCAGCTCTTCCCATTGGCCTCACAGACAGTGCTTCACCCTGGGACCCTGGCAAGGCTCTTACCTAACACTTAATGAGCTCTAAAGGGGTTTAAACTACAAAAAGATTTTCAGGAAAGCCTCTGAGGTATTTGGATTTACAGGGATGCAGAGGGGAAATCTTAGGTACTTACACAGTTACATGCCTGACTACATCTAACCCCCAGCACTTCATCTGCTCTTAGAGTGGAGCTACCCAGGCCACCCCACACCCAGCACTGCCACCTGGACATTGGCCACCAGGCTATTTCTTGGCCCTCACTACCCAAGACACAGCCTCCAGCCCTGGAAACACAAGCATCTGGGCCCAACTCAGAGCATTGTCTTGAGGTGTGGCCAAAACCAGGAGAAAAACAACAACAGAAAGAGGCAAAATGTCCCCCTAGAGAAAAACAGTCTTTTGCAAGATCAGAGCGGCGTTATATGCAAAAAGCAATGAAAATATTCACTCTTTGTAGCCTAAACCCACTCCCTCTCATTGTCCACTAGAGGGTTTCTTGTACTTTCCATTGAAATGCCTGGCACTGCTGGCTCTTAGTGATGGGGTTTGGGGACCCCAGAGGCAGGATGGCAAGGATGGAAGCGGGGACAGCCTAGACACCAAGGACCACCAGATCCTGTGCTGACATTGTTATCCCAAGGTGGGACTGGTGCACAGAGATTTATCTCCCCACAGGCTTCCCTGCAAGCTCTGGCATTGGGAGGAGCAAGTGAAGTCCTATCTCAGGGATATCAAGTCTAGAAGTCCTTTAGCAACCCCACAGATGTGTGGCTTTCCTCTTGTAGAATGTTGGAGAATGTTCCCGAATACTCCCGAAAAGGTGGGGTGTGACCCCTTTGCTGTGCCCAACCCCATGTTTGAGGCGCCAATGAGATCAGCCCATAATCCTGTGCTACCTGCACCAGGGATTCGCTGTGCTACAGGTAAACACACCTGGTGGCCAATAAAACGTTATGTTGCTGTGTGGTGGCAGGGGTGTGGTCACAGAAACACTATATAAGTAAAAGTTACTGAGCAATAAAGTTGAAGCTTGTTTATCAACCACATTGGTTGCATTAGTTTTCCCTCACTGTTTTCCAACACTTTCCCAGAGCAAGTGATGTGTACCCAGAGATCAGTTAAATTTGCCACCACATTTAATGGTCATTTTCTTACACTGGAGTCCACACAAAGCTTGCCACTTCTTTCCTAGCATCACTTTTGTCCCTGTCTTGTGACACGGGTGAGCCAAGCCTTCTGCTCCCTTTCACTGGTTCTGCCTACAACCTGGCCACACACAGTGAAATGAGAGAAGATGACGCTCATCTCCACATTTTCCGTGGGATCTCAGCACATGAGGAGGAGCCCAAGGGAAGGGACAGCAAAATTATGCCTAGAACAATATTCAGGAGATGTCATGATTCAAATCAACTTCCCACTGCTGCTGTACCTACAGGTGCCAGTCATTGCTTTCCTATGGCCACGAAGGCTTGGCAGGTAGATGGATATATATGAGGAGCAGGGCTTTAAAAACATCAGTGAACATTTTCACAAGCATTGCAGGTACAGGGTGGCAGGTGTGGTACTGAAGGCCTTATTAGCTCCTGTGCACATACCCACAGACTCTCTCCATCTGTCAGGAGTGTGAGCATTTTAATCTCCAAGCACTTACACAGTATGTCAGCATCACTTTCCTCTTTTAACAGGAACAGACCAGAGCTGGAAAGCTCTGGTAAAATGGTAGAGGTGAAGTGTTTTCCTTCGGGCCATCCAGCAGGCTAAAGACAAAGGTGGAACTGTCCTTGGCAACTGTGAAACAAAAATCCTTTAAGTTAAATGATATATTTAGAGTGTTGTTGTGATTTTTAAAGATGAATTTTAAAATTTAGATGGGAGAAGATTTTGCTTTTTTTTTTGTTTTTTTTTTGTTTCTTTGTAATCAGCAGTGAACACAAGCACCTGGTGTTCTCTCATCACAGTCCCGAGGTTTTCACAGCAAAGTTATTTTTGGTGGCAAATTTATGTAGGTCTGATGGTCAGATCCTTCCACCTTTGGCTTGCTGCTGCCTCCACCCTGCAGGGTCCCACTAAGAGACACTTGCTGGTGGGATGAAGAGCTGTGACCTTCCACCAGGGCATCTGCCTTGGCAAAACCCCAAGCCTGTGCTGTGTCTACCCTGCAAGCACTTTGCCTGTGTGACTGTGCCATTATCATCAGACTTGTTTGGAAAATGTCTAGCAGGCACTGAAGGTGAGGGTCAGATTTTCAAAGCCCATAGTGCTCATAATTGGAGCCAGATTTCTGGAGATTTCTGCTCCCATTTAAACACCTACAGAGAGTGCCTGGATTGTCTCCTCCAGCTGTTCCTGCTGCGGGAAACCAGAGCTGCTACAGGTTGACTCTGGCTCTAGATAAATAATAATGAATGAAAGTCATTATAGGGGATGAATTTGCAAATATTTAAAGTTTCAAAGCATGAATTTTGTTAATTAAATAATGAGAATAGTGCAGCATTGGCCTGACCTGAAGGTTAATTTAAAATCGCCGGCTTTGGTGAGAATTTCTCTCCTCACAAATTCCCTGGGGTAAATGAAACTTTTTCAGGTTTGAAAGCTGAACTGATTGAGCTGAAACTTTTCTATAGGGTTCATTCATCCCTTCTGTATACGTCCAGATAAACCCGTGGCCATCCGGAAATAAAATAGCTTGCACACATGATGGATTCAAAAGTTTATCTTTATTAACAACTTTGTTCAATCCTCTTTTTTTTGGCTTGTTTTCCCTGGGCAGCATTGTGAAAGACAGCTATGATGATTTACAAGAAACCCATGTTAGAAAAGCCAGTTACTTGTGCAGAAAAAAGAAATAAAAGAAGCACTCTCTCATTACGTAATGTAATTGAGTTTAAATACTACCAAAATAATCCTGTGGTTCTCATTTAATTTGATTTTCACTGCTTTCTCTGTTTCCCTCCCCAAACCTTTCCAGGTGCAAGAGACAGGTACCATAGTGACCTGTGCACTAAGGAAACTTGAGCTACAGTATTAGAAATCTCCATTTAATTTGGTTACAGGTGTCACTGAGTAGCTGCTACAAAAATTTTTGTTTGTAAGTATAAGACTGTAATTTCACTTCAGAGCCTCAAAGGGACTAAACTGAAATTAAGGAAAAGCCATTTAAAGGCAGGAGCAGCTCTATGCTTTTAAAGAGGGGTATGAGAGACAAAGTCACTGCTCTGCCATCATCTTGTCATTCTTGTGGGACCATTTATTTTAAGATTCTGAGCAGATGCTTATCATAATCTTTTCAAAACCTACCCTGAGACTTTGTACTTCAATTTCTCACCTCTAATCCCATATCTCAGGGATCTGATGTGATGATAAACACAATAAAAGCTGGGAAATGTTTAGACAGGACAGTATCGGGACAGCTGTGTTTGCCCCATCCCCACAAGTCACAGGATAACTCAGTGCAGACACCAGAGATGTGCAGTTGGTGCTATAACATTTCTCTGGGATATCTCTATTCTGGCCAAGAAGGCTGATGATTTCTAACTGTGAACGTGGGCTCCTAAGCCATTTTCCAGTCCGTGAAGAATTTACTGTATCATGCTGGGCACTGGCTTTAAGTGAACTCTTCTCTTCCCATTTTGACCTCCATCACCTGGTTGCAGATTGAAGCATGAAAATCAAATTGCAAATGTGCAAGAGAAAAAAACCAAAAGGAGCTGATAGTTAAATCTCTGCTTAAAACCTTGGGGAGAAATTCAGTCCCCATCTCTAACCTCTCTATACTGTTTGGAAAGTTTGAAGTGCTTTGAACCCCCTGATTTCCGCATGAGAAGGGTTTCTGGTTGCTGGGCTATCACAGCTTTACAGCTTTAGAGGCCAAGCTGGTGACTTTGGGCAAGGCCTCCCTGCTTTCAGCAAAGTATGATCCTCCATCCTCCTTGCAGTCCCTGGGGCTTCTTGTGCATCAAAGGGCTGAAATGGGCTCTCCCAACCATCAGGGGTCTAAAGTCAGTGAATTCCTCTATCCCTCTTCAAGCCCCTTGAAGACATTCAAGATAAGAAGCAGCTTTTGATAGTCTGTGACTACATAGCCCTTATCACTGCCCCTCTAAACACCAGATTTCTGCACTGCTTTGGTCTGGCATGGCTCAGATCTGGATATAGTGTTTTAGGTCACACCACAAGCTTGATATCTCAGGTCTGCAGAGAAATGGAAGGCCACACTGCCTAATTACAACCTAGTCCAACCACTAACTGGTGTTCTGTGGAGCAAAAGCCTATCTTTAGTTCTTCCCAAAAAACACTGGGCCTTTGCCAGTAGGGGAAAATGCTGGGAACATAAACAAAACAGGAGAACAAAAAATGGCAGGATTGAGAGGAGATATTTTCCAATAGACAGCCTGTAATTTGCCATGGATGTGGTAATTTAGCAAAAATAATTGAATTCTGTGTGTTTCCAGAGAGTCTCTCTTAACTTTGTTGGCACACTTGGGGTGGGGTGGTTGGTTATATGATACGAAATCTTTCATCTCAGGTTTGCTGCTCTGAGAACCACCCTAATCATCACTGATCATAAGCATCACCCAATCATAAACATCATAGTTGTTCCACTAGGGTGGCTTTTTTGGCAGTATACATGAGATACGTGAAGGTTCCTCATTCCCCAAGTGGAGGACCATGCTCCCCACATCCAAGAACACCATTAGTGACTGGTAATCTCATTTGACTTCATCTTACCCAGCTCTTCTTTAAAAGTCTTAGTCAAAATGGATGGCAGCCAGCTCGTGTGTTCAAGGGGTTTGAATGGCAGGCTTTCTGCTGAGTGGACAAACAGTTTCCCAACTGCTTTTTAAGAGAAAATAAGAAACAAAGAAATCACAGTTGCCTGAAAATATTTCATAGGTACAAAAAATGGAAAATAAGGCTGGAGACAGCTTCAGAAAACATTTCATCCTTTCCCTGCCCTAAAGCAAGATCAGTTGGACCTGGTCAGCTTGTTACAGACATTTGCTTTGTCTCTTCTTTAAAATCTCCTGTGATGGGCATTGCATGGCTTGCCTGAACTCAGCCACTGGCCTATTTCCTAATGCTTGAAATCTTTCTTCTTGCAGGGCCTGCCCTCCTCTTCTTTTCCCCAGGGAGCCATGAAGAATGGTTTATTGCTTTCCTCAAGTAGTGTTTTTTCAATGTGAGGTCAACTCAATGATGGGAAATGATTTGCCACACTCTCCCTGTCTGTGTAACTTGTTTCCACACAACAGGAGTGGCTGCACTACTGTTAGGAGCAAATGTCATCAATACAGGAGCTCATTTATGTAAATTACATGAACTCTCCTCTGGATACTGAAAATCACAGAGGTGGAGACCCTTTGGCATACTTCACTTTCCCTGAAATCCTTCTCCAGTTTATCCTCTCTTTTTCACAGGTGATTTTGTCTATCCCAGAAGGACTCATGAAGCTGCTGCCTCACTGGCTACTGGCTGCAGATACTAATGACCATTTTTCTTCTAATTGTTTCCCTGGTGCACTGTGACACACACTTATCCATGGTTTGGGTAGGGGCAGCAATGCTGGTAGTGGCTTCAAGAAATCAAAGAAGAGGGTGAGTGGAGGTTGTGGGTGGAGGTTGTGGGAGTGCAGAGAGATGTGAGACTGGAGGTCTGAGGTAGAAATGGGGATCAGGGAAAAGTAGAATCAACAGAGAAATGAGAACACATCAACAAGAAGGTCTATTTAAAGCAAAATACTAAAATAAATAAATTCCTCTTTCAAAAATAAGTCCCAAAATAAATTCCTCTTTCCCAGGAATGTCTCTTTTTGTCCATTGCTGCTGTGCCCTGTTTTGTAGCCCTGCACATCCAAGGGTTAGGACAACATGAGGGCCTGGGTGCTTAACTGCCCTTCCCAATTACTATGCCAAGAGAACCTCACAGGTGTTTAAATGAAAAATAAAAACCACCCTAGGGCTGGGAAAGCCCAGAAAATCCTTGCTGCTTTCCAGCTTTGCCATGGAGTTCTGCTGCTCAACTTAAGTGACTTTCTCTGCTGTGGACAGAGAGGACACCCAAGGCCAATCTCTCAGCCTGATGCATCCCTCAGAGATGTTAAATGCCTTTTTCTTGCCTTTATTTGTTTGACCAAACGAAGTTCTCTTCATGTGTACAGCACTGGCTGCAGGAGCAGACTCTATCTTGGCTATTTAAATAAAACAACTTGTTATCTGCAACTTCCTACTCTGTAACCTACTGGTAATTTTGAATTGCTGTCAGAACATAATGTGCTCACAATCCCTTCCCTCCTGCTGGGACATCTTTTCCTGTGTTTACCCATGTCCTTTAAGTAATAATTAGAGCCAAGAGTCCATGCTGAGAGAGAAACACATATTTTAATGGTTTGGCTTCTGCAAAGCTAAGAGCACACAGCAGAAAGAAGAGGGATCATTAAACTACAGTGATGTGCCTACCAGTCCTACTTTAGATTTTCGAGGACATTAAAGAAAGTCATTTCAATAAGGACACTCTCAAACTGAGCAGTTTTTCTTCATTCTGCTTAGAGGAAGGGCTGCAGATCCAGATTTGGTGAGCAGGACCATGGGATGCAGGGTATTTGTGCAGCATCATCTGGGCATGCAGTGAGACCTTGAAATGTCTGAAAATACCCTAATGTGACATGGCCACAGAGCTAGCCATGGATCTGGATAGGAGATCAGGATATTCAGCACTGATGGGGTATTGGGAGAGATTCTGATATTGGTGGAATCATTTCCTGCTTTTCTGGAATACCAAAGATCTTCCTCCCTTCCTCTGTCCTGTTTTACTGTTGATGAGGAAAGGCAACCTCCAGTTCTTTCTGACACAAGTGAAAAGTATCAGTATGCTTAGCATATCCCAAAAGCCTTCTGTAATCTTAATTGTCTGCAAATAGACATAGGACAATCAGCTATAAAAAAAATCTTGGCCATCAGGATGCATATATGGGGACTTCTTTTGCCACACACTTCTCCTGAGCTCCATCTCTTCTGCTATGCAGAGAAATGACCTGAACAGAACAATCTCTGCCCTTGGAATTTCCCTGCATGGGAGAGCTGGAGCAGGTGGTTTTGCACAGACATTGGTTCCATGCAAATACACTTTGATCCTGATGTGAATACAAACAGAAGAGTGGCCAAACACCCTGGTTTTATTTTGCTCTTGTTAGAAAGGTGAGGAGGAGAAAGTGGCAAAAAACCTGTTCTTTCACTGTTGGAAAGAGAAACTCCTCAAACTGCACTGTGTGTTACGGTCACAGAGCCACACAAACATGGGCAGCCTGTGAAATTCTGCTTCAAAGCCAGCAGCAATGTAATGCTCAATAAACCTTATGCCAGAGATGGAGATTAATATGACATGGATCATACAGTAAAATAGCAATGTGGGAAGGGTAAGTGGCTTTTTTTTTTTTTTTTTTTTTTTGGTAAATGACACTGTATAAAGTTGAATTCGAAACATAATTCATTACTTTACAGGAAAAGTTAGGAACTGCTGACTGTACAATGAGAAAACTAAATTGCACTGGCCCATGACTGCATCAAGTGCTGTTATAGAGCTTTTGTTAATGATGGGCTATGACTGGAACCATATGACAGTTGCTACTGTTTTAACAGTTTGTAGAGGCAAACACTTCACCATGATGCCTGGATAACCCTCATGCTGGAGTTCCAAATGGGACTTGCTTTTGTCGTTGCACTTTGCTCCTTTCCAGGGAACTATTTTTGTTTCACTTCCCAATTTCAGCAACTTCATTCTGATCTTGGCTCTCCATCAGCCATGCTGAGGGCTCTGGGCTTGAGGAGTTGTGAAGTAATTCTATATCCTCCGAGGCTTCAGAGAGGAAATAGTCACAGATTTATTGGGCTTTAAGGGAATTTGGGGAGAAAACCAGATGACGGCATCCTGTGTCCTGGCTTAGATTCAGGAGAAAGTCAATATGTGTTATTACATGTTAAAGATGTCACTTAGAGAAGTTATTTTGGAATAAAAGTAGGATGGAGACTTGGAAAAAATTTAATAAGAAAATGCACTCTTACGTGTAAAATTCAGCATACAATATACCTAAGAGTAGAATTTCAGTGTCTTCTGATCCCTTGCACTTTTATTATGAAACTGTGGTTGCCATTTAAAAGTCTATTTATGAAATTGTCAAGGCCAACTTTATTTCTAACCTCAAGCAAAGAAGAGATGATATTTAAATCAGTGGGTATTTCAGCAGGAGGTGGTCGTGGTCCTATATTATATTTCAGTTAAAAAAAAGTGAACTTGCCCTGTAATTGAGGGTGAGCACCACACTGCTGATCACCATGGGCCTGGGCACGATGCTGTAGCTGCCAGGATAGTACAAAGCTCCTGCTGCATGATGTCTGGACAAGGTCAGCCCCTGAAGGACCAACAACCCAGTGTTATCAGGGGAGACACTAATTCCCTTTCATCTGTCTTACACATTAATAGCTCCTTTTTGTTGTGGTTCATCTGTTTTTTATTCATTTCCCCCAGGCTGACACTCGCTGCTGACTGTTTAAGAAGAGTGTTAGAAAGTTTCAAGAGATATCTCAGAGGTGGATCTTCTGACCATAAAATCATAGAACCATAGAATGGTTTTAGGTTGGAAGGGACCTTAAAACTTATCAAGTCCCAATCCCCCTGCTATGGGCAGGGACACCTTTCACTAGACAGAGTTGCTCCAAGCCCTGTTCAACTTGGTCTTGAACACTTTCATGTCCACAACTCCTCTGGGCAACCTCTTCGAGTGCATCTCCACCCTCATAGTCCAGATTTTCTTCCTCATATCTAATCTAAGTGTACCTTGTTTCAGTTTAAAGCCATTGCCCCTTTTCCTATCACTCCTTGCCCTAGTAAAAAGCCCCTCCTCAGCTTTCCTGTAGGCCCCCATCAGGTATCTCAAGGGCCCCCTTCAAGCCCCTCTTTACCTCTCAGTGATGGAGATCAATCAAACCCTGGCAGGAGAAGTTACATGATGAGGGTGTAATTGCTCTTATAGCAAAAGAAATACCTGCTAGACAGTATCTCATTCAAAACCTACAGTTAGGAGGGTGATCTATTCTTGATGTGGTGGAGCTGGCCTTGGTTTATCTCCAGGATGTTCTCTGGCTGCAATATTTTTTGGCTTTTTCATACAGGAAGGGCCCAGTGGAAGGCAGCAGTGAGTCCACACATGGGCAAAGTTGAGAATAACTTGAACAGTGCCTCACAGGTGTAGTTACTGCCCCTGAAATAGGAAAAACTGAAACTCCTTACACCTCAACAGCAACCAAAATCCTGGAGAAACAGTCAGATGCAGGTTAATTTTTCTGGAGGACTGACCAGACAGATGAACTAAAATGCTGTGGCACTATGATGCATTCCCAGGTAGAGAGTTTTTCCTATGGAGAAGATCTGGTCCTGGTCCTTATTCTCAGATTGAGGTAAATGGAATTACATGTCTGGAAAACGGTGGCAAAGTGTGTGATAGTAGAGTGGAGGAGCCCAGCTGACACTGTCAGATGGCAAGCTTTTTGTCTGTGCTCACAGGCATGTGTCTACCAGTACAGTCAGATCTCTGGACATCAAAAATGGAATGGTCTTTAAAGGAAAAAACCTAAAAGTTAATAAAAAAATCGAGTCATGAGACTTCTTGAAAAAGCTGAAGTCTACCTAACTTTATGTGTAGACTACATGGCAAGTTGTCCTTGGCTCTTCTTGTTGAATGAAAAATCCAGAACAAGATTTTGATAGAAAGCAGCAGGTAAAGTTATACAACCTGAACTGTAGAAATTCCTTTTTTGCCTCCACGGTTCATAAAATGAGCTGAGGAAGAAAAGCTGTATTAGACTTAAGTCAAGAGTCTCTGAGATGGTTCCTGGGACAGACATACAAGCAAAATTTACAACTTCAAAGGTTCATAACTTTCTATTAAACTATAAAAAGCTCAGAGTTGGGCATCAAAAATTATGAAGCTGGCTTACAAGAAATAACTTCTTGAAGCTGAAGGATTACTTTGCAAATGTGTGTGAATATTTCCATGAGCTGTGGCTCTGAGTTCTCCCATCCTCTCAAATCCTGTGAGTCATTATTACATCCTCAGAGGCAGTTACATCTTGCTGGGCTTGTCTTAGCCCACCTGAAATAATGGAGCTGCAAAAATGTCAGCAAGAGTTGAATCTGAACATCATGAGGTTGCACATAATGGAGAATGTTTGGCATCCTTCACTGGTGATGATGAAGCTAAAGAGGGAAAGAATCCAGCAGGGAGCTGGCAGGGGCTGGCAGCAGAGGGAAAAAATGTGTAAATGTAAAGCATTTGCTACAAAATGTAGGGAGGGCTCAGGATTCCCAGGAGAGGTGTCCTAATAGTTGCTGTTTGGAGGAGTGCTGGGTTTTGCATTAGCAGATCTCTGCATGCACCTCAGCAAACTTTGCTTTACTCAGAAAAATGTATGAAGACTGACCTGCAGCATCCCAGTACTCTTGTCCAGATGTGAAAACAGCTTTCTATGCTTCCAAAAACATCCAGTCATGCCTACAAAGGATGTGGCAGTGCTTACAGCTGAGCAGTTTTCCCAAGTTCCTCCCAAGATTATCTCATCGATTTCTGACTGTCCATACCCCTGTTGGTTCTTATCCTGTTTATATCATACATTTTTTTTTTTTTTTTTTGGTGGTGGTGAGGCCATTCTTTTGGTAATGTGTTTGCAGAGTGCTGTGCACATCAGAGCTCTCAAGGGGTCACTGAAAAAGTAGTGTTATGCTTTGTTAACTTGGGACAACCTGCTGTGCTCCCTGGTCTGAGCCTGGAGAAGAAGTGGAAGTCATTCTGCAGAAAATGCATCATTTTACAGTTCCAGGATCCTTTAAGCCTCAGCATAACACTACACTATATGGCAAATTTGCATTCTGAAGCTACACCAGTAAAGGAAATGACCCTGGGAACATCCCTGGCCCAGGGACCCACTGCCTGCCAGGAACAGCTCCTGGAGGGCTCTGTCTCCTCAGTCTTGCTGGGGCATTGCTTGAGGGAGATTTAGTTGGCATGGGGTGAAAGTTTGCAAAAGACCATTTCATCAGCTTTATGGAGTGGGTGAGAATGTTTCCTTTAAATTTGTAGCATGGGCACAGTCATGGGTCAGGGGTCCTGTCTGCAAGGTGGTTTGAATAGAAAGGCACCAATTCTTGCCACCAATTCTCCACTGTGTAGAGAGTTTGATCATGCTGGGCACATGGGGCTTCTTGAGTGCTGAGGACTTTATTAATCTGTCAGTGATCCCAGTTCCTTTCAGATACCTCATTGACAGCACAACCAGGAGAATTTCCTGCTCATAATCAATGTGAGATGTAAACCTTGCATCCAACCATTGACTTAACTGCTTTTCCACTGTGTGCAGCTGATGTTCTGCACAGCAATGCTATGAAGACAATAAAGAGTGGTATGAACCAATTTATCAGCTACCTCTTGGCAGGACTGGGACTTCATCTGTTTAGATATAGCTCTGTATACAGTCCTAAAATGAGGTGTTTGCCTATTTTGACAAGTCACTGCTTTTTGCATAGCTTCTAGAAATTGAAGGAAAATTTTGATTAGAAAAGGCTACAGAACCACTCATGAATAATCATTCACATGAAGTTTTTAAAAGTTTCTTTTTTTCTTTTTTTAACAGTCATCTTACAAGCCAGTAATTCCATATCCAGCTCTGTTTCAAGAGATTCATGGTCACTGGGTATCTCCTGATTTCTGTTCCCTGAGGATTTGTGGTTATGGCTGAACTCTTTTCAGTGCTGAAATAATCCTTGGTGCATGAGGAAAGTATAACATTGGATGCAATTAGCTTATGATGCCCACAGAGAGTTTTGTGGGTGAATTGGCTGTATTCTGTAACAAAAGCAAGAAGGATAAAATATAAGCCAGTTTCCATCCACAAGGAAGAAGTTTGGAAGAGAATAATGATTTAAGTCACTGATGGCTTATGGGAAGGGATTTGAGATGAGCTGGTACTCTTAAGCTGGAGTTTGTGACTGGGCACACTTTGTGTCCTTTTTCTGCTTATTTAGGACAGAGCCATTTGCTTAGAATGTATCTGCAAAACAGTCCTCTGGGATATGGACTCACAAGATTGTTTTCAAACACCATCTCCTAGAGAGAATCACAGCAGCTGACACTGGTTGAAGTCTCATGAGACTGAAAGAGCAGGAATCAAAGCACCAATCCATGCATTAGAACATATTCGTGCCTGATTCATCTGAAAAAAACCCAAAAACCCCAACATTTTATTAGGCAATGCTTTGAGTGACTACCCAAGCTCAGGTGTCTGATTTCTTATTTGAAAGAAGAAGAAGAAAGACACTTTGAAAGACATTAGTTCCAGAAGACATTTAACTTTGGAGAACTCTGCCTTTGTACCTTTTGGGATGTTTTCTACTGAATGCTTTCTTTTGAAATGCATTACAACTTCAGAAGTGTCAATCTGGTTAAGAGCTAAACAGAAACTTCTTCTCATTGGCATCAAACTTTTCTTTCTCACCAAGGTAAGGAATGGAGCTGGAAGGTATCTTTCTTGTGATTTACATTTTTAAGTCTAGAAAATGAAGGTCTGGATCAAGCAAAATGATTTACATCTTACATGTTGGCAGGAAAACCCCAAAATAACTACATCTACCTGACACAAAATTTTCCATTCAGGTCTTTTAATTTGATCAGCAGACTTGGACTATTCCATTATTAATGTCTTTTTACTGAGAGCTACACAAATGTGGCTTCAGTCTGTGTTCTATCTGGCTATGCCAGTGAAAACGTTGTGCTCCAGCTTCCATGTTTTCTTGTGCACTTCCCTGCATTCTGTTGCATTCCACAATGTACCTGTCACTGGCCTCATGACTTTGCTGAAAAAATAAATATTTCTCAAAAAAATCTGTCAGTGCAGCAAAAAGAGCAGCTTGTCACAGCAGCACTGTGCTGAGCTGCCAAGCTGAAAATGTCCTTTGGAAAAATTAGTTTCCCATGGAAAATAAGCATCAGCTTCCCATTAAATATACAGACTTGGGGCAAAACACTTCTTGATTCAGACTTGTTTAGCCTGAAGTTATGGCAGCGTGTAACTTTTACAGAGAAACCTCCTAGGATTGGTCTTTGTTGTGTACATCAAGGTTGGGTGTATTTTAATTGATTATTTATTTCTGGGGTAGGCAGACTTGAGTATTCTCCAGCTCAGGTAGCTAAGGCTGCACATTCAGATTATTGGGAAAAAAAAAAAAACCAAACGGTGAAGGGCGAGTAGCCCAGACTCAACAATCCTTTTCTATACAATATTCTCCAGCATCTGAACAGACACAGCTGTTTCTCACAGCTGGATCAGTCCCCTGTGGGCTTTGTGAGGAAACCTTCTGTCCTCCTCTTGCACAGCCCAGCGTTATTGCTGAGCCTGATGATCCGGAGGACATTTCCCTGGCACCCACCACACAGATCATGGTTTCCCAAGAAAAAAAAAAAAAAAAAAAAGGCAAATACCACACTGGAGGCAGTGTGAAGGCTGCTTCAGCCTTCATATATCATAGCAACCCTAAAAAAAAGTCCTGGAGATGAGCTGCTCTCTGTGGAAATACTGAGCATGGCTTGGCAAGTTGTAGGTGGGGAATGCACTTCTCCAGCAGCCAAGGAGAGTTCATTCTGGGGGAGTGGACTGAAGCTGCTCCAAAATGGTGAAACCTTTCAAACAGAGGGAAGTGTGGGTAGTGAGTCCTTGGCACCAAATGGTCAAATCCACTCCTTGTTGGGGTGAGGCAATTGTTAATGCAAGCCTCAAAAGTTATGGACACTGCTGTCAGCTCCTGTTGTTGAGCAGCCTGGGACAAGACCCATCTTCCTCCTTTGCCTCATCTTCTCCATCTTATACCCATAGCAATGGTGCTAACAATCTTTAAAGCAGCTTGTGATCTTCTGATAATAGTAACAATTCTAGCAATGATGCCATTGTTTTGATCATCATATAATAGTCACCATGCTTACATGGTCAGGAGATTGAGAAGGTTTCAGATTTTTTTTCGTTTTCTTTCTTCTCTCTTTGTTTTTTTTTTTTTTGTTTTGTTTTGTTATGTTTTTTAATGGCCCTCTGGCTGTACTAGGTAGAAAAGCCCAAAACTGCTTTCTTTCAAACACCACTCTACACTCAAAAGAAGAAGAAAACAGAGCAAAAAAGAATCCAGCAACAATATTCCACATCTTGCAAATGTACAGTTTAAACAAAAATATTTGCAGCCAGAAAGTGAAATATTCAAATCCTGACCACTGACAGCAACAATTTACTTACATTTAAAGGTTTTAAATAGGGCTTATTGGACAGCTTCTGATCTCTCTGTATGAACCATCAGATTGTTGAAGCTTTTTATGGTAATGTACATATTCCTACAGAGATGGAATTTTGGGTCCGAGAGAAAAGGGTGAGACTTTCAGCTGTCCTAGAACAGTGAGACACAAACTTACCTCTCACACAATATTCCAGTGATTGAGTATCCCTGTAAGATGCAACAACCTGCATTCAAATTGGCTTTGCCTGGTTTAGATCAGGCTCTTGATCTCAACCTCCCATCCTATGTTGAGCACCCTGTTTCTGGGCTTTGAAAGCATTTTTACTCTTGCCCAGGAAATGTAGCTCATTCATTGTAGGCTACTAGGGAGCAGGGAGTCTCCTTATGTCAGGACAAGGCTTAATCTGCAGATCAGGTGCTGCTTGTCACTGCTCTGGACAATCTCTTGTTCATCCTGAGGTAGAACATTTTCTCTTAAATGGCAAACTGTTCCTAAAATATAAAAATCTCCCTTGGTCAACAAATCTAAGTCATAGAATCATAGAATCATATCATATCTTGAGTTGGAAGGGACCCATAAGAATCATCAGGTCTTTAATTTAACATCCACACAAGTTTGTCTTCAGCTACCAGGTTGCCCTTGGCATAGGCTCAGAAGAAAACTGTAGCCTGTGAGTGATGTGCTCACAGTATTGCACTGCCCATTGGATCAGTCCAGCAGAACCCATACAGCACAAACCTTCCTTCAGAAACTGGGTTCTGTCCTTAATGCTCACAGAGCACTCACTGAACACTCTCAATTTGCTTTTTCCCTGGAGTCCTAAAGCATGTATCTGTGGATGGGGAGAAGTTTGGTTCAGCTGGAGGAGTCTGATAAGAAGGTGGGTATATCTGGTCTATCTGTTGAAGAAGGGATGAGTTTCCTCTTACTGTACAGCTTTGAGGATCACTGACACAAACCAAGCCCAGGATGGTGAGTAGACCTTTCAGTTCCCCCATGCTAATAGTGAGTGGCTGTGCAGAGCAAGAGGTGACAGCCAAGCCCTCTCTCCATGGGACAAGCAGCCACATCTTCCATCTTCTTCCACCCTTCTCTGGTGCAACAGGACAAAATGGAAGAGAATCCTTACTGCACTGAGACCAGGTGGAAAATTCTGTAGGAGGTTGCAGGGACCAAAGTCTGTGGTATTTCCAGGTAATAGATTTATTTAAACAAACAAACAAACAAAAACAACTTCAAAGACTGAAGTTAATACTCCCTGGTGAGATCTAAAGGCTTCCTCCTAAATTCTGGGAAAGTTCATTCTGAGATCCAAGCACAGTGACTCAAATTCACCTCTAGCAGTAAGATGAACCGTACTGCAATATTCCCCAACATACACTCTCAACACTACTGCATAAATAAATCATCTTGATCCATTTCTAATTGAATGTATATTTTTCCCGTTTTGAAATTATTCTAGTTTCATTCCACACATTTTTTGCTTAATGAACTCAGATCTGTTGTATATATTAAACCTTATACGGAAAATCCTGAACTGAACCTTTCTTTGGGCTCACAAAGCAGACCCCAGCATTGTGTGTGGGAGGAAATGTGTTTGTTTCTTATCACCCCAGGAAGGACCTAGGTTGGCATGATGGAAAACACAGGGAAAGTTTCTTATCAGTGGTTAAAGTGTTATGGCAGGGAGGGTGTCTTTCTCTCTCTGCTTATGCATGTTCCAATTCAAAGAAGGAGGAAAACCAAAGACTAAGGAGCAGAATGGGCCTTTGGAAAGCTCAATGTCTACCTGACATAAGGTTTAATGTCTAACCTTGCTCCATCCATCATTTCCTACAGGACGAAACCTCAACCTTTCATAGCTGCAGTGCTCCTAGTGTTAACAAAGACAGGTATTCTGGAGACTTGTCAAGTGGCTTGGAGGTACCCACATGGGAAAGAGTTGAAAAATGCCACCCTCATTGCTCTCCTGTTGTATTTTCATGCTGGCTGCAGCACTGTTTGTTTCCAGCTGGTGGAAGAAACTTAAATCTGGTAACCCAGTTTTACATCAAAATAGCAAACGACCTTTCTGCTTGTAAAAAAAAAAGTTAAGTTCTGCACAGATGATAAGGGAGATATCCTGTGTCCTATGAAGTGTGTGGCTGCATGCCAGTCACCTCTTTTCAAAAGCAAAGAAGAAAGAATATTTTGCTTTATTTTATAAAAGCAGACTGAGGAAGTTGGACTAGACAGACCTCTGCCAAAATCAGAGGCTTTATTAAAAGGCTTCTTATGGCCCAGATCCTGTTCTGGTGTGTGTGTATATATATGTTCTGGTACAGTAATACTGATAATACAAACAACCATGATACAAAAAGATGCCATCAGCTGTTAGAGATACCTTCCTTCCCTCCCATTTGACAACTCTTTACCACACAATTCCCCCTTGTGAGAGCGAGGACCAAAACCTCAGAAAAAACCCAAACCAAACCAGGCATCTACAGGCAGTTTAACCATCTGATTGCACCTATTAAAGCCCTTTCCAAAAATTCTTACAACTACTAGAGTTTTTTCATTTTTTTCCCTTTAAATTAATTATTTTGAACAATGACAGAGGAAATATTGAAATGATGATATATTTGGGCCTGCAAACTCAGAAAGAGGAAGAAAGCTGGGTCAAGCCAGTAGAAAACAGCTCTAAACCAGCCACTGATGGTCTGTGATCCACAGACATCCCTGACCCTCCCCACATCCCCATCAAGGTTTGAGTTATCTCTCCTCAAGGGCAGACATTTTTCACAGTACTTTTTTCTCTCTTTGTAGTTCCTAGAATTTGCATTCATGAAGTTGATAAGTTTCTCTGAAGTGCTTTAGCAGTGTCATACAGGTTGTAGGACATGTTCAGAACAAAGGGTTAAAGAGCATGGCAAGAGGCTGTAGGAAAAGTAAGATTTTTTTTTAAAAAATAGGTAATATTCCCCCTACTCTACAGTCAAAGCAACTAAAGAGGAGAATGTGAGAAATGGGGATTTGTGAGTATTTATATTCTTGTGGGATTATGTATTTTATGTCCATGGGATTTACTCCCCTAAACTTTCTATACCCTTTAGAAAAACATTTCTTAATTTCCTCCCAGCTTGCAGAGCTTTGCAATTCTGATCTTGAGCAGAGTACTGGTTACTGTAGACTGTGGAAATGAATTAAATGAATTAAACTCCTTTTGGAAGCTCAGATCCATGTGTAGCTGTCAGGATCTGTCTATTCCAGCAGTCTATTCCCAGCAGGAGCTGTGCCAGTGGTTCCCTGTGAGCTGATTTCTCTGGGAGTGATTCCTGCCCACTTGCACTGCTGCTCCGAGGACAAATTCAGGCATCCTGTCATCACAGATGCCAAGCACTGCACTTCTGAAATGCCTGGTGGGATTCACCAGACTGCTGGGTGGGATTTGGTGCACAGATTCAAGCTCTAAAATGAAGTGTCAAAGCACAGACCAGAGGCACAGGTCCCAGGTGCCTGGTGCCATCTTGGATGCTCTTGCTGTCTCCTGTGACTGCCTCTCAAGCACAGGTCTTCATGGCCTGTGTCATACCTGCCAGCCCTCTGTGGCTGAAATGTCACTAGACACCTGTTCTTATGCAGATGAATCACCCTGTAGCTCTTCATTAATTCCAACAGGAGATTAGAAAATGCTTCTGTGTAGATCTCGCTATACGGGTACTTAATTTTTTTCTTAATTTTCAAGCTGAGTCCCACATCTAATGTAAAATCTCCACCTGTACAGAATTGTCTCCCATAAAGAAGGAGGATAGATAAGAAAAACTTGCAGAGATGTTGATCCTTGTGCTCTGAGCAGCTGAAATCCCACAGCCACTCATGAAGGACAGTAAGATCAAACTGCAAACACATGCATGATGGTAGCCTACCTTGACTTGCAGAACTGGCAGTGCTCTGCATGCATTTACTTCCACACTTGGTGACTAGATGCATTTAGGAGTGTTTTCAGTCC
The DNA here is from genome assembly GCF_003957555.1 of Calypte anna. NCBI lineage: Eukaryota > Metazoa > Chordata > Aves > Apodiformes > Trochilidae > Calypte > Calypte anna. The sequence goes on along the minus strand of NC_044249.1, from coordinate 16,547,162 downwards.
CTACCACAATTGGCATGGGATAGCCCAAGTCTCTCCTCTCAGGGTCTCCAGGACAGGGATGGCACCTGCAAGCTGCCTCTGGGGATGGGATGCATCTGTTGCATCTGTTGCATCCCATAGGAACAAGCCTGGCCTGGCAGAGCCTGATGGTTCCAGCCTGTCCCATGCCCAGAAATAGTGAGTTTATCCTTGGCCAACTCTCCTGCAGTGCAAGAACCATTCAGCTATCTCAGCACTGTGCTCTGCTCCATGTACAATTAGCAGAGTCTTGACAATTAGCAGAAACATGGTGACTTCTGATATCTTCTCCTTTGCAATGAAATTATTTTTTTTTACTGTGCTATCTGCTACCTGGGATCTTTCTCATTCATTTATTTGTTGTTAAGTGTCTGGCTCCACCACTGTGTCTGCTCTGCCTGACGTATCCCTAATCTTTTTTCCAAGGGGTGGAACTTCCTGGCCTGCTATAAAAACTAGATATGTGTCTATATGCATAAATCTTGAGCCTCAACAATATGACTGCCTGGTTATCTCTAGGATTGCCATTTTCATTTTCCTTGACACAAGAAAAGCAGAACAGAGTTACTAAAACAGACAAGCTTTAGCGCTTAAATCTTGCAGTAGTTTCTGATCAACTGAAGTAACACCTGGAGATCTTTTAGCCTGTCTTGTTACCCAATATACACCTTTCTGACTCCAGCTGTACCTCCGGAAGGGGTTCCCATTCCCAGCTGATAATTCCTTTATCACTTCACATTTGCCATGCCTTGGCTTCTTCCAGCTAAGGGCAACATACAAATATGGCTTATGTCACTTCCAGAGGATCAGCTGGGTTAGCTGAGCCCAGCAGGCCACAGCAGCTCCCTTGGCTGATTTTCCTGGAGGTGACCAACAGAGCTGTGACATGAACTGCTCTGCAAATGGGGCTGGGAGGTCACTGCTGGGCTGGTAGGAGCTGCGATGAGAGGACTCAGGAGCATGGTTCAGTCTGGTGTGCTTGGTAGGGTCTGTACCTCCCATATTTTCTATTCAGCAGAAGAAGATGAGTACCAGCATCTCATGCTGAGGTAGGTGGAAACTACTATTTATGACAAAGTGTCTTTTTTTCCCCATTGATAATCAGGGGCTCTGTCAAGTGAAATATCAAGATTTTGGTGGCTAAAGCTGGGTGAGGTATTTCCCATTCACTTTGTCACTGCCTGAACTGGCATTTTGAGACTTCAGATGTGGAAGGCAGGACACTAGTGAGCAGCATGGGAGTAGACTGGTATATCCCCCAGTATGGATCCCCTGGATAATTGCTATTGACATGGCAGGAACAGGTAAGCAGAGCAGCTTTTCCTTGCATAAACACACTTACCATCCACCATATAATAGCTGCAATTTCTCCTCTCTCCTTAATTGCATCCTGGGTGATCAGCACATGAGTTGAAGAGCTGGAAGGAGATGATAGGGAAGGGGCTGCTGCTCCTTTCCATATAAATGAGCCTGTGACTCTGCACCCAATGGTCAGCACAGCTGAGCCAGTGCAGGTGGAGAGTTCACCCAGGTTATTCCTTAACTTCAGAGCCAGATTTTATTTTTTAAGGGAGGAAAAAAAAAAAAAAAAAAAAAGAGAGATGGGGGAGGGGGAGGAGGAAAAGCTAACATAAAAAAAGTGACAGAAATAAGAGGAGTCTGCCTCCTGATGTCCCAGCTCTTCCCCAGGTGGCTGGGCTTACACTGCCCTTCCCTCCTGCCCTGCAAAACACTCAGGCTTGGCCTGTGCGTGGGCACAAAGTAATATGCTATTCAAACAAATGACTGTACAAATTGAGATGCCTGTGGCCTTACTGTGTCCCAGCTAGATATATTAATAGGTCACAAGTTAAACCTGGGTGTCTGCTTGCTCACTTTTTGAAAATAAAAGCCTGTGTGCCAAGTGTTGTCAACAAGGTCACTCGCACAAGGCAGCTATTTAGTCTCAGAGTCAGCAAAGCCAGAGCAGTGGTCTGGGGAGAAGAAACAGCTACTTGAACTTTATAGGTTAAGAAAATCCCTAGTTAAACTGGATCATAATTAATACGTTTCCAGTTACATCCAAAGAAATGCCAACACCGATGTTTTGTGATCTGGATGGTAATTTTACCTACCCACATTTTTCTAGGCTTTGGGTTTTTACAGGGTGTTCCCAGATTGAAGCTGTATTGTTCCTTCTTGGGTCCTGTTCACAGATTTCAGATGCAAAGCAGAATTTCTCTCTTCCACTCACTACTTTTTATATCTAATCTACACTTAAAGAGGAGTCTCCAAGTCTCCCCTTTATTTATTTATTTATTTTTTTAAAAGCAGCAAGTCATTGCTGACAACTGGGAACTGTAAACATGATCTTTTAGGCTCAGCTGACCCCTTCTTAAAGGAGTGAACTGAACTGTGACTTCACTTTAAAAGTGGACAACAATTAACAACTAATTCAGTTATTTGCTAATCTCAGGCTTTCCTCTGTGATGCTGTAAGAAAGGACAGCCTCAGGGAGAGCCAGAGCAAAACTTGTCTTTCTCTATCACATTTCATGGTTTTACCAAAATTAATTAGTTATGGCTTCCAGAGATGCAGATGCCCAATGTTATTACAAACATAATCAAAAGCCTCACAGGGGAGTGGCCAGAAAAATCTTACAGAATGAACAGAGCAATGGGGAACAACATAACCAGCCAGAGCCCAAACCTTGGTAGGTTTATCTGGGATACCTACTCCATAACTTGGCTGTTGTCCTTATTCTTTTACTTATTACAAATGTTCAGATATCTGTGTGAGACTTCATAAAAGAAATCAACATTGCAGGCAGGGATGTAGATTCTAGACTCACTAAGCTGATGATTTCTTTTTGTTGGGTTTACCCAGACAATTAAGTCAAAGACAAAAATATTTATTCACACCGATGAGCCAGCCTCAGCTTCCTGATAGACTCATCAAAGGGCAATAATTACTTTCCCTTAGACCTTTCAATCTGCTCTATTCTTACAGCTGGGGGAGGAAATTGCTTTCCCATCCTGGGAAAATTTAGAGGAGTTTGATTGCTTCCTCCCATTCAGAGGGATCCTTGGGATGTATCACGTTACCAGCTTCCAGCACTTGCCACAAGGTCTCGCAGAAAGCACAAAGTGCCCACCAGAATTTGGCCCAGATATGGGATTTCTCCTTCAGCCATGCCATGTAACAATAGACTTGGACTGAATGCAGATGTGGCCTTCTCCAAAACTAAAATAAAAGCTGGTGAAGTTCTGTGGACCTGGGTTTTGGGTGTTTTTCTTGCCCATCTCTGAGACGGGAAAAGCCTTTCATCTGCTCCAAGACAGAGAGTAAGTAGAAAGGGAGGAGAGCAGCAGTTTCCCATGCAGCCCCCAACTTGGGAAAGCAGGTGGAGTGGAGAGGAGAAGCCACCTTTCAATTGTGTTTTAATGAACAAGTTGTTTGTTCTTCCATGTCCTTTGATGAATGGGTGTTTTCCTTCAAAAGCTGACGTTTGTCTTTCATTACTCCCAGCATATGCTCTACTAGGCAGGACCATTTTTCTACTCTAGATAAATAAACATGAAAATGAATTTATCTCTCAGAAGCATGTTCTCTTTCAAGTCTGGCACAAGCCTGGCCTTTTCCTCAATCAATCTCTGGGTAAATGTGAGCTCCTCGATCATCCCTCACCCTAACATCAAATGGAGACATTTCAGCACAGCCCAGGAAAGCTGCCCCTGACTCCAGGCATTGAGGGGGCAGTTCTTTAACTACAGCTCACAGCTGAATTTGAGAGCTCTTTATCATGGAAAAGAAACTTTTCCAAACCAGAAAGCATCCAAACCCTTCTCCCAGCTAGTGGTGGACAGCATTTTAACCCTCAAATTGGTCCTATCTATCGTTTGTACTTTATCAGTTCACAACCTGATCCTGCACAGTTTCTTTTGCTTTAGACATGGCAAAACATGTCTAAAAATGACAATCTCTGAACCTCTGTTATTGTTGGCCTTAAGCCCACTGAAGTGTATGCTGAAACCAAAGATCACTGGAGCTCTTTGCAGTTACTCACACACAAGTGATGTGTGATTTGAACCAGTTTGGGCAAAGAGAGAAAGCTGGGTGCTAGTCCTTCACATTTCTGGACAAATAATGACTCAACCTTATGTCAATGAAACTTTTGCAGTCTGCCAGCATTTTCACAAATATCACAAGCAGTTTAATCAAATAATGGTCCTGATTCATGAAAGTATGTACTGAACTGTACCTGCATGTTGGTGTCTCCCTGAAGTCAATGATACTGAGGCGTGTTTGGGATTCTGTGCATGTTGAAGTGCCTTTGAGTGCTTAACTGATATCTTGAATAGGGGCAGTATTAGTCATTCTGTAACACCTGTCTGTTATAGGAGCATATTAATAAATCAACCCTATCAAACTGTCTCTGAGCTCATCTCTGAAGCATGTTGGGATAGCAACCATTGAGTAGTACAGCTCCTTTAGCAGACTGTGCCTACATGCACGTCCCTGAAGTGTAGGAGGTGGAGGACAATCCAGGTCTTTTTGGAGAAGTTTGACTTGGCAAGAGCATGTCCAAACTGGAAATTATTTGATCTGTCTCCTTTGCTCAAGATTTTGGATTCTGATGCTCGGAAGAGAAATTACCTCAATGTAAACAGGTATTTGTCCTCCCTAAAGCTTTCAAGTTGCATTTCAGATAAACCCATTATGACTCTTCTGCAAGACCCAGCTAAGTTCCAGCCACAGTGAGAAAGAGCAGCATCACAAAAACAACTCTAATTATTGCAAAGGTTAATGTGATGCCTTGGCCTGCACCATGCCTCAACCCTACCCTGTGGTCAGCCCCAAATTTGTACCACCCTCCCATCAGTAGTGGCAACACTGCTCTCAGCATGTTTGTACTGCAAGGGGGGGAGAAAAATCCCTTCGCTTGGCTGAGGAGAATTTTTACTCCATCCTTCTCCCTCAGAGAAGAATGGCTTTGGCTGGCTTACTGATGATTTCTTTCCCAGTAATGGTTTTATTGAGTGTATGAAAGTGTTAAGCTATGTCTCACTTAGCCTGCATTTTGCTCTTAACTGGATTACCATACAAAGAATGTTACAATGAGGCTTTGGGGCCTCCCAGGTCAGCTTGGTAAATGATAGCACCTCTTGAAGCTATAATGGATGAGAGGATCCTTGATAAGATTTGACACTTGTACTATATACGCTGTCACAGCAGACATTTTGCTTTTTTCTTGATGTTTTTAAGGCCATAAATACTGGTCTCTAATGTTAAGTATGTGAACCTCACATTAATCACTCTGCCAGGGAGAGCAAAGAGCTTTGCTCATAAACTGAAACGGAGCACAGTTAATCTATCAATGTTCTGTAATGAGAGCTGCTATAACAAAGTATTTAGGTTGATTTACTGATGGGCTGCACATCTCTGCTCATGATCACACATCAGTAAAAGAGCAAAGGGGCCATATGGATCACTAGGAATTTCAGATTTATTGAATAATGTGAAGATCCTTCCCTATCTCTACTGTAAAGTTCTTAAACTCATTCTGTATCAGTTCGCTTTCTCAAGACCAGTCTGCTCACTGGGGCACCACTGCCATAAGAGTGCTATGCCCAGTTCACACATCTGGGTAGCTTGCCTCCTCAGTTTCGCTTTTTAAAATATTGCCTTCAGCTACAGAGACAGGAGAAGAGAAACCAAAGGTACTTCACTGCCATGGAGCTACCTCAAAATAAAGTACACTATTAAAAAAAGTTACAGTGGAACAGTCTGAGCAATACTTTTATTTATTCTTTACACTGTGTAATCTGTGTCTAACATCCTCCCATAGACATCTAATCATGCCAGGTGTTAAGGCAAAACTGATACAGAACAAACCTGCAATCCCTACATGGGAATTTAAAATCTGAATATCACCAGGTATTTTACCAGAGTAACAGTCCTGGGTTTAGGAGGTGGAGCTATCCTCACATTCCTTTCTATGCATTAGGAATACCTATGTCTAATGTACTACTTATCCTTGACTTGATTTATGGTTCATGGACATCTCTGGAGCATCTTTAAAAAGTGTCTACATGAGAGCAGGTGAACCCCTCTTAGTAAGGTGTGCCAGATCTTAAAATTACCTTAGTTATCTTCCCAAGGAAAGATTTCTGCCATAGGATTCCTATCCCTGTCTAATAAACACCAGACACTTCACTGCTAAGTCTAGAGGCTGTGCTTGGGGTAACCTGTCTTGGTGGCACAGTCCTAGATGTACATGGTGGGAAGGCAGGGACAAGTGAAGAACCAAGTCACCTAAATCCCAAACCGGTCTAATTTGATGTGGGTACAAAACAAAACAAAACAAAACTAAAAACCAAACCAAACCAAAACAAAAACCCCCCCTGCCAGATTTATGCCTAAACTCCTCATCTTTCTCATACAGGATCATCTGTGGACCATCCCCCCAAGTGTGAACTCAGACACTGCCTTTCTAGCTTGGAAATCATGGCAGCTTTGGTTGCTGAAGGTGAATTTAGTCTTGATGGGGGATCAGCAGGTCTGATTTTCAGAAACCAGCTGATAAAACCTTGAGTTCATTGAGGACGCTATGTGAGTAGAACAGTGTTTAAATAAAATAAAAAAGATTAAAAATCTCTTACTCCATTTACACAGGTGAGCAGTGGAAAGAGCATGACCTCTCAGGAAAACAAGGAAATGAATTCTCCAAAAATCATATGCAACTGCAGACTGTCAGCCTTCTCCTGCCTGTGGGTTCACTTCTGCCACTGGCTGCCAAGCAATCACCCCAGCTCCACCCTCGTCAAGGCTGTGCAATGAAAGGCAGGCCAAGTTCAGTAGAAGAAATGGGACAGCATAGTCATTTCTTCTCAAAGGTCATCAGTAAAACAAACATACTTCTTAAAAGAACTTCTTAGTCCCAGTTTGGCTCCAGTTCCAAGGGAGAGATGGTCATGTACACCCTTGCCTGTTCTGTGCTGAACACGTTGTACCACCACTGGCATGTCATGAAAGGCTTTTGCCTGCTCCAAACTGGCCAAGGCATCAGAGAAAATGCCAGATCAGAAAATAGAAATGGCCACAGAGCGTCTGGGACAAGGAGTGCCAATGTGTGCTGGTAAGAAAAAAAGTACCTGATTCTCTTGCTTGGCACGTTTGTAAGTATCAGCCATGCATGAGGAGCCAGAGAGGAGGAAATGTTAACAGGAGCCCAGACTGTGGTCCCTGGTTTGAGCAAAAATACTCAGCAGGCATTGCTTGCTGCACCTTACACTTACAGAATAGAGAGGAGGTTCATTTCTTCAGCAGATTAAGAAACAGGTAGATTGAGCAAAGCAATAATACAAAGAGAAAATCAAAAGAAGCATTCAGCCAAAAATTAATGTGTTAATAACATTTAATAAAAAGCTCTGCCTTGCCTTCTTCAGAATGTAGTAAGGGTTCCCCTGCCCTCTTTTTTCCTTCTTCACTTTCCTTCATTTTAACTTTTCTTTTTTCTTGTTTTTTCTTGATTTTGAAAATAGCTAAAGCAATATAACTCCTTTATCTGTATCTCTTGGATCTGATTACACTGGGAGTTTACACTCTGGATTTGAACCTCAGCTCAGGTCTTCGTTTCACAACTTGCCTCTGTTTTTCTGACAGATGACTCTGGATGCAAATATCCTCAGACTGTGGAGGACACTGAATAGATCTCATCCTGTGTGCTGGAGTTCAGTGATAGCTCTGGTTCTCGTATTTCTCTCCTGAGCAGAGCTAAATAGTAATAATTTAAAAGATTACTAAAGTTGAATTTTTTAGGGTGGTAGGAAGGGTAGCTTGGTGAGGAATAGCCCAAGCCTAAAGCCCATCTGGATCTCAGGTAGTCATCAGGCTGGTATGATAGCCCTTACCCCATTTGCTTCTGCTTACCTGCAGGAGATGGAGATAGCTGATTAGACAAAGGGAAGCAAGGTGACGTTGAGATAACTATGACTGGTACAATAAGAAATGGTCAACAGCTCTCCAATAGCTGCATGGGTCATGACAAGGGACCTGGTAAGGTGAGGTTGAAGGAAGGCCTAGAAGGGGATGCATGGAGTTTCTTCCAGATGTGAGCACATCATAAAACCCTCAAAGCCTGTTGACAAGAAACTGAACATACAGGGGAAAACCAGTTTGGAATCTGGGAATTTTTGCCTCTCATTTTTTGGACTTTCTTTGAACATATGCCATAAGAGGAAGTTTCAATATCCTAGAAGTATAAAAGTCTAAGGCACTATTTGTCTTGCTTGTTTGCTTTTTTTTTATTATTTTTTTTCCTTTAAATATAGTGTTCTTACAAAGGTCCTTACTGACCTAACCTCAGGAGACTGTTGCAGCAGAAGGGATAAGGATTTGCCATCTGCCTGCAGCTGATGTGGGAGCTGTGCTACTGCCAGCCCCTGTCACCACTCCTCCCATCCCCATGGTGACCCTGGGGAAAGTCTTTGCCAGAAGACTCAGTGGACTTGTCTGGAAGAGCTGCAGCCTGAGGCAGAGTTCGTGTTGCAGGACCTAAGTGAGGAAACACACTGGAAGATCTCAGCAAGTCCCATGGTCTTCTCTTGAAGGAGATGGATGAGGGTTGGTGGTGGAGTTTTGATAGCACAGAGATTGTCCTAATAGTACAGATGCAAGGGCAATCCTGGGGAGCATCACAAGAGTTATATCTGGATCAGCTACAAGCCTCATATCTGAAAGCAACCTTTGGAGCTCTGTGTTGTTCCAACATGCTGCTGTTTATTGGGTACTGATCTTGACAGGAGATTTTCCTAGCCCTTTTTGGACAGATAAACAACAACATCCTGGCTGTCCCATCTCAAAAGCACCCTCACTGGGAAACATGTGAAACAAATGACATTTCTTTCTTGGCATAGAACACCTGTGAAGCCTTTGTTTATTTCAAAGCTGCCAAGGGATTTAACAACTCATTTGTAAAAGTGCCATGGCCTGGTTAATCTGTTACAAGTGTAGTTATTTTAGCAAGGGACACTATCACTCAAAGTCTCCTCCCTAGATATTAGAAAGAATGAGGCACCACAAGAAGATGCAAGAAAAACCAACTCAGTCTCTGGGCAAAATCTGCAGACAACAGCAACAATCTAAACTGTCTAACTATTGGGTATTTCAGTGAAATATCTAAGTTTAGAAAAAAGTGAATCTGGGTTTACAAAAGTGCTGTATTCACTCTTCAGTAGTGTCACTGATCAAATTTGCCATCATCTTGCCTCTACATCTACCTAGACTGGAAGTTATGTGCTAGCAGTTAAGATGGTTAATATTTTCTGGTGCCTTACAGAAATTGCTAATTTGCAGGTAAAAATTGGAGGTAATTAGGACAATGCTTTGCCTCATGCAGTCTTCAGTAGAAAAGCCTTGTTTGAAAGGTATGGCATATTACAGTTTTGGCAGACAAATCATTCTGGAAACAGATGCAATGATGTTAAAATAGCCTTGCTTGAATTAGGTTTATTCAACAAGCCAGAGAGGGGGGAGCTGGAAATAGCTCAGAGGCTGTATAGCTAAGTATGGACTGCTATAGATCCTGTCCTTTAGGGTCCAGTTGTCCTCTGAAGAGTGGCAACATGTGTGTTCTCCAAAAATCCAGCTATACCCCCAGCTGCTCTAAATCAAGCAACTTCCCTGGATCTTGGTCAGATGGTGTATTGAGGCAGTGCAAAGGGCCCTGGTACAAATGGGAATACTGGGCTCCACATCTCATGAAAGTCCCAGCCACTTCTTCCTGCAAGTCTCTCCACTGAAGAGGCTGCCCAATGCCCCTGCATTGTGTGAACAAGTTAGTGAAACCCCAAGGAGCAGAGAAATACATTTGGGTCCAAATTTGGAGTTGACATACAGCAGAGCTATCCAGAAGGGCGTAAATCAGTGATAAAACCACTGCTTAAGACAAAGAGGTCTAATGAGTGAGCACCCACTGAGCTCCACAAGCCCCCTGGACCCTTACCCTCTCACCTGCAGAATGCTTTCTTTTTTTTTTTTTTTTTTTTTTTTTGGAAAGGCAACACAAAGGGTGATTTCTAACCCCTTAAAATAAAATGAGATGTGGAGTAAAAAGAGCTTGAGGAGAGTTGGCCTCCTTGCTATGGTAAGAGCAGAGTGCCAAAACCCTCCATTCTCTAACAACTCACGGAATCATCTTTCCCATCTCCCATCCCAGTGCAAGTTGTCAAGTGTGAAGGTGTGGGAGAAGAGTGACACTTTCTATCAGCTGCACAGGAAGGGACAAGAGGACAAGAGGCAGGACAGAGCTGAGTGCCTTGAGGAGCTGATGAGCACAGGGGAACAAACACAGGCAGTGGTGGCTGCGTGTCAGCCAGCAGAAGATCCTGTTTGCTAAGGGATGGGGTGACCAGGGATGTGAGTGCCAGCTCTGTTGTTATTGTCATGTCACAAGGAGTAAGTGCACTGGATTCTACATGCCTGTGTGTTTGATCAGGAGAGCACTGCTGACAGAGGATAAATAAACAGAGATAAAAACAAGATTAAGCAGGTCCTTCTCCTTATCGCTGCCTCTTTATCCTTATTGATCTCTGCCCAGTCCCTTTTCATCTAGACTGAAATTCCTCACATGCTTGAACCCTAAGCTGTCACATCTAATTAAAAACATGGTACAAAGCTTTGAATGCAGCAGTGGGTATTTTCAAGCACTGGGCAGCTGTATGTTCAGCTTTTTGCCTATTTCTGTGAAAACTCATTTTGCCTTTGTAAAACCCACCTGGGTTGGTAGCCAAGGAATGTCAGACGTGAACAAGCGAAAAACAAGAAAACTGAACAGATCCAACCCCAGTGGTGCAAATTTTGGTTACTTTGTCTGAACAACATGGGCTTCTTTACCTGGGAGAGAGAAGATGCTGTTCCTACCCCTGTTTGTTTGATGGGGACATCCTGGCAAATGGGCCAAAGTGACAAATAAACCCATCTCCATTCCTTGCTCTCTCACCAGCTCTTTCTGTCCATTGGGATGTTTCCAAAGAAAAAGTAGTTGCTATCTGCCTCATTTCAACCTCATCCCTGCTTTTGTTTGCTGCCAGTTTTCCTCTAGGGCTCCTCAGCTTCCTATGCTAGCTGCTGCCTTCATACCCACCAGATCATTCTGAATGCTGAACTCGTTCTGAAAAACTGAGCAGTTTTTGTTCAAGGCAATTGAAAGTTGGCACAGGTCACTATCACAGCAGAGGTGATTCCTTTTTCACAGGGAACACTTCTTTCATGCACTGAGCAGGACACTCAGAGGTGGGTCCACAAACACCATGCAGGTCTAAGGTCTGCATGGATGTCTAACAAAATCCAGGACATGGCTTCAAGTTGAAAATTAAGTCCCTTGTGTGATGCATCTAACATTGCTAAGATGAACAAGGCTCAAATAGAAGGATTTTACCAGCCTAAGGGTAAAAGCACAGAAAAGGACACATAAATAGTACTGTTCATTTTCTGCTTGACTTTTTTGTCTCTACATTCTACCATGTTCTGTTTAATTTTGTTAAAACGTTCATAAAAGGATCACTTGGACATGGCTTTCCCTCATGCTTTCAGGATCTCTGGAAACTATTAGAACTCTGGGTTTGGCTTTGGTTTGCAGAAGTGGTTGGTGGTTTGAGGTGAGGTGAGGCAAGATTTGTAAAGGGGTGGGGGCAGTGCTGTTGGGGAGATTGGCAAAGCCAGGGAGTAAAACCAGGAATGATTCTGGAGACACAACCCCTGGTTTTTGATCTCCTGTGCGCATAGCACTAGACACCTTCCTTTTTCAGATCTGAAACATGCTAGCAGTTTGGGGACTGCACTGAGCTCTTTCCCTCCCTGAAATCAGGACCCTTGACTGTGTCTCAGGCTGGGCATCCAAAATCATTGGCATTTTTTGAAAGATAAATCACATCACTCCATTGCTTTTGCAACTTTGTTTGCCTGTCCCTACAAATAAGAGACTTTTTATTTCAGATTTACTACCTGATCCAACAGCCAATAGGGGTAAGCAGAACTGCTATTTATTCTCTCCTATGCCATCATTCAAGACCTCACAGTTTATTGCTCACGGCTAAAACAATATCATTAGACATGAAATATGTGTTGCCAGGCTCTCTCCCCCCTCTCAGCTCTCTCCCTCTCCTTCCCCTTATTTTTTTTTCTGAGGTGCAAGGAAAGAAAACTTCTTTTCAGGATACGTTGTAGGGAGTGCTCATGAACTGGCAATTTATTTTCTTCTGGGTTTGACAATGCCAGGCCCTTAGAGCTTTTATTGACTCTGGCTAAACTCAGTGACAATTATTTTTGTTGGTTTCGAGTTGCCTTCTCCAGTAGAGTGTGAAGTCAGCAGGGTTTTTTTGCATGCTGAGCATGCTCTTTCAGACACTCTGTGAGGAGCAGAGGGAAAGATGATGTTTTTTTTCATTTTTATCCAGCTGCACTTTGGCATTCCCTGAACAGACCTTTTGTTACAAAGCAGGGAAAGCAAGGGAGAGGCTCATGACCAAGAAGGGAATTGATAGTCATGTGGGAAAGCAGATCCAGAACATCCTTATCTGAAGGAGCCTGCTTTGCTGCATGTCCCTGTTGGCAACCCCACTCGTGTGCCTCTCTGTGTGCACACATCGGGGATGCCCAGAGAGTTCACCTCTCTGTGGCCATGCACAAGCACCCAAGGACCCAGCCAGCAGTCTCCAGTGCATCCTCCTCCCTTCTGGTGCCCTCAGGAGCATGGGGATTCCCAGACCACCCTAATGCTCTGCTGGGCTATGAGGGGCCAGGATGATGATGATGATGATGATGATGAAGAGGGGCTGTTTCTTGGAAAAAGACATTCAAGCAACCCTTGGCAGAGATCCCCTGAAGCATTCGTGGCTTGTGGGATGATTTGTATATAGGATTTCACATCATCCCCTCTGTCTCCACACATCTGGTATTGGCAGCGCCCAATGAAGGCAAAATCCCCCCAAATAACAGCACTGTAGGTCCAGCCTGGGAAATGCTCCACAAACTGACCTGCACCTACTGGTCACTTATTGCCATTCTGAACATGATGTGCAGAGGTTTACAGAATAGCAAAGCTATGTGGTAAGGAAATAAAAAAAATAACAAAATCATTCCATCTATTGCTTGGATAAATAGGACATGTTTCTTCATTGCCTTATGACAATGAAATTTAGATTTCAACCACTGTAGATCAGTTCTTCTCTGCCTACCCACTCTGCAGAGAAGCTTTGAATGATTTCTAAGTGACACAAAAAGCAATTCAGTTTCTAAACTGGAAACACTGTGGATTAAGGTAGGTCTTGTCTAGGGGAGGAGTTGGGGAATGGTCCAAAATTACTTTTTAATTTAAATTTCTTCTTCAAACTTTTTCGCTGCTTTTAAAAAAAATGTCCCTCCAAAATTCTGGAAAATGGTAAAACCTAAAACCTCCCAAATTTACCCCCCAGATAACCTGTCATAGTGAACATTGTTGCTTACATAGACAGAAAAACTTCCTATCAGTTAAAAAAACATTTCTTAAGATAATGTCCCACTTTTACAGCTGTGATATTTACTAAAGGCTGACATTTCCATTGCCATCTGAAGACTCTCCCATTGCTATCACATTGTCCCAAACTGAGAAAATGCAGATGCAAATAACCTTTCCAGATGGTTTTACCTTCCTGAGGCAATCCAATTGCCCTCATCGATAGACATCAGGACCTCCCTCCAGACAAACCTGTCAAAAAGCAGAAGGGTTTCATTTACACTTCACAAAGGAAGGTGAAGAATTCTTTTAAAGAAATATTTAGTCTGCTGGGAAGCTTGGCCTGAAATGTCCCTGCTTCCCACTCATTCCTTCCCATGCACTACCATTAGCTGGTACTCCTGGTCTGTCAGGACAGATGGCTGTGGGTAGAAATAGGGTTTTTCCTTTCAGAAAAAACCTACAGGTTGATGTTTCATCCCTGATGCTGTGATGCATGGCTGAGCAGTGGCCCTACAAGGGAGTGGGGCAGTGAGTGTTGAGGCAGGAGCAGAGGTGAATGTCCAAGGCGAAGGAGATGATGGGAACTTCTTGGACTGCCTTGGCCACCCTCGTGGCCCATCTCAGATCATTCAGGACAGACACCTGAGTAAAATTCCCCTACTTCCAAGCAAAGGGTTTAGTGATGTTAGACTGAAGTCACCTTGGAGTTTTGAAAACAGGATAGATCCTGTCTCCAAGCTGATAAGTTATTTCAGTCATGAAAAGGGGAATTTCTTCTCTCTTACATGAACTAACAAGAAACCAAACATTGCCAGTTTTATTGCCTTTCTTTCCTTGCACAAAACTAAGAGCAGGCTGGGCAGGAAACAGCCACCCCCATACCTCCCTGCTTTCTGCATCCCACTGCCTCGGAGGTGCTTTCTCCTTGAACTTGAATCCCAGATTGTTGGGTTGGTACAATTCCTGCCTTGGCCCAAGAAGAGATGCTGGAACCAATCAGCCAGATCTGTCCTCACACTGCTGTCCTTCCACCTCCCTGGCAGACAAAACCCACAGCTCACAGGAGATGTCTGTGGTTTGGATCCAGCTGCCACCTCCTGCAGGAACCTCCAAACAACCTGATCCAAATTGCTTCACATGAGTTGTTGTTGGGCTCCTGACAGTAACTTTTCAGTCTGGATTGAAACCTGATTCTAGTTGTTGGTGTCTCCCCATGAGGGTCACATAAACAGGAGGTCAGGATGTCTGTGAGCTGGGGATGAATGTCACTTTCAGATGGAGAGTGCCTCACAGAAACATGCCAGTGTTTTTGCTGAAGAACACTTCTGCTGACCAACCTCTCTTCACACTCCTTGCTTTGATAGACCATCTCCTTCACCATGGTGGTACAACTGGGACATCCATCTTGGCACCTCAGAGGGTGGAAACAGCAGCTGCTGGCAGGGCCAGCCAAGCCTGCCAGAGTTTCTAAGACTTCTTGAACTGAGCATTAAGTCAATGTGAGAGGGATTACAGTGCCAAATGCAGTAATTAATTAGAGAGACCTGCTTCAGCAACAAGCTTTTCATGATCTACATCACTTGGCATGCCTGTGGAGGGGCTGTGTTAGCACTGTCAAGGCCCATCAAGCTCCAGCCCTTCCCACTGTGTGTGTTCTGCCAATTCATGAACCCCTTTCCCCTCACTGGTCTCTTTTCTCCTGTAGTGCCCGACTTCAGCATTGCTGCTTGCCTCCTTCACACTGATACTGCTGCTCCCATCCTTGAAGATGACACCACCCTTGCACCCTGCTGTCCTCCCAACACCTCAGTATGACATGAAGCTAATAGAAGAAATTTGATTTTTCTTGTCATCTTATGCCACAAAGAAGACACCAACATGTGTGAGCTGTCCCAGCCACTTTTGGCTGTCCATGAGGCATTCCCAGAGCTCAGGACCTTGCTGTCAGCAGTGCCTCTCCCTGGAGCTGGTGTAGCATCTCACTTCACCTCACCTGCACATGCCTAGAAGAACAGAGTTCACAGGAAACAATATT
This sequence comes from Calypte anna, assembly GCF_003957555.1. Taxonomy (NCBI): domain Eukaryota; kingdom Metazoa; phylum Chordata; class Aves; order Apodiformes; family Trochilidae; genus Calypte; species Calypte anna. Next base: position 16,531,632 of record NC_044249.1, on the reverse strand, counting down.
TGTAAGTTCTAAAGTTCCATTATTCAGGCAAGAAGCCCCTCAAAAAAAGAAAAAATACCCCCAAAATTAGATTATCTCTTTTTTTTCCCCCCAAGAAACTCCACAGAGACTGACAGATTTGAATATTTCAGTTGATGACTTTAATTCTGGTTTCAGAGTCAGTTCATTAACATGCCATGCTGGTCTTCTGGAGCATTAAGGAATGGTCAGACTCTTTCTGTGCATTATTTTAACTCAAAGTAAATTCTTCTCGGTATAGGAAGTGTGACCAGTATGAGGTACAGCATCCTCACTGCTGCATGAACACCAACCAAGAAGTGGTTCCTGCTGGAATGAGGGGAAAGACCTTTTTAACAATAAAAGTGTTGCTGTCATGGTACTACAGATAGGACATGAGGCAAACAGAGCAAGTCCTTTGCCAAAATTCAGGAAGGAAATTGCCAATGGGATCGGTGAGAGAGCTCAGCTCTTCCCTGACATCCTGAGCCAAGCATTATTGCACCTGCTGGGAAATTTCATCCTTAATTTGAGGCAAGAAAAGGTGAAAATGTTTGGAATTAAATGTTATGTATATCAGCAGGACCTTTTTGAGATTTTGAAAAGCAAGTGTGGACTGGCAAGTAACTAGAGAAATACCTAGAATGTTTATTCCATCTAAAATTCTAGACATTTTAGTATTAATGGTAGGTATGAGCATTTCCAGCAACTGATCTTTGGGAATTGCAGTTCTCAGAACAATCCCATTCATTATTTCAGCCCACTTCACTTGGAGCTCTGATTTCGAAATGAAAATTGAGGGAGGGAAAACACACATTAAAAGAGAGAAGAAATAGAAGGGTTCAAACAACTGATTTTCATTTGTGCATCTTATACTGATTTTCCTCCTTTATAATTATGCAAAAGAGAGGGCATCTTTTCTTAATTAAATGGGTAATGACTAGCTTGGTAGCCAGCAGTGCCTTTGGAGAAAAGATAGTATTTGAAAGCAGAGGTTATGCACAGAGCCCTCTCAAACAGGTCTTTGTGCCAGAGGCTTTGTTTTGATACTAGAAACATTTCCACTCCAGCAGCCTGTGATGGCAGTCATGTGTGGGATTAGGAACTGACTCCATTCAAATAACAGACAGCTGTTTGGAGTGAAAACTCGTCTCTGTCAATTTACACTCAAAGAAGGCAAGGCAAAAGGAAAAAAAAAAAAAGACCCTGGGCCTGGGAATCATTGTAGCTTAATCCCTCCTTTGGCAGGAGATAAAACTGAGGCTTTCCAATGCTCAATAATTTCTTGCATTGACCTGGAAAGAGATTTCTCTATTCACTGGTCTGTAAACCTCCTTTTTTATATTTACTACATGATGTACAAGAACTGAATCTCCAGCAGGGAAAACATGCCATGTTGGGCTAGGAGCCTGGGAAGAAACTTGGTCTCAGGTTAAATAACTTAGTCCAGCAGGAACACACAGTAGCTGCTAAAACCACTTCTGGATTGTTCTTTTAACTTCCAGCGGAAGGTTTTCTCATTTTCTGCAGAGTTGGCTGAGATTTCCAGAAGTGGCTGATGATATATGGGGGTCTGCTCTTTCAGTGCCAGATTTCAAACCCTGGAGGAGGGCTTCATTTTTGAGACTGAGAGCACAGCTCTTAGAGAGAGCCAAATATCTCCTGTGTATCTCAGATCCCTAGCATTTCTAGTCATTCTCTTGCAGGCTTTTATAAAAGATTTCTGTTGTATTTCACAGGAAAAACTGACTGTGCCACTTTTAGGGACATTTCTAAATACTACAGAACAAGTGGCAAAGCGATTGCCAGGGTTCAGGTCTGTGTGCACCTAAGTGTATCCCTTTTCCCTTCTCCTCCTCCACAGATCTGCATTTAAAAAATGAAAGCAAAATGTATTTAACCGGTTAGAAAATAGATTTCACTAGGAAATGAAACCCCTCCTCTGGGGCTACTTGGAAAAGTCTTTCCTCCAGGTGTGTCATCTGTCATTTCTGAAAAATTTTGCTCAATCATATGAAAAAGAGAAGAAAAGCTCTGGTGGTGCCATAATGTCCTACTGTGACATTTTGAACGCTTTTGCTTTTCATTTGGATGTAACTTTGGATTTAAGTTTTCTCTTTCCTATGCCTCATGCTTTGTTACCAAGCCAGCCATGGCACCTCCACCATACAACTGGTGAAGAAATGCTGGGGTGGGTGCCTGTAGGTTCATGTTGCACAGGGCCACCACATCACCCACAGTCAGACCCTGTAGAAACACTCAGTATCTAAAAGAAAAAGAGATCCCTTTCCTTGAAACCAACCATTTGGAATTGCTCAAGAAAAGAAGTTTATATATTTGTCTATCTATCTTTCTATCTATATGTTTATTTATTTGAGTCATGTAGGGGGTGTTTCCTTAAGGGAAGATTTAAGGGAAAGTTTGGTTTCATACCCATGTGAAATGAGCTTATGAAATCTTGTACCTCTCTATAAAACAGGACTTCTCCTCCTGGGGGCCACAGAAATCCACATGGAGAGTGCACCAGCTGCCAGGCCATGGCCAGGAGAAACATCCTCTGTCAAGATGATGCAAAAAAGAGAGAGTAGGAAGGAAGGGGATGGAGAAGTGATTTTGCATAACGCTTTGCCTGCCTTGTTTGGATTGGAAGCTTCTCTCCCCATGGTCCCACAACCCTTAGATAGCTTGGAAATTGTGCCCAGTTCATTCTTGTGCAGAGAGAAGCTGGGGCTGTCTGCTGTGGCCGGTGCCAGGGCCCTCTGCAGCCTACAGGAAGGAAGGTCTTGCTCTTAAGATAAATAAATAAATAAATAAATAAAGCTAAAAGCCCCCCTTGAGCTTGGGAGTGAGGAGACATGGATTCTGTCCCAGGCCCTGTACTCCTTCTGGGTGGCCTTGGACAAGTCACATTGCTGACTCTGTCCAGCTCTGCCTGAAAAAGCAGGATGAAGCCTGGCAGGGGGTGGGGGTGTTGCTCCCCCCTGGCAGTGGTAGCAGAAGGAGAGCTGCACACCAGGAGCTGCTGGCAAAACCTCTGACATGAAATGGGCTTTGTAGCTTTGCTGCTGCTGCACTGACATCAGTGTCTTTGGGTGTATCTGCACTGCCCATGGAGGGAATTCCCCAGAGGATGTCCTGACCTGCCAGGTTGTGGCTGGGAAGAAGCCACACAGGCACTGATTGCCTCAGAGCAGGCTTGGGAGCAGCAGTGTGCACCACAGGCAGGAGCCTGGTGTGACACAGTGTGACACAGTGACACAGAGATGAATGATTTCTGTTGTCCCATCTGAATTTTCCCAGTACCTGCGGCTGCAGATTGCAGACTGTGCCATCAAGGGTGCTCACACTGAGAAATACAATTACTGAGCTCCTGACAGCTGTTAAAACCTATGGCAAGATGTTCTTGATAATAGTCTCTGGATGGAAGCCACTAACACAAAACTGGCAATTGGAAGATGTCCAGGTTCAGTTAAGGAATCAGGGACTTTAACCATAATGCTAGCATTTTATCTCTTGATATTAACCCTGTAACAAGTGCATGGACAAACCATCCAGCCCCTCAGCACCATGTTAGCCAGAGCAACTCTCCTTTTAGAAGGTACAAAATAGAGTGAGAGACTGAGATGAGTAGTCTCAGAGATAGATTAACAATGACCAAGCTTGAATCCTGCTAGTCTGGACTCTCCCAAAGGGTGGAATGCCCTTTTGGGGTGCACAACCCTGAACATGGACACCTCCCCTTGCTTTCCCTCAGCAAAAGCTGAGTTTTTTTCCAGTTGTTCCTCTCCAGTCAGAAACTTCCCCACCTCTCCAGGCTTTGGTCACTCAGTGTTTCAGTTCTTTTGTAAATGCTCAGCACTTCCCACACTTACCAAAGCAGCATCCACCTGTGAAATGAGGCTTGTCAGAGTAGCTCTTCTCTTTTTTTGGGATCTGAACACTTCAAAACTTAGTCTGGGAATTTTCTGCTTCTTTTCAACTGTACAAGCAAATCTAAGAATGTCTGTGACCTCTTGCTGCCACCCTGTCCTTGCTGCCATCCATCTCCAGGAGAGATCAGCTCTCCTGCACCCTAGGATAGCTCTGCCTTTATTCCTTTGGGAACTCACTGAATTTTGGGGATTATTGGAATGATATCAATCATTTCACTCCTCTAAAACAGGAGGGAGTTAGACCTGTTATAGACATAGCACAAAATAATTACTGTTTTTCTTTTTTTTTTTTTAAACCATTGAACTTCCATAGTTGTAGAGTCTTGATAAAGTCATTCCAGTGCCAAGAGGAGAAACACATGTCATTCCCATGGCTTCAAGCAAACGTTAAAGACAGCTGCATCTAAGTGCTTCAAAGAACATGACAGAATGTTCATTTTCCTTACTTTCATGAATGTTGCTCTGGATATTTTTTCCTTGGAAAATGTGTCTCAATAAAAAATGAATTTGTTTTGAACAATAATACTTTTAACACAAAGTTTCAATTCAAAATTATAAAATTAATATAATTTGTTTCCAATTAAATGGTTTTGTTGTTCCATTCTAGGGAATATTGCTAAAATGAGTGTGTTGTCTTGTTTTGGGTTTTTTCCTTCCCAAATCTTTCTTCTTTGAGACCGAGAGTTTTTAAAATGATCCTTACTTTGGAAAATAATAGACAAGACCTTGTGTGATGTTCACTCTGTAAATTCTGTAATATCAAGGAAATGTTGAATATTGACAGCAGGTTCATTTGCTTTTTTTTTTTTTTAAAAAAAAACTTTTACCAAGGTAACAGAAATTTTAAGAAAACTGAGCATCATCAATGTCTCCTGTTTCATCAGGGCAGAGGAGGATGCTCTGACTCAGAGGTTTCTTTCTTCTGTACTCATGCCAGGTCTTTTGCATTATTTTACTGGCTAAATGCTCACACTGGACAGCCTGTATCTGCAAGAAATTATCCCATCAACATTTAATTTTGAGAGGAATTCTAATCCAGCCAGAGCAGAGGTCAAGCCTGCCCTCAGTATATGTTGGGTGTATAAATTGAACTGAGAGGATGCTGTCTTCAAAGAACTGTTTTTTTACAGGGAGCTTTTCTAATCCATTTAGTGGAGAACAAAACGTGGCTGCAGACTCTTCAGAACCACAAGACACAACAGAATTTACCTTCCTGCTAAATTTTGGACCATTGCCTTGGAGCAATATGAAGGGGCAAAACTTTTTGCATTTTTTTTCATCCCCCATGAAAGTCTTGGTCACAAAGTGGGGGAGGTGTTATGAAGATGTGTACATAGTCTTGAGTTACAAGGAGTCATACATCCACCAGGAGAAGGAAGAGATGAAACCTATGGCTGCTCCTCACATTTGGCTGCCCTTGGAATTAACCTCCCATTGCTCTCATGGACACAGCTCCTCCACATCTGGAAGTCAAAGGTTCAACAACAAAGCTTCCAGAATGTACACAGCTCAGTCAGCACGGCCTTGCAAGCCATCAGATTCCATTGGGTATGGTGGCAACAGATGAAATGAGTTTGGTCTTCAGCTCTTCATGTGAGCTGCCTCTGAAAACTTGTGCTCAAGTTAAGGCTTCAAGCTCCAAGTGGCTCCAGACAGTTGTCACCTTGCTGCCTATTGACTCTGAACTCAACCCTCAGGCAGCCTGTCCCTTCAGCTAATGTGTCAGGATATCCTTGAATTATCCTGGTCATCTGGCATTTTCCTTTCCCCCTCATTCAGATCACATGCACAGGGGCTTGGGCATGCAAATACTTTGACATCTCATACTCTTAACATCACTACAACACACTGGAAATGTTCTTTTGGCTTCATTTCAGACTGAAAATGTGCACAGCAACAGGTCTTCCTTCAGCATAAAAGAGCATTGCTCCTCTGGGGGGATTTGTAATTTGGAAAGGAACAACTTTGAGGTGTTCAGTTTGTGTGTTACACACTCAGATCACTTGAGTGAAGTCTTTCCATCAGCCTTTCATAACAAGCAAAGAGTTTCCCTTTTGCACTGTTGGTTTCTGCAGGATCACACAAAGGTAACTGGTGTTGCACTGGGAATGGTGTTTGCTGATGTCCTGGTTTAAGAGGACCAGGATAGAAAAACCCTGCCTGGGACAGCAGCAGCTGCTGCCAGGCTGGTGATGAGGCAGTGATAATGAGGAGCAGCTGAGCCCATGGGAGGAGAAGATGGGACAGGTGACCCAAATGGAGCAATCACAGTGCTCCTTCCCATGGGGCTCAGTATAAAATGGCTCCCAAGAGAGCCCCTAGGTTTTTCTCTGGCTGGTGTGCCAGCTGGGCTAAGGTGCTCCTGCTGCTCCCTGATTCCTGCTGCTCCTGGGGTCCTCCCTGCAGAAGGACAGCATTTACCAAGGTCAGTCACCTTCTACCTACTCAAGGTTTTTCAGGTTTAAAGTCTCTCTCCTTTGTTCTTTTCTTTTCCCTGGGAGGGAAGTGGGAATAACAGAAAGCACCTGGCACTGTCCAAACCATGAGAGTTGAGCTGAATTCTGTTATCTCCCGTTTCCATACAGTGAATAAACAGGGGTAGTGATGCTTTCCAGCTCTGTGAGCTCCTTTGAACACCACTGCCAAGAAGGGCTCAATGATTTTGGACAGCATGGTTACAAGGAGCTTTGTTGTAAGACAAACAAAAACAACTGGCCTATAAATACATTTCTTACACTGGAGAAAAGCCATGTTCTGGCAGCCCCAGGCAGACCACCTGAACTCTGAGCAGATGCTCCCTGCATCCTCCAAGGGAGAGGCAACCACAAACAAGTCCAGTTTGAATACCTGCTGGCCTGGGGGTTGGTGGGACACCAGCACTGATGCTGCTGCCTCCTGGGCAGGGAAATGCTGGTCTGCAGAGGACTCTGTTAGTATCAAAATATGGAGACACTTTGCTGATGCTCATCATCACACACAAAAAGTAGACTCAAATTCATGGTCAGCTCCCCTGTGACCACAGTATGCTTTGTGGACCTGAGCTTGGAGGGGTCTGGCAGGAGTCAGCAGGAGGCAGTGTCCCCTGGAGCATCTCCTAGGGGACACTCCTGTCTTGTGCACCCTTGCTCAGTGCTGTGGCTGAGATAAATCAGGAGACTTGCTTAAAAAAAGACAAGAATAGGCTCAAACCCAAAGTTTCAGGTATCTAAAGCTGTGCAACCCTTAAGCATTGGCCTAGGGACTCAGTCACTTCTCTCTTACACCTATCTGTGGGCTTGCTCTTCTTTGAAGATTCTGACTGATATAATGAGACACAGTATATGTTTATTGTTCCTTTTATCATATTTCTTTTCCATTTAACAAGCATGTTGAGAAGCAGAGGGAAGTGATAAACAAAACCACACTAAAAGCAAACCAAATTTGTTCAACAACCTGGTAAAATCTGAAATTTGAGAAACCAAGCAAATCTTAGTTCATTTACCTACTGAGTTAATAATTACAATTCCTAAATAATAAGGCATTCTGTAGCCTGAAGTCCTCATTCTGAGTATGTATTTATATTAGCAGTTAAGTATACTTTTCATGGGCAATTAAGACATTATTTGCCCCTAGCTATTCACAGAAATCCCAGGAGGGAATCGGGGGAGAAGGAATTGTAAAGTCACAAGGATAACAGCCAAAGACCCTTTCCTCTTCTATTGATATTGATTTTCAGAATATAAACAGAGGCCTAAAATCCTGGATCTGGGTAATATACCTATTTTAAATGCCAGCTGTTGAGTAAATAGACCTCTGTGGGGATATGTTTGTTTGAAAAGTCCTTTGAGATTAGAGAATATTAGCCCGGCATTCAGCCCAAGACCTATTTTGTGGAGTGTCTTTGTTATTTTGTCAGCTTTCTAAAGCCTTTTATGATAGGTTTCAGCCCTGGTGATATTTATTCAAGTAAACCTAAGAATCAGAGTTAAGATGCAGCTGTTCCAACATTGGGGACATCTTTGGGTCTCAGTGTGTCCCAGCTGAACCCTGAAGTGCAGGACACCTTGGAGCAGAATAATAAAATGATCACATTCTGTTCATCAGTTTGCCACCACCATTTTCCTCTGGCAGTATATTTAATTAATTCTGTCTCCCTGCAGATGAAGCAGCATTGACTTTCCACCAGCTCACACTTAAGGTCCCAGCCTCAAGCTGGGCTAATCCTGGCACTTGCAGCCCTGTATTCTACCCTTCCTCTGAGGAGCAGAAAGTTAGATTAAAGTTAGATTTTTGGTATATGCAGCCAAAGAAAGTTTTTGTCCACCCAACAGGGCATCCTCTAGCCCTTGATTCTCAGCCTTGTCACATGGGAAAAGCATTCCCAGGCAGGACTGATCTTCTCTGGGTTAGTGAAGCCACATTTATTAACAGTAGTTAATAAAAGACATCTGGTTGTGGCTTACATTAAATGGATTTTACCAGCTAACCTGAGTCAAAATGCAGATATTCAGCAATTTCATTCTAAATCAGTTAATTCAGACCACAGGAAAGGTGATGTAAAATCCCAAAGTAAATGTGGTTTTGTGCTAACCCAGAGGTTGTTGTCACCAAAGGGCTGCTTTTTTTGTCAGCTTCAGTAGGCCCTTGAAATATAGAAAAGGTTGGCATTTGTTTGTCATTTGGATGCTTATGGTGTCTCATGTCCAAAGAAAATATAAAATTGAAAAACTGAGTAATCCCAACTGGATGACAGTAGGACTTCTCCACACAATGTACCTACTCGTTCATGTTAGGTAACTGATAACATGTTAGATAAATGAAACGACAAGAATACAAAATGTATTTCCATAACAAAGGCAATTTTCTGAACTCTGCTGTTATGCTGTGTCACACTGTGACTATCACAGGAGCACAGTAAACAGAAGCCAGAGCAGCCTTGGAGGTGAAAACCAAAAAGCAAGGATTCCTGTAACAACCCATGCTGCAATCCCACACATTGTTCCTTGCTTTCTCTCTCCATGTTTTAATAGACAGAGGAAAAAAAGCTACTTTAAAATCCCCCAGAGCAGTGTTTCAAGGGTAGAAGTCTGCTAAGGCCACAAATACCATTGCAGTGAGCACTGTGGTGATGGTGAAATCACATGGATAATGGACAGAGCTTGGGAGGCACTACTACAGAAATAAACCAGACTGGCTCCTGATGTGGCATGAGACTGATTTAATACTCCCAGAGAGCAACAAGCAGTAGGCATAATGAAAGTCTCTTTCCCCACTGGGATAATGTTCAGGGTGTGTAACAAATAAAGGCCTAAGCTTGAGAAAATGATGCTTAATTTTGGGAGAAAGAGGTACCTTCAGAGTGCATTTCATTTATTCCTAAAAAAAGGACATTATGCTAGATTAGATCAAAATCTGAGATCTTGCTTTAGATGCTGTAAGAGGGATCTTGGCATAAGCATCTCAATGTTCAAACTGACTTTTCTGTGCCTCACCTGTGTAAGAGGAGGCTCATGATATTCCCCCCTGTGTGTTTCTCATGGGTGCATCCAATAAATGAGTACTTGGAAAGCATTTTGGACTCCCTGTGCAGGAGAGAGCACCTTCCTCAAGTGTTATCATGAGTATTCAGTCCCTTGCCCTATGTTTGGGGAGGGTGATTTCTCATTTTTACAGCAACCCCACAGCTGGAGCATTGTTTCCACAGCTGGGTGTGGAGGGGATGCAGTCTCAATCACTGAACCTTACTAGGAGAAATCGTGGACCCCTCTTCCAAAGGCAAGATCTTCCACAAATACAGGCCTTGCTCTGGGAAGGAATTTCTCTGAGCAGAACACAGATGGATTGTAGGAACAGACAGAAACCCACTGTTAGTGAGACTGAAGAGAAAAACCTGGGTGGAATCCAGAACTTAACTCAGGTAAATAAAATGGTATATTTCTATGAAAAGCTTCATGAATAAGCAAAGATTATTTTTTAAAATAAACCCTTTCTGGAAGTTGCAGCATACAGTACTCTCTTCCAGGAATGCTACTATGAGACACAAGTTTTACAACTTGGTTGTTTTCTCATTAAGTAACTGAAGAGAAAAAATAGAGTTGCACAAACTGGGCTGGAGTTGGAATGCTGCTTACTGCCAGTTCTGCTCTGAGTGCTGCTAATCTAGCACAGAGTGAGAGCTTCATCCCTTAAATTCAGCTTCCCTAAAAACCAAGTATTTATTCCCTACTGTTTCCTGCAGGTCCCTTTGTAGGCATGGCAAGAGGCAGAGGGTGCCCTGCCATGTGAGACACCTCTCTTTGGGGAGCTCATCTTTTTCCTTAGACGACTCAGGGACCTCAGTCCCAACTGCCCTCTGATTTTGTCAGCAACAAAACTTTGGGAATTCCAGCCAGACTGCATCCTCCCCAGCTCTGGGGCCAAGGTTCTGCTCCTTCATTCAAGAAAAACATATGCAAGAGGTTATTCAACATGAGCACATACCTAAAACTCAATGGAAATTAGGTGGATGGGGAAGTGTGTCACTTAAACTCCTGGTACGTGAATATGCAGCATAGGGGAGAGAGGAAAAAGTCTTTTACATTTGTTTTGGTTAAAAAAAAAAAAGAATTTGGACTTGACCACAGTTACTTTCTGTGAATATTCAACAGCTGAACTATGCTAGCAAGGAAGTTTGTTGACAGTAAATGTTCAGCAACTTTGTGAAAGCAAATTTGGAAGTTTAAAATTCATGCTACTTTCAGCAAGCAGAGCTGTGTGTTGCTTCATCTTTGTAAAGGACTCAGCACACTGGCAACTCTGCCAGAATGAAGGAACAATAATTCTTTCATGAGATCACTGAGTAAATATAAGTTTCCATGAACTATTCATATAGCAAAAAAATAACAGTAATTCAGGCTCAGATCATCTCTAATATAATTATGGTCCTGCACCTCCCATCACTGCCTGTCAGTTCTGGCCCTGTTGACTATTTATGTACAGATTTTTTTCCTGGTGTCTACATAAAAGAGAGAATCCTCTCCTTGTTGTTCAATAGGGAGAACTAATTAAGAAAAATAAATCTTAGAATATGTCTGCCAGTACAATTATTAAATTCAACAACCTCATCACTTTATGCTACACATGACTTCCTGAAAGCAGCTCTCTATAGACCTCAAGGGGCCAAATCTGTCTGAACAATATATCCCAAATGTTGATAAAGGCTGTTTTCATATTGCTAAACTGGTTTTGATCCATGCAGAGCCACTAGGATAGTAATAACCCCAGGCTTTTTCTGTGCTTGATAAAGACAGAGGAGTGCAGAAGATGGATTTGATATTGGAAGATGCTTCTCTTTATCTCTTAATTACAGAGAGTCCGTGTCAGGCAACCAAACTCCTCTTCACTTCATCAGGCACTTCAATAAGGTATATAAAGCAATTGGTGACTTTCCTCAGAAAGTCATCAACTTCTGATTCCAGAACAAACAAAACTCCTTCATTTAGCTACATGTATTTCCCCAGCTCCTGTACAACCTAGAATCAGAATGGTTTGGTTTGGAATGGAGCTCTGAAGTTCATCTGATCCAACCCCTGTAAGCAGGAGCACCCTCAACCAGACCAGGCTGCTCACAGCCTTGCCCAGCCTCACCTTGAACATATCCAGGGATGGGGCCTCAACCACCTCCCTGGGCAACCTGTCCATTGTCCCACTGCCCTGAACTTGTTCCTAATATCCAATCTAAGTCTACTTTTCTCTCATTTAAAACCATTGTTCCTCATCTTGTCACTACAGACCTTTGTAAACAATCCCTCTCCAGCCTTCTTGTAGGCACACTTCAGGTGCTGGGAGGTTGCCATTAGGTCTGCTGGCTCTTGGAAGTAAAGAAACAAAACTATTTTCACAAGCATTTAATATTTTTTCCTCCCATTTTTATTTAATTATTTAATAAGACAAAACTTTATAAAGATTAGGTCAGGTCTGAACTTCAAAGACAGTAAAATACCAGTCTCAAAATTTCACCTAGAGATGGACAGATGCCCCAAGCAGATGCCCAAAGCTTCATAGCTGCCAGGAAAGAAGCTGTGGTTATAATACTCCCAGGAAAAATATTCAATAATTAGACATAGATATTGCTATTGCAATAGATATTGCATTGTATTCCAACTCTATAACAGAAAATACATCAACAGAATATGTAATGTATGCATACATCTCAATTTGAAAATAGGTCCTTATGTTTCTAAAAAACCTTTGCTACATTCAGTCCTCTGTCATGACACTACCTTTTCCCACAGTTATGATAAGAAATGAATTAAAATGAGACTTCTCACTATGCAGAGCCCTAAACACCCTGCTGCAGGCTTTGTTATCATGGTGAATCTCTTGCCATGTGTGTTTTTATCATAGAGAGCATTAAATTCTCTGATAAGCATTATGCACACACACATAAAGCACAGCTACCCTGTGTGCAGCCAAACCTCAATGTCCAAAAACACTTCTGTCCTTGCAAGTGGTCCAGTCAGTGCAGCTCCACATCTCTGCTGAGCCCCAGGAGAATGTGCTGCTTGCTCCTCCCTGTTGCTTTGCCTCTGGAGCAGGACTGGGATGCTCCTATGGTCACTGTCTGCAGCTCAGCTCCCAGACAAAAATTCCCTGAGCTGCCCTGTCCTATTTGCTGGCAACAGTGTGAGCACATTGCCAGAAGCATTTTGCTTCTGCACCTTGTTTCAGGAGCCTTCCACACGTGTTTTTCTCTTGCACTGTACCCAGTTTTTATTAAAAGTGCTTTGGCTGGAGCTGAACCCTGTTGACTTGATCAGGTCAGATCAATAAATTGTAGGGCTGTTTTTCTGACAGCTCAGAAGGACACATTGGGAAATGTTCCTTTTTGAAGCACTCTGTAGGAAGTGCTCCAGACACACAGATGGGGAGCATGTGTCTGCTGAAATGAAACGGAGCTGGGGCTGCACACCCAGAGCAAAGCACTCGGCCCTTTAGCAGGGGAAGGCCATTAAAAGAGCTTGGTGATGAACTCGTGCAACCTAATATCTCAATGATGATATACACGTATTTCAACCACCTAATGAAATTGGGTGGTTTTATTGCTTTCTTGAATTTAATAACATACGAAGGAAAAATTAAATGACCGTTTTCTCCATGGTGGAGGCTCTGTTTTCAATTGGTATCTTGTTTCATTCATTTTCTTTGTGTTTAAATGCTGTTCTACCCCCCCTACATTGGCAAAGTTTGAACAAATATACAACCCACAAAAACTTAGGAAAAGGGTTTCTGGTTTCCAGTCAAATCTTATTGAACCCAGTAAAAAGCCACCTTATGGAAAGAGTCAGGAAATCTCTTAAGCATGGTCATACACTCATCCTTATTCAGAAAAGCCTTTAAGAATGTTCTTAGCTCAACTTCATTGGGAATTAAGCACATGTTAAAATTCTTTCTTGAAAATAATGAAAAGGTCCATTACCTCCCTGCAGTTGATTGGTGTCTTCATCCCTCAGCCAGACAGAACCAAGTTTCACTGTGGTAGGTGCCAAACCTCTAACTGAGCAAGGCTGGAGGGCCCAGGGCATCTTGTTAAGATTAAAGCTCTGTGAATATCTGGGGACTGTGGGTTTGCTCCTAAGTCACCTGCCAACTTACCACTAGGAAAAAGAAATAAATATTTCTTTGAATTATTGAGTACAGAGAGAGCAGCAGATGAGATACCTGATGTTTTTTCCTGTTTGCCATCTTTGATGATCACAGGTGAGGGGTGCTTCTGCAAACAACCACCCTCCCACTTAGGGTTTGCTATAGCTATTGACTTCTGCTATATAATTATAAGGAGAAAAATCCTTACCATGTCCCATTGCACAGGGGATGAGACCTGAGGAAATGTTCAAATCATCTGCTATTGTGCATCCTCAATTGACTGAGAAGGTAACAGTGTTTAAGTCCCAGAGATGATAAATGATTCAGACCACATGTTGTCCTGAGCTGTCACACCTTGCCCCCTTTTATCAGTATTTCCAGAGCTAGCTGCCCCTCTTCATTGCCTGTTATACCTCACATTGGTGCTTTGGGCCATTCTTCAATCAAAGGGGGCAAATCTGAAATGGACCAATGCTGGACAAAATGCTCATGTAAGCAGATATAGGGGTGATGCTGAGTTTCTACAGCCAGCCAAGGCCTGGGTGTATTTCCCCACCTGCACACCTCAGGGGAACAGTAAATCCATCATTAGTGCCATTGCACATATTTCATCAATAAAGTACTTAATGCACTGCAGAAGAAATGAGAATCTAATAGCATTCAAATCAGTTTGTCACAGAAGGAGCTGGCAGGCTGCCCTGCTCACTGAAACAACAAATTGACATCAGTCCCACACAGTCAAATGAGTCCAGCAGCCAAGTGTTCCCAGAGGCCTGAGTATGAGGCATAGCTGTGAAAGGGCATGTGGGAAGATCATCAATTAATTTATCAGGAAAAAAGCACCAAAAAAATCAACATGTTGTTGAAACTTTAGTAATGTTTTGGAAAATGTAATTCTTGCCCACTCACAAGATTTTGGGGGACAAAGTGGGAGGCCAACTTACCCAAGGCAGGTGGTGACCCACAGGGCTCCTGATCTGCAGACAAGCAGCATTTATTTCTATAAAATACACTGAATTAAACCCAGATGGGAGAACTGTCAAATCTCAGTTCTCAAGTATCTGTCCCAGGAATCTCAGACTCAGATGCACTAGGGCTGAATGCACCTGTAACAAGTGATACTCTGCCCAGGGCAGGTGTTAGAGATTGTGTCTCTGTGACTTATTAGCAAGCACGGGCAGCTATCAAAAATCCTTTAATATATGTATAAAATTCTCAGAATAAACAGTGATTGAGAAGCTGTTGAACCATAGGGTGGAAAAGGGCCTCAAGAAGCCAGCTAGTCCTTATTTGGTTATCCAGAATCAATCATAAGCAGGTAATTCCCCACAGGCTTGCCTGGTCTTAAACTCCTTTGGTGACAGAATATATTTTGCCTGCCCAAACTACCTAGACCAAGGCATCCCTGTCCTTTGCCTTGGAAAGACTATTTTAACCCTAAAGTATGTCTTGAGTTGTTATTGACCTAATTTAAATCCACAGTTTGTCAGAGCCATCTCTTCAGTTCTGAAAATTTATATCCTTGTGCATCACTCATTTACTGTATGCACTCATTACTCATACTGTAATGCACTCATTTGGAGGTGAAACTAATTTTTCTTCCACTTTTTCTTGCAAGAAAAAAGAAGTTTTACTCGTGTGGGTCTGAACCCACAGTTGGAGGTTGGGAGATCAGTATCTCACGCATGAGACCACTGGGACTGCTGCACACAATTTAGAGCTCAGATTAGTAAAATCTGTTGAAATTCTTTCTATGCCAAACTCTTTTCCATAGAAGCTAAATTCTTGGACAAAACTGCATGTTTAGTAATTGAGGAAAAACTATGAAACTATGTCAGCATCAGAGGGGGTCAGTTTGCTGCATCTTAGCAGAGGCAGCAGGGCACTGCAGTATGCTGGGTGTACAGACTTCATGCTGACAATATAAATAGGACACTGATGGGCATATCCTTTCTTTTAATGTTGTATAAGTGAGAAAAGGTGATCTCTAGTTTTCTACAGTAAGGGAATATTGTCTATTCCCTGATTCCGATGCCAACTCTGCATTTATATTCCAACTGTATTGTTACAGTCCATTAATTTTTGTAGACTGAAGTTGTTATAGTGCCACACAGGGAAAATATATAGCACAGATGTGTTTGCTGTTATGAATCTTGCTGTTTCTTTTCTTTTCTTTTCTTTTCTTTTCTTTTCTTTTCTTTTCTTTTCTTTTCTTTTCTTTTCTTTTCTTTTCTTTTCTTTTCTTTTCTTTTCTTTTCTTTTCTTTTCTTTTCTTTTCTTTTCTTTTTTTAGCAATGGCTGTAAAAAAAACCAAAAAACAAAACACTACAAACAACCAATACTCAGTCTAAAATTAAATCCATCTCACTCTTTGGCTGGTTACAGAGCTGTGGTGCTAAACTTGGGAACACTCCTACCACCTATTTGCAATGTCATTAGGGTTCATTTGAAGTCTGATGGAATTTCACTTCTATTCCAAAGGACTTCAGTTGTGATGAATTTCTTTCTTGGACCAGAGAAAGGCTGTTCCAAAAGTCAATAGCAAAGGGCAAGTATGTTGCAAGCATCTCAGAGGGGTCTGGCTTGGCTTAGTCAGCTTTTTGTGGATGGAATGAAACTGCCATTAAAAAAAGCAGCTCCAGAGCATTTGCTCAGAGAAAACTTGTCCTCTGAAGTGTTCAGCTTGTTGGAGTGATTCTATCTCTCCATGTCACTAATTCTGAACAGCAGGATGAAGGCAGCTGGAGGACACCACCACAGCAGGCACAGAAATACTTGTCAGAATAATTCCCTGCATTAGGAGGATGAGCTAAAAAGGTACAGGGCCAAATTGGGTTTGTATTAATGCTAGCACGTGGAAAACACCAATGATGCTTGAATGTGGTCCTTTTGTCACACAGCAGTTCCCAGTAAACCAAGAAACCCAATGGAAATGCTGAAATGCATTGTGAATCAGCCAGTCCCTGACATCATTTTCCATTGGAATTCATTGTGTAAAGTTGTGAATCCCTTTAGGTTCCCTCCAGAGATGAGTGTCACTTTTGCATGACAGGAGAATATTTATGATCCAATGGAATACTCTTTCCAAATTTCTATTCATCCCTTCATCCAAAAAGGTATCTTTATATCCCAAAAAGGTAAATTCAATATTCCTTTTAAAAACACATGATATATTCTATATAGCTTACAGACATCTACATGCTTATAGCAAGCATATGCCCACAGGTACAAAACTGCCAATAAGTACTGAGTTAGTGTGGGAAACAGAAAATAAGTAGATTTTTATGCCAGCACCAGTGTGACTTCTTTAGAGCTGTACAAGTTTAATATGAAATATTAAATTAACACCACAACTAGCAGGTAGAGGTTTGCTCGTGTTCCCTGCTGCTCAGGCCATCCTTTCTTACGTGGTTTCATGCCTTTTTTTGAGTGCTGATTCCTTCAGTGCATCTTAGCAAGTTCAGTCATCGTGGTCTCAATGAGTAAATAAGGTGATGATTGTTTGCATCTGCAGAAGATGCATCCCAGGAGAAAATCCCTTTGGAGTCAAGTGTTAGTGTGGGCAGAGTTTATCAGGAAAACCTTCATAAGCAAGTGTAGAGCCTAAAAAGCTGTGCATGTTGCATTGATTTTCCACTTCATTGAGTGAAGTGAGTGACCACATTAAATACAATTTTTTCTACATTATCTGGAACATAGTCAACCATGTAATGAGAAGTAATTTTCAACAAAATGAAGACTTTACCATAGCGATTAAAAATGTAGCAGCAAAGCAGAAAATCTGATGAGGTGTTGAAATAAGGGGTCATAATTCATTTTTATGGGAAGACAACACAGTGAAGAGGGAGCCAGACTCTTCCTAGAGGTGCACAGTGGCCAAAAGGCCATGGAGGCAACTCACAAGAGTACAAATTCCAAGTAGGTACAAGAAAAAAAATCCCAGTGAGGGCAGTCAGACATTCAAGCAATTTGCCCTGCAAGGTTCTGCAATACCTGTCTTTGGGGATATTCAGAACTTATCTGGAATAGGTCCTGAGCAACCTGAATGAAGATAGTTCTTTTTTGAGCCAAGTGTTCAGACCATATGATTTTCAAAATAACTTTGCTGTATTTGCAGTTCTGAGACAGATTTCTTCAACAGGAATGGGAACTCCATGGGACTTCTGTGCTTTAGATTTTCTATCAAAAAAATCAAAATATTCCTGTAGTCACAGTGGCACTCATGTAGTGTACATCATCATTGTCTGTCCAGTTGTTTGGGTCCTTAGAGGACAAATATGATACATTTAAACACTCTATGAATAGCTATTAAATTGGAAGAGCAACTCTGTAATTTGTTTTTAGAAAGAATAGTTGGCTGTTGGCAAATGGGTTATAAGTCCTCAAAGTGCACTTGTAAGCATTGCCTGGGGAGCTGGGACATGCTAAGGGTTGCCTGGGACTTGTCTATGTTACCCAGAAGAGGTGATTTTCATGACTTCACATGCCCCATTACCTCGAGCCTGCTTGAAAGGGGGTCTGAAAGCTTTCAGGTGCCAAACCAAAGCCAAGATGTCCTTAGAGAAGTAACAGAGTCCCTGTTATTTGGAGCATGTAACTGAAGAGACACTTTAAAAACTGAATGTCAGTAGGTGAGCAGCAATAAGTCCTGAATGGGCAGCAAAGGAGGGTGAAAAAAGGCTGAGTTTACTTATGCTACCCTGGCTCACTTCTCCAGGGCAGGTATTTGCACAGGCTTCAATTCACCTCCTCACTCCAGAAGAGGCATGGAGAGCACTTGAGAACTGCTCAGATCCTTAAAATGGGACTTAAGTGGGACTTAAGGGCTGTTCCAGCCATCTGTGGGGATGGGAATGCCACCTACAAAGAGCAGCGTGGCCCAGACAAAGACCTGTTGATGGAGAGCCCACAGATGATGAAAAGCAAGGGGTTTGAATGTAGCTCAGACACAGAAAAGGGCAGGATAGGAAAGAGATGTTCAGCACTCTGGTGGGATACTGCATCCAGAGCACTGTGACTGTGAGGATGTGAGAGTGTGCACACACACATATAGGAAGAAGTAAACACTTCTAAAACATGCACACACACACTGAGTGTTTATTGTGATCTTCTTAGCATGCTTGGGAAGGTTGAATGAAAAATAATGTCAGGCTTGTTCTGTATTCAGCTATGGAAGAGGTGAAATGCTGCTGCTCATAAAGGCAGATTTGGCAGCTGGGGAGCTTTGGCAGGGGTACAGAGTTCCTTTGCAAGCTAATGAACAGCTCCAGCTGTGCAGAGCTTGAACTGTATCTTGAAAGCACTGCAAGACAGCTGTCCTGCTCCACTGCCCTGCTTCCCTGGCTGAGAGAGTTTTTAATTGTAAGCTTATGCTGGGCTTTGGGTCCTTCCCCTGCCTCTTCTCCCTTTGGCTGCGGCAATAACACAAAAAGAAGAACTTCCCCAGGGACACCTTCCAGCAGGTGTGGTGTGTTAGGAGCCAGCTCAAGGCTGGGTGAATGGTCCTGCAGATCTGAGCTCTGCAGGAGAGGCTGCTGCCAGGGCCATGCTCTGCATTACAGCAGAGGTTTGATCCTCACCCAGCCCAGACAAGTTTATGGATTCCCCGTTGTTCTGCTCCACTGGGAAGATAAGATGGAACTGCTTATTCTTTTGTACCATATTCTCAATGAAGCTCTCAAGGCAGGAGGAAAAGGAAGGTGCACTGCAATGCTTTGTGTTCCAATGGAGGAAGGTTTTCTGCCTCCTGCAAAACTGTCAGCTCTATTTAATGGGGCCATGATCTCAGAAGTGGCAGCTGTGTCCCCTGCTGTATCAGAAAAAGCCCAGGGCCATCCCTGCAATGCCTTTTAGAATGTGCTCAGCTCTGCATGAAATTAACAATATGCTTATATTAAATACAAGTTGCCAGGAGGTTAAATTACCACTTAACACTTTCTCAGTCAAGTGGTGAATATATTGGCCACTGGTTAAGCTTTCCTCATGCTTATGGTTCAGCTGCCACAGCCCATCAGAGGTGGCACAGCTCCTGCTCTCATTTCCATCCCACCACACAGCCCCCCAGGGCAACAAGATGTTTGCCTCTGCTCCTTCCACTGGCACACAGTTGAGAAACCTCAATGGTCTGATGGTTGAAAGCCTTCTTCCAGATTCCAGATGCAAGTTTATTTATGACCTTTTCATCTTCTTTTCTTCCTGTGTCCAGGGTTGTTTCAAATAGCTCTTCTTCCTTCAGGTGTTTCCATGAAATATTTTGTCCAGCTGTCTGGATGTGTGGGTATGTGCACACACACTGAAAACTCTGATTTATTTATTTAGAGACCTGTCAGCCTTCAGTCCTTTTAGCTAAACATTAATGTCTGCCCAGTTAGGCCTTTTCCTCCTGGTTTTGAAGTAGATGAAAATTTGTCCACCATGTTTTGGTGACTCAGTATCTTGGACATGACTTGTTCAGGCACAAAGCTATTTCACAGCAGGATGTCACCACCTGGATAATCTAAAAGAGTGTCAGGAGAGTTGCTCTGGTATGAATACTGTGACTCAAATAACTTGTTTTACCCAGATCATGTAAATTTTGGTTATATTGTTTGTTGAACCCATTTTATCCAGCAAGAAAAAGTGTCAACAAGTGTCAAAATGCCAACAAAGTTATCTGTTTTTTGTCAAAAATACAACCATTATTTTTCTTCTTGCTCACTGAAACTCAAAGTAAAAGCAAACGTTTTTGTAGCCAGGACTCTCCTTTGAGGTGACCTCTAAGGTCAAAACTGGGGTTTGGTTTGGGGCGACAGGTAGAGGGGATTGAAGGGAGCTGCACTAAGCTAAGAGTGGAGTTGCTGGAAGATAAAATAGGGAGTTGAAAGGAATCCCAGGGAACAGTTTAATTAGAAGTCTAGTGGGATTAGAAAAAAAATGCACTAACATGTTGTTCCTTAAGCGTTGGGACTTAGGGAATATTTCTTGGGCTTCCTGTGGCTGCCTTCCATGTGGATTCTCCCATGCTGTATAACGATGCTGAGCTCACACTGTCCTTTCCAACAAGCTTACTCTCTGCCCTCTACCTCACTGCTAATTTTCCTAAATATTTTAATACATAATATTGTGATGCATTCTCCCTTCCACTAAACTGCACTGAAATAATCCAACAGCTCCATAATTATTAAACAGGGGGTAAGCCTGACAGACAAACAAACAACTGCAGCACAGCTGCATAATCCCCATTTCCTCAGGAAATGAAGCAAAACGTTACAAACAGCGCCCATATCTTAAAGCTATGTAATAAATTAATAAGGACATAGATGTTCCCCCACTGAGACATTACTTAGCTCTGGAGTTGGCCTTTTTGACTTTTTTTCCACCTTCCTCTGAAGATTAAGAGCTTGATTGCAGCTGGAGATGGGACCCAGAGGCTGACTGAAAGGGTGTAGCTCTACCAAACCACCTCTAAACATCAAGTACACCTGGTTAAACACACTGCCAGGTGTTGGGATTTGGAGGAATTTCTTGCCTTCCTTTGCAGAGTGCAGACTGTCCCCTTCCTAGCTTCATCCATGAGTTTTCATTTAGATAATACCCTGGTACTCTTAGGGCTCAACACATCTCCCCTGTTCCTCTGAGTCAAACCATTTCTCCAGACACTTGTGGAAACTCCAACACTGAAGTTTTGGAATTTTTTGGTATATATCAGTATGGACCCTGCTGTGTACAGGATCACCTGCAGCACCATGAAGGGGCACTTGGTCACTGAGATGGTACCTTCAGTGACAATGTTCTTACCAGTTTTTCTGGGGGATTGACAATGATGGCCATGGCTTGTCCCTCTAAACTGAATAATGAGGAAGAATAGGTTCAAACATTCCAGCTGGTAATTTAAATCAGGTATCTGAGTTTCAGAGAGAAGAGATTTTATCTGTGTAAATTGATTATAAGTATTTTGTGGCCTTATTGAATCAGCTTCGCATCTTTTGAGAAGTATTTGGTTGTGTGCTATTATTTACTAATAACTTTTGTTAAACACTTACATTGCAACTGTGCTCTAGAAGCTTGAGATGTGTTCTGGAAATAGAGGTTGGCCCTGCACCCAAAACCTTATTCTGAAATAGATGAGGTGGAGAGGAAAAAAATACACCTTATAAACACCTTGTTGGGGTATAAAAACCCACTGTTAGCAGTGTTGAGGTAGATTATGGGAGCTCCAGATTTTTAATTATTTGTTGCTTTAGCAGGAACCAGACCAGCACTAGATGGACCTTGCTTGATGGAGCAGGCAGAGCTGTTTCTGCACAGGAAATCTGATATACTGGGGGGTACACCATGAACATGGGTGGGGGAATAATGTACAGGACTCTTCATCCTGTTGGTGTATGGAAAGGGGAGCTCTGAATAGTGCTGGTCACTTCTGGTTGGTAGGAGCAGCCATGACATTGGCTCCATCCCTGTGGTTGCATCTTTCTCTTTTAGCACAAATGTGGCATTCAACCCCCTCAGCAAATTGTCTGAAACTCTGTTATTGTAATGTTGCTCCATTTCAGTCTGTGGAAGCTAGAAACCAAAATTTTATCACTAATCACAATATACAGCAGACTTGCTGAAACAGCATTTCCAGCATCAAAGGAGGGACAGCCCACAAATATTGTGATTTTCTGAGCAGTCATAACTTTGAAATGAAAGGAAGCTGGGCTGCATGAGCTCATACCTTAATCTGGTACACTCAGATTGAGTGTGCACCCTGCATAACACGTCCCAGTGTGCAGTCACAGCCTCTTTCTGTTCCCTGAGGAGTGGAAAACACACTGCAACTGTCCCTGTGCACCTTTAAAACGGGGGAGAGGATTCAGCCCACCTGTTTTAGACATCAGACTTTTAACTTGTGCCTTCTCAGTTCCAACACATCAACCAAGGTGCTTTTGGTGGTAGCTTACTCATCTTTTCTAGCAAACAGACACAGAGATGGGTCATTTCTTAGTGGAAGGGAGACTTAAGTACCTCATGTAGGAGATTAAAGATTGGTGGGATGCACCATTTGGAATGCAAAGGTTGGTTTCCCTAAGATCCTCCAAAGCTAGCAGAGAGAAATTGCATCCTTTAGGGATGTAACTTAAATGAGGTGCTATGAAAAACCTAATTTAAGGCTCCAGCAGCTGTAGATGGAGTCTAAAGAGTTCAACCTATTCATTTCACTGCCCAGATTTAGAGGGGGACAGCAGGTAGCATGAACATCCCCCAGAGGATGTAACCTGGAGCATGTCCAGAGTCACAAAGCAGTTCCATGCAGCCTTGATCTCTCCCATGGTGTGCATTTATTACAGAGAGCAGCCTATGGAGAGATGGAGTGGACACAACTGGATACTTAGGAGGGACAAACTGTAGAAATTAATAAATAGCCTTCCCATAGAGACAAATGCCCTCCATTCAGGGAGAGGACAGTAAAAAGCGAACTTTCACCTCATTTATAAGCTCCAACAAGGATTAGTAGTGTCAAAGTGAGACTAAGAAACTATGAATAAGTCTAAATAAAAGATAAACTCCCTCAATCTTTAAATTCATCCCTAGACTATGAATCAGCTTTTCTTCTGAAGCTCTCGCAAGCCTGAAGGCTTGGGTGCTTTTTTCCATGCCTCTTCATCATTTGCACTAATAAAAATATTATGTCTTTCTATAAACCACAACTTTCGTGTCTACTGAGACCACCACAGACACAACATTACTGATCCATCTGTATAAGAACTCTTTAGCTCCCTGAAGTAACCAAGGATTGGTTTTCGGTCCTTTAAAAAAGCTCTTTCTAACCTCTGGATTTTTAATCCCCTTGACCACAGAGGACTGAAAAGACCCAAAGTTCATGCCCAGAGAGGCAGAACAAACCTTTGTCACCATATTCACCATTTTCTTTGTACAAGCAAATGGTACAGGACATACAGAGATCTATATATCATCAGTGCAGCATAAATACACATCAATGTGGAAACAAAGTCTAACAAAGAGTCCAACAAACTGTTAGAAGCTATTAGCAAATTCAAGCAAAACTGGCACAACTTAGACCCTGGAGCATCCTCAACTAAACCAGAAGAAAATAAGTAATTCCTCATAATTCAGCACAGACATGAAGAAAAAGATCTAGACCTGGAACTAAACTATTGCAAAGACCCAAGGTTCTAGCAAGATTAAATCTGCTTTGAAACTTACAGAGAGAAAAAACTTCAAGTTAGGGGGTTTCATGTCTGATGATTCTTAACTACACTAAATAAAAAATAAGATGAGGTTCAGTTTGGTTTTGGGGTTTGCTTCTTTTTTTTTCTTTTATTATAAAATGTCACATTACAGTGATATCACCAGAGTTTGATTTTCTTGATAATTATGAAGGATCCTAGAGATCTAGTCTGGTTCAGAGTTCTGCACACATGTTCTTGGAAATTTCACCAGTCTAAGAAGCTTTGCTGGACTTTCTTCTTTCAGTCAACTGCTGCCTCTTCAGAGTAATGGGACCTCAGAATTACCTAACCAAGAGAAAAAAAAAAAAACAAACTGAAAAAATTTTCTAGCCAATGTAACTATTACCATAATTACAAAGATGGGAACCAAAGCAAAGACAGACTGAAGGTGAGATCCTGACAAAGCACCAGTGCATGTTCAGGGTGTGATGATTCTGCATTTCCAGAATCATCGACTTGCTTACGTGTTTTTATCAGGTGGCTTCACACTGCACTTGTACAGTGGAAACACAAGAAAGCTGGAAAATCTGTCATGTTCTGAGATGGCAGCAAGTTCTCTGTGCTGTCACCCCATGGTGCCTCTTCTGAGATGCCAGAAAGCTGTGACCTCATGGCAAACTTTGTCAAGTATGCAGTCAGCCAGGAGCCAGTTATAGTAGTGGTATCTAAAACAACTAAAAAAGAACAATTCAAGCCAGGGAGAACTAAAATTGCTTGGGAAGAACTCAAATTAAGCCAATTCATAAACCTGGACATTCTTATTAAACTTCTTAAACTAAACACATCTTGCTATTTCTAGCATTCCAGTACAGTACATATATCCTAAACCACAAGGCATAAAGGATGGGGTTTCCAACCTCATTGGCAGCATGTTTTCTGTAACACCATACAGTTCATAAAAAGCTTGGCATGCATGGCTGGATTCATTTGTATCCATTAGAGAAGACCAGATGAGCTTGACAGTTTTATTTTCGCTTGAAGATCTCTTGGTACTGCAGGCATCAGACCCCACTGACAACTGAAATGTTGCTCACAAAGAAGAAGGAAGGATCAGTGACCAAATGAGCTGGAAACAATGGTGTAAAGCTGCATGGAATTTGCATGGAAAGAATGTGCAAACTAAAACTACAACTTATGTCTTAGGCCAGGGGGGATAAAGGATGATTCTCCCACACAATTTCAGCAGCCTTTGGAATAAGCTTTGAAAATAAAGGTCTTGCTTGCTTTTCTAAGACATAAAGTGAAACTTCTTCAAACACCAGTGGTAGGCCTGGTCTTATACCCATGAAGCTGAGCAGCAAATCTCTGTTCTTTTCCTGCATGAAATAGGCCTAATCTTTGTTTATCTGACCAGTTTTTAAAAATTTGCATTGCTGCAGATTCCACAGCAACACCGAGGTGAGTGCTAGTGAGTAGAGTTACCTTTGTAGGAGAGAAATGAGGTGTCTAAAAATCTTTAAAAATGTCTTTAAAAACCAAGAACCTTCCCGAGTTTTTGGCCACTCTTGAAGTTCTCATCAGTGTGCTGGTTTCAGTCTGGCTTTCCCAAATACATCTCCTCAGCCCATACTCATTATCTTGATAATTTTGATATTGCTTTCCTAGAGGTTTTCTCCCATAGTCCTCCTGCAAAACCACAAGCAAATTCAAAGCCCTCTTTTACCTTTGATCACAGGATGTCTATAAGCAGGACCTAAAATCTTTGTAGCAATGATTTAAAACACAAAACAAAAAAATCCAGAGAATCTAACTCTGGGATGGCTGCACAGGCTACAGTGTCTCTCAGTATGTGTATGAAGTTCATGGCAAAGAGTTTTGCAGGTCTTGAAGTCTTAGGGGGTGAGAACTCAGCCTGGATGTTTTTATAATTATAATTTTGTAATTATCCATGTCTATGTGCACATGGATGCTTTAAGAGATCTGTCTGTCAGGAAGGGATATTTGACTCAAGTGGGCAGTGGGTAGGGAGAAAAAGGTTGCTTGTTTTTTCCCCACTGGTGCTGCCATTCTGGTCCTTTATAAAGCCTTTGTACCCCAAGAAGCTCAGGGCTCTGCTGAGCTAGAGAAGCTGGAAAGTACACATATTCTATATTGAAGGTATCTTCAGGTACTCACAGACAAAACTAAACTGGGAGGTAATGACTGAGATTATACCAGCAAAACCAAGTTTGAATCATTGTCTTTGTGCAAGTTTTGGGCAGTCCCACCAAGCTACAGGGAGCCCCGTGACTGTCAGCATCTCAGGTCTAGCCAGGGGATACTGAAACACTGACAGGGAAGATCCAGTTTGCATCTCACTGGCAGAGAGAGGCAGTTCAGATTAGCATCAAAGGCACCACATCTTCTCCTGCTTTTCCTTTGAATTAAGATCTGTGATTGTTCTCTTCGTAATCTGTGTTTTTATGGAGCTGCCTCTCCCTGAAGAGCCCTAAAATATTTTGCAAGCCAAAGGCCTTACTCAGATCTGTCTTATATTGATATAAATTAAAATTACCCTGTTGGTAGATGAGAATCAAGCCCTTTGTGTAAACAGCATTCTTGAAACTCAGCCTTCTCTTGGTCAGAAATCAATCAGCTTGTTTGGCTTTAACCCTGCTGTCACAAGCAATAAACCTATTGCAGTGGGAATTTAGTGTGCATCCAGTAATGACTCCACATTTGATGATCTGGAGCTGACTGGGCTGATGGGTAAAATTCCTCAGGACAGGATTGGCCTCTTCTAGGAGGTCAGAAAGCCACTATAGCGAGGGAATGTTAACCCTAGGATCTCTCCCCCGTTTCAGTGCAGATGACCTTGGTAAGTCACACCTTGCTGCAAAGGTAATCAAACACTTTGATCTGCAGATCCCTGCTACACATGATGTTACAGAGGTGCAAGCCCCAGTACCAAAACCTTATGCTTCATGACAACAGCTTTTCATTTTCACAGGTCTTTTTACAGCAGCTCACAAGTCCAGAGCAATGTATTGGCTTAGAGTTTGAAAACCCTTGACTTCAAGCACCTGTAGGATAGCTGAGGCTTTTAAGTACTACTATGATGACTACCCAGATAAATAACTTGTATATGGAAAGAACAATTGCTAATCGAGTGACATGGCTTCTATTGAGCTTTCCGGCATTGGCTTTCACCAGCATATGCATTCACCTCCATAGTTTCAGCATCCTGACACTTGAAAACCCATCTGGGGATAGGGACAGGCTTTCACTGAGGTTTCTCTATGGATAACTGCAAATGAAAACCAGGAGGAGGAGGCAACAACAATAGGTAGCACCCTTTTTCCTCTCCATCCACTTATTTCCCTTAAGCCTTAAATTGCTCATTACAACACTCATCCTGCAGGATAAACTGGGGCATCAAAAGGCCTCATTTTAATTAATTGGCATTTCTCAGCCAGGGAAGAAAAAATGAGTGCACACATATGTGTACGGGAATTTGCAAACACAAAATACATCACCTGAGGCAACTCTTGAGAGCAAAACAGATAAACAAGTAACTAACTATCGACCTGGTTTTGCTTTCAAAGTCAGAGCATTGTGAAGGAGAGCAACTCTGCTCACACTTCTCTGTGGGGTCTTCCTGGACTTTGCACTACAAAAGCACAGCCCATGGAAAGCACTGAGGGAAACAGGCTCCCTCCCTGGCTCCACATTCTTCTTCCCTTGTAAACCCTTCAGCTAAAACACCCCGACCTTGGAAACACAGAGATCATTTTGAGGTCCTCAGTGGAGTGCTCAGATCTCCCTTTGCTTTCTCCCCAGAAGAGTTGCTTTAAATAAATAATAATAATGTACTGCCAATAAATCCAGGATTGTTTTCCCTGGAAAGATTTCTGAAGAGCTTGGGCAACAGCAGAATGGATGTAGAGGAGCATTTGGAACCAGAAGGAATAGATACACAGAGTTTTAGCTAACAGGCACCACCAAATCAAAGGCACAGAGCTAAAAAGCCCAGGGAGCTGTGTGTGCAACAGCAAAACTTCTTGTAGGTGTTATTCCCACAGGTTTCTTTGCTAGCAGGAATCTCCCAATGCCTGAGCACATCCCTGCTACCCGGGGATATACCCGGAGCTGCCGGAATGCGCGGCCACTCAGCAGCATCGCTGGGTTTTGATGACCTGGCTGCAGTTAGGCAGCTCTACCTGCATGGCAGAGAGTCCCTGGAGAGGCAGAGCTGACACCTCACAGCCCCATCAGCTTGAAGCCGCCGTCCCCAAGTGCTGGTGGCAGTGACACAGCTACCAGAGGAACTCCTGCCCTAAAGCATCTGAAAGCATTAAGGCAAATGAAAGCTGCGGGGAAGGCGCAAGCTGCAGGTGTCCAGCTGGGAGCAGCCCAAAGTGTTTGGTTCTGTGTAGAGAATTCATTAGCAGCCATTTTTTATCCTGAAAGAGATCACAGTCCTGGAGATAAGATTCCTGTTTTGGGATATTTCGTTGTCATTTGTAGCTTCTGATCTCTGGTTTTCCTCTTTGTTTTGGTTTGATTGCTCTCAGGCGCTGGATTCCTCTTTTCCCTCTTTTACTAGAAGACCACAGCAGCAGGATTGTTGGGGACCCAGAGTTTCTACCTCTACAATGGACATTCACAGCTCCTCAAAATATCTCCATTACTGTAGCAAAAGGACATGTACTTTCTTCCTAGCAGGCAGCTTCCAGCATGGAGTGGCAGGACAAAGACTCAAGACACACTAAGGAGTTGTCCATCCTATGAGCTCAGCAGGACTGTCACCCATTCCCATGGTAAAACTGCCCAAAAAGCAGACCCAGGCAATGTGCTTAAGCCCACTTTGCTTAAACTTAACTCAGAAAAGCCCCTTTGGTTCATTTTAACTAAAAATGCATCTTTTCCGTTTCACTGCAGAGCACTCCATAAGCCTTCTTTGGAGTCTGATGCAGAGGAGAATTGCAAGCAAATGGACACACAGACATCTGAAATGCAAGGGTATCCAAATCTGCAGAACATTACTTCCAGAAAGCCCATCAAACAATGGCAAGCTGATGGAGAAACAGCAGTAAAAATCTGGAACATCCCTGAAAATTCATGTCTTATGTGTGCAAATGGCATTGCAATAAGCTATTGTCTGGATTTCTACCTAAATTAGCTTTGCATACTTTTGCAGTTCAAGCAAAGAGAATGACCACAGCTTATCTTACTTGTCTGAACCCCAAAGTCTCTTCAGATGGTTTGCCCAATTTAATGGTCAGGGAGGCACATCTGATACTGTGCAGAATGTAAGTGTATTCTCCTTGATCTTTTTGCAAGTTCTCCAAACCTTCAATATGAGCTAGAAGCAAACTTCAGTGCTGCTGTGATGGAAAAGGACTGCTCTGTGACTTCAGAAAAGTGGCTTCTCCAGCCCATTTGTTTCAGGGATGTTGAATGTAGGTATCTCAACTCCAATGCCACTGTCACTTCACTGCATTGAGTCTGAGACAGGTCAGGCATAGACTGGATGAGACTAAACCAGGAGATACTCAAAGGGAATTTGTATTCAAGGGACTTTGAAGCCTTGGGAAAAATCCCAAACCTCTCTCTTTGGAGCAGAATTTAACATGGATTGCCATAGATTTCAAGGTTTTATGCCTCATTCCCAGGGGTGCTTTGCAAGCATGTCACCCTTAATTAAATAATTTCAAGTAATTACATTGCTTTTGAACACTAACTGTCAGACACATACATATATATACAATTTGTAACTTGCATGATCACAGCAATAGATCAAGTTCCTGAAAGTCATTGAGTCCTGCATAAAATTGCCTCAGTCTAAATTGTATTATTCTGTTCAATTGGGTTATAAAACCCTGGCCACCTAGGGAATCTGGTAGGGACTATAAATCTCTGCAGCTGGGAAACTGGAAAGCAGCCCTGCCTGCCTTACAATGTGAAGAAACCCTGCTTCCCATTCCAATTCAGCAGTGCCTGCAGAGTATAAAGACCTTTCTGAGCAAAATCCTTCAAAAATAGTAATAAAGAACCGAGGGGAGCCTAGGGAAGAACGAGTAATTATAGATGTTACTTGGAGGGTTCTGCTGGATTTTGAAGGACATTTTGAAAGCTGCAGCTGTGACAAGATGGGATTTTTTGCTCTGCAAGAGCTTGCAGACATCCTGCTGCAAGGTGTATGGACAGGACACATGCAGCACAGCCACACACTGCCCAGCTCCATCACTTTGTTGTACCCACTGCTTGTAAGGCCCCTAGAAACCCAGAGAGCTCCAATGAATGTTGCTGAACATCCATTTCCTAAGGCTATTGAAATTGGATTTTTTTTTCTTTCTGGTGACTGGCCAATGAATAAAACAATCCTGACGGAAGAAAACCAGCCAATTCCTGGCTTCTGTGTTAGGGTTGAATAGAGGATCAGCTCACACAGTAGGCAAAAAGGATGCAACATACTTGTGATAAACTGGTTGCCATTTATCCCATTTTCTATTAACTTCCATGTTTTCAGTTTTCTTTCCCTCAAAGAATTATTATAAAGCCTTGTATAGTGTTGAGGGCAAAGTAATGGCTCATTGGCTACCCAGAACACCTTGTCCTCCCCCTGCTTTTCTTGTTTAACTGTAGAATCCAAATCCTATTTTCCAGTTACATGAGATACCCATCACTGAATGAATGCATCATTGCTACTGGACTAACTGGTTCACATCCTCCTTCTTCCAGAATTTGGGGACAGAGATTATTCATCCCCAGGTCCCCCTTCTTCCTCCAATGTGGTCATTCCCATTTCTATAGCCTCATCCTCATTTGCTTTCACTTGCAAATTTACCCATGCCCTTAATCAGAGTGAAGGTTGTTCTGTCGTGAGCAGCTGAGCCAAGATGACACCAAACAGGCTGCAAGGGGAAGATCCTGCCTCTCTCCTCCCCCATCTCCCCATCATCCCACTCAACCCTGGCACCAACCTGAGGACCAGTTTCCTGACCTGATTCAACTTGCTAAAATGGAAAAAAAAGAAAAAACAAAATGCCATGTGCTTTGCCAGGGTAGTTTTCTGATGGGTTGAGGAGCTGGCACAAGACATGAGGTCAGGCCACATAAGTGTAGAAGGGAGATGGGAAAGGGCAGCAGATCCTGGGCTTGCTGGCAGAGATAAGTCATCTCTTAAGCCATCTCATCCCATCTCACAGAATTGCACCCTAAGGCAAAGCATTTGTTCAGTTTTGGTGCCATATTTTTAATCTCTTTGCTCTCATTGAGTTGTTATCCTCTGTTCCTCTAGCTGAAAACCCCTCTGGTTTTCATTTTAATTTCCTTTGCAAGGTTTAACTCAGCCTGACAACTGGTGGTTCTCACAAGCCCCCTATCCTTTTCTGACCTCTCAGATGAAGCTTCTTTTCCCTGCCAGATCTGTTTTTCAGCCCTTGTAACCTTTTACTCTGCCCACTCCAAATACCCTGTTTGAAGTGGATCTTGCACGTGGGTCAGTCAGGAGCCTCTTATGTTATTTCTAATAGCTCTTTAATCAGTACACAAATGCTTCAAAGCTTTTCCTTGGTCAGTATCAATTTTTCACCTGTATTAGACAAAATCTGCTTATTATCAAATTGTTAATTTAATTATTGCTTGCAGCAAAAATTTTTCCTTTCCACAGAACCCATGGTGCAGACTCACATCCCTGTACACAACAGTTTTTCCATTATGCACTGAATCTCCTCTTCCTCTGTGCTGAATCCAGGTGTAAGGACTACACAAGATGCCTCCCAAACTCACTGCCTCATTTCTGATTTTTAATTTTGTACAAGAGCTTCATACATACTGGTTTTAATCCTACAATTCTACTCTCTTCACTGAGGTGAAATCAGTCCACTGAATCTCTTTATTATTACTAATACTCCATAATCAGCTGTCTCAAAACCATTCTTCCTGATGAATATTTGAGGCATTTGCTGACCTCCATGTTATGACTCCATACCCCTTTTCCAAAGGCTGAAAGACTTATTCAAGGATCGCTTCTTTGAATGATTTATTATCCATAAATCCCCTCCACATCCTTTGGGGACTTGCTTTAGCTTCCAAATCCACCTTGTACTCCCCTCTCTTCTCTAGACCCTTTTGCCAGGTCGGTCAGCTCTGCTTTGTAAGGGCCCTTTTGTCTCCTGCCTTGCTGGGACTGAACCAGCAGTGCACTTTCTCTTGCCTGCAGATGAATGGATGAGTGCATACTCAGCTACCCCTTCTCCTCTATATTTTCCCCCTTCATCCCTTTATAGCCTCTTGGATCCCTGGATAGCTCTCTTTTCTCTCCTATTCTTGTTGAACTGCCTGTTCTCTTTTCTGGTGCTTTTCCTCATCTTCCTGCAATGCAGCAGCCCTCTTCTTCAGCCCTGTTTTTCCTGTCAGTCTTTTTTTCTGTCTTACTTCTTACAGTTCCCACTAGAAGCAATCAACCAGTAGTTTATCTTTCCAGTTGCCTGGTCCAGCAGATGTCTGAAAGACCTGAGCTGTCCATGAAGGCTGCATGCATCCTCAGCAAGCTTTCTGTTGCCCACTGAACCCTCCAAATTTCCTACCTCCTCTTATCTGGTTAAGACAGATACTATGCATAAATGTCCCAATATTTCTAAACTGCAACATCACCTTGCATTTTACATTTTACAGGAAGTCCTTCCTCCTTGGCTAATGTGATTTGTGTGAAACATCTTATTGCTTTAGCTACACCTGACAAAGAATATAGCTTGGCCTTCAGTGCCTGTATGAATAAGCAACCTTGCCCTGCATTATGGACAGGGAGCATGGAGAACTCTGTTTTCTCCTCCAACATGTCTGCTATGTGGGAACAACTGGCCAAGCTCACCTCCTCCTTCTGGCAACTGAGGGACCCATGGATCACAATGTGGCTTTCGGAGCTACAATTGGATTTCATCAGTCATATCTTGAGAGGCAAAGCAAGATGCTACTCACACCTAAGGGCCTGGGTTGAGACGCAGTTAAGAGTTTTACTAGCAAAAATTCCTCTGAACAGCCCACATCTGGTCTCTAGATAGCCTGGCCCTGGGGTTTGAATTTGGTATCTTTAGGATGTGCTGCTGCATGGAGTTTCTAGCACTCTGGAGCTCTGCTCACACTTCTCCTGTCCCTGCTCTCTCTTTCTTCTCCTCAAGTATTTGTCTTCCAGAAACTTACAGGGGCTTAGTATCTCTGAGGTCCTGAAACTCTTGGTTAAAACTGGTCATGTTGCTGAAGAGTTATTTAGGAAAAACATTAAATACACATGCACATAGGCACAGAGGCACATACAAACCCCAACTATGTTAAAAAAACAGGCAAAAAAATATTGGTAGGTATTCATCTTTAGCTAAGCACTGACAGCAAGATGATGCATTATCTTTGCCAGTCTTATTTTCACTTGAATGGTTTTCCTTTTATCCCCTGTAGTGTTTCAGGTCTTCCAAAAGAAATACAAATGATCATTGGAAATGAATAGCTGCTTGTGCATGGGTGTTGGGAGAGTGCTGAAAATGGGGCTTTCACTCTGCATTTAGTGAGCAAGTGAATCACTCTCACACAAAGCTAGAGCCTCCAATGTGAGGGGAGAGAATGAAAGCAGGATGTGATTCTTAGATGACATTTGGTGCTGTTTATCTAGTGGAACAGTGCATAGATTTGGTGTAGAGGAAACACAACATCTCACTGCTGGGGAGACATTGCATTCAGCTTGAAGTGATCTATTAGCTCTCAGGTCCTTTAAGAAAATGGGGAACAACATGAAAAGAGGCAGGAAAAAGTAAAAGGAGCCCTAGGGCCAGTGTGAAGGCTCTGGGAAGCTGGGGAGGGGAGAGGCAGAAGTCTGGATTTAGCAGGCTGGTGTCTGCTCCAGCTATGCCTGTAAGAATTATTTAATCTGCTCTTGAACTTTACACAGAATTTCTGTCTTGCATGAAAATAAAGCCCCAGAGCTGCAGATAGGGGATCCAGGAGCTAATCAGAGGCTCCTAAGTCATATGAGGTTAAAATCTGCCCCATTATCCCACTTAAAGCAAGGATGGGTGTAAAACACAGCTGTGTGGTGGGGTGTATGTGTGTGCAAATTCAGCCTGTTTGCAAAGCAACAGTGAGTTCAGGCACTGTGTAGCAGATGTTTTGGATACAGTCGCTCCCTTTCCTTGTACTCTTCCTCTGCCCAACTTCCCTGCTTCATGCACACACCTTGCTTGTGTCTCTAACATCCACCAGCTGGTCAAGAAGGGACAGATCCCCTTTATGTGTTCTGTTTATCATTACTTTGGAGGCTACTATGAGCATGATGTAAAGTTGCTCTTGGATTCAAACCCCAGCTGATGTAGATCAATGAAGTTTCACTGATTTCATTTCCATCAGCTCAGCCAAGCCAGTTTCAAGAGACATAAACACAACCAGCCTCCAGCTCATATTTTCTTCTCAAAAACTACTTGCTATGTTCCTGTGTCACAGAAACTCTGGAAGAGTAATGACTTAAAATCGAGAGAAACCTGTCCTTGGTCTTTTAGCAAGTGAAAAAAGGAACAGATCCTCAGTTTGCAAAGCAGGCAGAGATGCAGAGGAATCATCTCTGCCTACACTTGCTTTGTACCCTGCCCAAGGTTATGGATGGGACTAATGGGACTTCTAGTGGGACTTCCGAGATTGTGCTCCCTGCAGCAGTAGGGGAGAAAAGCACTGGTTTGTTAAAAAGAAAAAAAACCCAAAAAACCCAAATAACTCTCCAACACAGCCTGGACATGATGTGATCATCATTGATGTCTCCTTCCAGGCTGTGGGGCCCTATCCAGAAGTGAAATTGTGCTGGCCTTTTCCTTATGGAAGCAGTGAGTTCTCATAGCCTCTGTTCCTATATGTTTTCAAGTTGTGGACACTGCCCTGAAAAGGTTATGAAGAGTATAAAAGAAAAAGTATAAAAAAAGTAGGGAGAACATGCCCTTCCCTTACCCCCCAAGCTTGCTATCTACCTGGTCAGGTGAGGTAATCCAGAGAGAAACCTGCAGCCTGTAGCTTGGAGTCCCTGTCCCATAGCCAGTGGCCAGGGGGTCTGCTCTATGGAGAGGAAACTTAGTTTTGAAAATCTGGTTTTCTGACCTATCTTTTCTGAGTTTATCTGACTGCCTGGGACCCTGCTGATGGGCAGGGTGCTGGGCTTGGGGCAAGGTGTCCCCCTCACCCAGGCCTGGATAGATGGCAGTGCACCCTCTCTGAATCTGAATTTCCTCTAGCAGTAAGAAGCTGTCCATGCTGCCTGCCCTGTCACAAAATACCAAGTCCATCCTCATAGAAAGCAGCATGGCAGCAGAGAGCCTGGCTCCAGTGATAAGCTCTTTGAATTAAACACTTGTTTTAATTTGTAGGAGATTGGCAGATTTCAATTATCATTGGAGCATCATTACTATTTTTTCAGTTTCTTTATTTATCGATGCAATTGGTAGATTGTCAAAGTTACATGCAGCATCTGTTCTAGACAGTGAGAAAAAAATCCAGGAGCCTGCTTGAAAAAGAAGTGATTTAAATGACTGGCAAAGGTGCTTGTGCTGGGTCAGAGTGAGAACAAGCACAAAGGCATCTCACTTTTCCTTTTTTTTTTTTTTTTTTTTTTTTTTTTGGTGGCAGTGTCTGGGTGGTGGCTCATTATCAATTGTAAATTACAGGGGGTGGAGAGAAAGGGACATGAATGACAAAGTTCAGCAGCAGCATCTGCTGAAGAAAAACAAATGAGGTGGGGGGCAAAGCAGGAAAAAACAGATGAAACACTGTAATTGCTTGGCAACAAGTTGCTATTGTAATTTAGAAAATTGGAAGCATCCGTTCTCAAACAGTTCAAGCTTTATTTCGTTTCTTCTTTATTTTTGACTGCAAACCCTTGTTTCCCCATCAGCTGTGTCCTCCTGTAGGATTACTGCTCCCCCTCACCCTGAGCAGTATCCAAGCCCTCCTGTTTGGTTCTGGGCCATCGAAAAAAGCGTTTTGCGATTGTTTCGCAGTGCAGTCATTTAACAAGATTAGAGATAATTTGCCCCTTGGAATGCAAAACTGTTTCTACAGGTGCTTAAGCTTCCTGGCTTTTGGATTAGAGGCCTCATTTTGTTTTGTGCCATTGCATTCAGCGAGGTCTCCAAGGACTGTAAATAAATGAGCAGCAACCCTCCGCAGCTGGGAAACTCATTTTCCAGCCTAAGCTACAAGAGTTGCAGCTTACAAAACTCAGTGGATGCAGATAAATATGTGCATGCTAATGTATTAAATGTGCTGATTAACCAGCACTGACTGGGCCTGAATGCAAGCTGTGTGCTGACTGGGGGGATGAAGAGAAATGAGCCTGAGCAGAGCTGAAGCAGGTTGGTGGAGGAAGCAAGAGGTGCAGCGTTTTCAGAGCTGCTAGGGGTGGTAAAAGGGGTGATGGCAGACCTAGCAGACCTCCTTCACACCTCCCATCCTCCTGCACAAACCAGGAGGGATGCATTGGACACATGCAGGAGGATGGGAAGTCCTGGTGGACACCCACTGAGATGAGGAATGTCGATGATGCAGGGATGCCATGGACCCTTTCCAAAGGATTGGAGAGCCAGTGCATGCTCCCCCAGGGACTCCTGTGCATTGCATCCAGCTCTGGTCCTGCCAATTTGATGTGGTCTCTGGAGCCATTCTCTGAGAAGGACCTTGGATGCCTGGATGGAGCTGGCTATGGGTTTCTCACTGGCGCTTAGAGGAAGTCTCATGCATTTGAGTGCCAATTTTTTGTTTGTTTGTTCTTTCCTTTTCCTTTAGTATTCCTCTTCCTTCTTTGGGTGTAATTTTTTTCACTTGACCTGAGAAGGAAGTGGTATTCATGATTTCAAAACATGTATTTTTTTCAAAACTTTTCTGTAATTCAGATGTGGGATGAAAATCAGACCTTATGAAATTCTCCCCAAGATGAAACAACTTTTGTCTGCCCAGCCCTGTGGCAGTTCTCAGTTTGGGAACAGCCTGAGCTAGGCTAGCTCAAGCCTGAGACCCTCTCTGCTCCAAAAGTGCTTCTGGGGTCCCATCAGGCTGGCCTGCGTCTTGCTCCCTGGAAAGCTCAGGAGTACTGTGCTACTATAATTCCAACACCTAGGAGGTGCAAGTTGCCCAGCACCCTGCTGACTTAGACACCAAAGGCTCTGGGCAAGGACTGAAACCTTCCTGGCAAAGGCAGATGCCCCAAGAGCATGTTCTGGTGCTGGCAAAGCCCTCTCAAAACTCATTTATCTCCAATGTGCATTGTAACCTGGGGGAATCAGCAGCTCCTGGGGCAATAGATGCTTTGCCATGAATAGCCTTTATTTTACTCACTGGTGGCAGCAAAAACCCTGTAGGTGACAGGGAACTTGGATGGGATATTAAAAGGTAGGATGTGCTTTTTCATACTGTGGTTGTGCTCAAATTGTTGAGGGCAAAGAAGCAGAACCTGTTAGCACTGCAGTTTCAAGTCTGTATCTGCTCAAAGCCAAGTAGAGTTAGGTTTAAGGTGTATGACTTCAGTGGCTTTTGAACTAAACTCAGGTAAAAGATCTTATTTTGCCTAGGTAACTCCTATCTGTCTCCTAAAATGAACACTCATCTGTTAAAGCAACACAGTGTTTGATCAGCAGCAAAATAAAGGTGGAATCCACCCTGCTATCACTTTAGCAAAGCATTTCCAAAGCAAAGGTAATGAGATGGGTAAAATACAGAAGAGATTTAGTGAGAATTCCTTCATTCCTGCACTGATTTCTCCTTATACCTCCTGAGTCTGTGATTGGTAAGAGTACAACAGGGACAAAAGATCATCCGTGGTCTGGGGACCAACCCAAGATTTAGATGTTCATTGTTTAAGATCTTTCTGTGCCAAAGGTTTTCTAGCTACTTTGAATGCTGAAATACTTGAGAGTACTTAGGTGCCCAGGGACAGAGGACTTGAACTGCTGGGGTCTATAGGATTATTACTGAAGCATTTTGAAAGAGATTAAGGTGAGATTTTTTTCAATACAGATTTTTACAGTCTTGAGACAGGTAAAAATGAAAAAGGTATGTTCAGCTGCAAGATGCCACCAAGATGGATGCTTTGTTGCAGCCTAAACCTTGCTGTGTGTTCCCACCTGCCCCAAGCCATTTATTGGTGTAGTGAGACAGGACCAGGTGCCCTGAGTTGTTGATGAGTGGGTGTGGGTTCACCTGTGTCTGGCCTCCCTCCTGAGCATGTGCAGGAGCAGGGGGCCAATAAGAGAGCAGCTGACACCCATGGAGACAGCTCTCACTCTTCAGTGAGAATGGAGAAGCCCACAGCTCAAGGAGCCCCAGGAGCAGGCAAGAAGGGGTAGATCCCGGAGCCCCAGGAACAGCCCTAGGACATCGTCCAGGAATGGGCTAAGCCCCGAGGCCTCAGAATCAGCCCTAGGAGCAAGAAGGGCTCCTTCCCGCTTCATTTGGTGGAGAATGCGGGCAACCTGCAGAAAACCTAGCTGGCACAGAAACTGCAAGAACATTCTCCCTGTAAGGTATGATCAACAAGCTCTCTGGACAGGAAACCCCAGAACAGAGGGGAAAATCCCATGAGGAAGGGTTAAATCCCGAGGCCCATGAGGAAAGAAACCCCGGAACAGAGGGAAACCAAGCCAGAAGAGCAGATACAGGAGGGAGAATAATAACTAGAAGAACAACTTGCAGAGACTCTGAAAAAAGTGCCTGGTGCAACTTGCAGAGACTTTGTGAAATATGCCTAGGCTAAGCCCTTGAGCAGAGGGAAATCCCATGAGGAAGGGTTAAATCCCGAGGCCCATGAGGAAAGAAACCCCGGAACAGAGGGCAAGTGCCTGGGACAATTTGCAGAGACTTTGTGAAGAGTGCTCAGACAGCTTGCAGAGACTTTGCCAGAAAGGGGCTGACATCGAGCGAATATGTGGGTATGCTTAATTCCCCTTAAAGAAGGTTGAAAGAAAGAAGGTTGAGAATTCTCCCCAAAATACGTGTAAGGGTTGAGAATTCTCCCTAAAAATATATGTAAAATAAGTTATATGTTATATGTAAGTTATATGTTTAAATCTTGTAAGTTATATTTTTGTGTAAAAATCCTCTAACCTCTCGGCGCCTCCTCGATGCTCTTAGTTGAGTGTCCCGCGGGCCCGAAGAAAAATCCTGTAAAAATCCTGTATGTCTATGTCTAAATCCTGTATAAGTGTGTTTTGTACTGCCCCTCGGCGCCCCCTTGATGCTCTTAGCTGAGTGTCCTGCGGGGCCCGAAGAAAAATCCTGTAAGTGTATTCTTGTGTATAAAAAATCGTGCTATGTAAATATGTAAATGTCTATGTAAATGTCTGTGTAAAAAAAAAAAAAAAAAAAAAAAAAAAAAAGGGGGGGGGGGGAATGTAGTGAGACAGGACCAGGTGCCCTGAGTTGTTGATGAGTGGGTGTGGGTTCACCTGTGTCTGGCCTCCCTCCTGAGCATGTGCAGGAGCAGGGGGCCAATAAGAGAGCAGCTGACACCCATGGAGACAGCTCTCACTCTTCAGTGAGAATGGAGAAGCCCACAGCTCAAGGAGCCCCAGGAGCAGGCAAGAAGGGGTAGATCCCGGAGCCCCAGGAACAGCCCTAGGACATCGTCCAGGAATGGGCTAAGCCCCGAGGCCTCAGAATCAGCCCTAGGAGCAAGAAGGGCTCCTTCCCGCTTCATATTGGTGCTGAAGTTTTGATAAAGTTTGTATTTTGGGGTGGCAGAAATGTACAGTCAGGTTGAATGGGCAGTGGCATCAGACCAGGGAAGCAGCAAGATTTAGCAAGTACAGGTGAACATAGCCATCCCTCCTGGCACAAGGTAATCTCATTAACTCAGCTGGATATTGGAAAGCTCCTAAAACTGTCTGTGAGGATTTTGGGATTTTTCCTTTTTTCTCTTTCTCTTCTCAGATATTTTCATTTTTGACTCAAAACACTGTTCATCTCTGCTTCAAGAGCACAGGCAACTTCCATTCACTAGAAATGCAGCTTTGGCAAACAAAATATTTGCACAGAAAATATTGTGCAGCTTTACTCTTAAGAATTACTGAAGGCTTTTGGGATGTTCTTATCTGATACAGAGAATGCAAAAATAAATCTGTTAAGAAATGTGATTCACACAGAAGGAGCCAAAATGGCAGGTGCCATAAATTGTGTGCCTGAGGAAATAATAATAACAGTCTTAGAGCCTGATAGGCTATCACAAGGAAAGAGTAAATTCCACCTTGTTCATTTGCTGCAGCTTCAGAAGCTCTGGACTTCCCAATGCCAAGTTTCATTCTTACCTTTTCGTTGATAGAGATGAATTATGAGAGCAGATTTTGCAGAGGAAACATTTCTACAGGAGGACTGACATTGAAATTTCCTACAAATTTCCTACAAGCCAGCAGGCAGCCAGCTGCTTGACAACCAGCAAAGTTCAAGCAGTAGCAAGCAAAAAAAAAAAAGAAGAAAAAGCAATGGTAGTACTGAGAAACCTGTCCAGAAACCACAACTCAAATAACCAGCCCTACTAACTAGACAGCCACATGGAGAGCATGTACACCTTCAGAGCAAGGTGATGCCAGCAGGGATTGATCTGGAACAGACTTTCCAGATGGCTGCATATATTGCTCAAACTCCATGCAAATATTATTTGCAAGGGTTTAACTGCTTGTGTACAGAAAATCTCAAGCACCACCCATAGGAACGCTTATAGTAAAGAAGAGGAAAAATATGATTGGCAGCACACAAATAAATATGCAGGTTTTATAAGATGCAGGATTTGTGGATATGTGACTGCAGGCATCTGAGCAGATTTGTTGAGCAGAACAAAGAGGACCTGCCAGACAGTCTTGGGCTGTAGAGTCCTTCAACATGGAGCAATGCTTAAAGTGAGAATGTGCCCAGGGATCTCCTAGGGATGCACAGCAATATTGAAAGTATCTATTGAAATATATTTATACTGAAATAACACCTAAATGTCCCAATCAAGGTTAATTCCTACTTTTTTTTTAGGCTTTACAAGCTGCCATGGTTCCTGAAGTTCACAGTGCAGGCAGAAGAAATGTAAGAGAGCAGAGAAACCAGGGCATGGGCTACCAGGGAGGTTTTTGCCTCTGTAGCCACTGCTGTTTGCTGCCAGGAGCACTTTGCCAGCACTGTGGCAGAATGGGTTTTGAATGGCAAAGGGAGAGGATCCTACAGGCAGCTCTCCATCAGGTGGTTCACCTCTCTCCTTTGATTCACAGCTGGGTCTGACAGTCTTATGAAAGTTTCAAAGCAAACCTGTGGCCTGGTGCTTTATTTGCTCTGCATCTGTCTATATAGGTACAGATAGAGGTACAGACACAGATACAAATACAGATAGGCTGGGGCTGCTTGCAGTACATGAACAAGTCCTGCCCTCTGTGGAGACACCCTGGGGCTCTTCTCATTGAGTCCTTCCCAAGTAGAGCTGCAGGTGCAGGCAGCTTGGCCAAGACTGGCTCCACCACTCTGAAATTTAGGCATGCAACAAGGTGTCTGTGTGCCTTTTCACTGGCCTCTCTCTGCTGGTGCTGTAAACAGATCCATCCCCTCCAGAGGGCAAACAGGGTCACCCCCACCAAGACTTGGTTATCTCTCCTCCCATCCTGCTTGCACTGGGACCAAGGGAATTAATTTCAGGCATATTTATTGGGGGATCAGACTTGCTTGGACAGCAGTCTTTGCCTTCCCTGGAGCAAGGGGCTTCCTTCCTCTGAGCATCACAACCCAGTGTTTTAGGGCAGGTTATTTTTCCT
Organism: Calypte anna; assembly: GCF_003957555.1. Lineage (NCBI taxonomy): Eukaryota > Metazoa > Chordata > Aves > Apodiformes > Trochilidae > Calypte > Calypte anna. The sequence continues at coordinate 16,490,163 of NC_044249.1, read as the reverse complement.
GGGAGTTGCTTGCAGCCCCCACTGCCCAGAAGGCTTGAAGTGCATAAGTGAGCATTGTTTCCCTCCACATTGTTTCCCTGGCTCTCCACTTTTCCCAACTCCTTCTTACCTCATCCTCCCCTTGCTGGCTAGAGAGCTGTAAGCTGCTGATTAGCACTTCATTTGACAAACAGGAAGTCGGGAAGAAAAGCATCATTTTCAGAATTAGAGCCTCGGAATGAATTGGAGAAAGAAAGGGGGAAGAAGGAAAAAAAAGAAAGCGAGCCCTGCACACTTTCCTAATTGCTCGTTAGAACCAATGGCCTTTGTGGTTCCTTCCCCCTGTGTCTTCTTTATAAAAGCATTTGCTCAAGACGTGGCCATTGTCTGCCAGACAGCCCCAGGGCAGGACAAAGTGAACTAATTGATTTGCAGTTATGTCGGGGTGAATAGTGCTAAACATCCATCTGCGGATTCCTTGTGAGGAGTGATTAATAATTTGTACTCCTGGACCCAGGAGCCTGAATACCCTTTTTTCATGTAAAACTGAAGCGTTTCATTCTCTCAGCATCACAGATATCTCGTCCACATTGTGGGTTCCAAAGAGGAGGTCAGGAGCAACTCGCTAGCAGGCAGTTGTCTCGGGATGGGTGAAACCCAGCACGGTGGTGGTGAGATTGATGGGGCTTTGTAGAACTGACACGGGGTACAGTACAGCACTCCCACTATGGCCATTCCAGTGCAGATGTTCCCAGTCCCCTGTCATTGTTCCAGGGATGGAGGATTTTACATGGGTATTTCCAACGGAGCACTGAAGAGACTTAAATTTTGTTTCCAACACAGAACCAAAGCCTGGACTGAGACGGTTTGAGGAATTAGGATTTGGACTTCAGGGTTTTTGTGAACACTGTTTCTAGAGCCACCAGAGGGAAAACCCCAGTGCCAAACACATGTAAGCACTGAGGAGTTCAAAAGGTCAGTCCAAAAAACTTCACTTAAATACCACATACATGTGGAGAGTTACATGTAAAATACCTTAAACTGTCTGGTGACAGGGGAGTCCTCATGACCTCTCCACAGGAGCTCCTGCTCATGGACCTGCTTTACCACAACATCCCTCCTTTAGTAGCTAGACACTGGATTTAACTGGTGTGGCTGAGGCTGTAGGCACATTGCCTCTGACTGAGCTCAGTCAGCTGTGACCACTCATGATCCCTGCTCCCAGCCACATCTCATTTATGGTTGTGTCCCCGCTCCACAACTCATTCTTGGTACTTTCCACCTCCACCTGGAATAAAAAGCTCCTAGCTGTTCTCTGAGCTGTTTCCTGCTTCCTAATGAAATCTATTGGCCTCCTGGGGGAAAAAAAAACATCAGCTCAGCCAACTCTTAATGAAGTCATCTGTTTTCATGGTGTTACGGGTGCCCTCTATTTTCCCAGCTCATTAAAAAAATTAACAACCTTTGGATACATCCAGAGATCGAGAGATGAGATCTACCTGGTCAGAGTAAATCACTTTCAGCAGAAAAATATTTTTCTTTCCCTTGTGATCCACTTTTATGTCTTCCTACATTACTTGCATTCTATCCTATGCCTTTAGGTTTTTTGTATCCATTGATAAACAGATGTCTATGAAGTCTTCCCTTGCTGTCAGCTTGCTTCCTGCCTGCTTTGGACTGCTCCAGCCAACTCTCTCTGAAATCAAATCAAGGCGATGTTCTGGGAATGGTTCTCTCCAGGAACTGACCTGACAACTCAGATTTAACTCCCTTTATTCTCCGTAGTCCTGCAAACCTATCTCAGCAGGTTTTGCACCTTTAAATGTTCCCTGCCACCTTGCTATGTATTCACCACTGCTCCAATATATGTCCCATGCTAGAAAAAACACCCAGTGGACTGCCCATGCCACTTGGTCTCAGAGTCAAGGACTACCTACTTCTCACTTCATGAGAGGTAAGGACAGGTTGGACAGGACCTTGATGACTTGGTCTTGTGGGAGATTTCCCTGTCCATGCAAGGAGTTTGGAAATAGATGATCTTTAAGGCTCCCTTCCAGTCCAACCCATTCTATGATTCTACAGTAAGTGTGGCCACAGATTATGTGGCTGAGAAAACAGGAGAAAGGTGCAAGATAGATTTGTCTGTTTCTGCTATGTCTAAGTCTGGTTTCCTTCTTGGAAGGTTTGGGTGAAGCCTTTGCAAGTTCTTTTCTCCCTGTAGCACTGAGATGGGCATAAGTGGACAAAGGTTTTTCAAAGAGTGCACCAATCCAAAATACTTTCATGGTGAAACAATCCAAGAACATTTCATTATTCAGTTCTATCAGACTCCAATAGTCAGCCTGATGATACCTGGTTGTTTTTCTCTGCTGATAGGTAAGAGCTGTTGGGGAAATTAGCTCCTTTGAGTGCTACACAGCAGTGTATTAGGTAAAAGTAATTACTGTAAGTGGTTTTCAAGAATATCTTTGGGTAATGTATTTGATATAGCTCTGAAAATTATTGTGTGAGGAAATAATGAGCTAAGAGAATAGAAAGAACTTATTTTGTAGAACTTTCTCTATAACCTTTTGAGAGTGATAGGCTCTGGCCACTCATTAAATATAGTGGGAAGCTTTATAAATGTATGATTCTGTAAGCGGGCTGAGATTAGATTGGATGGGACTTTAAATGAAAAAAATATCCATTTAGAAGAGTGTTAGCAATTCAATATTTATGGTCCCAGGGATTTCTGCAGACTCAGGGAAAGAGCAAGAATATGGGTATATTGTCATATTCTTTCCATTCTTTTTCATTCTGGACAGCTGGGGCTAATTTAGAACACTGCAATGCAATGACCTGAGCATAAACAGATGGAGTGGTCAGGTTTGGATGCTTTATGGCAAAGTATTGCTTATAATCCACAGCCCTAACAGCAGTATAAAACCTTCCTGTTCCATCTCTGAATTTCTGAGGGTAGTTACAGATGATCAGCTTGTCCACTCTGCTGAGCTGACTTGTGAAACTCATTTCTACAATATATTAGCCAAGAGTGTAGTCTCGTTCTGAAAAATCAGTAAGAACATAACAGAAAGCATTATAATGACATTAATTTGTACAGCTCCTAATACAGAACCCATGTGTTGAATACTGTGAGCAATTTGGGTCTGTCTACCTCAGAAGGGATACACTGAGATGTCTGGAGGTAGACAGTGGCTTTTCTTCAGGACTGAAGGTCACAAAAAACTCTCTCAGGTTTGTTCAGATCAGAATAAGCTGAAGGAGACAGCTCTTTGCCCCACGTGTTCTTTAGTTGTGGAATCCCTTGCTGCAGGGGTGGTGAGTGCAAAAGTGAGATTAAAAAGTATTTAGATACGGTGGGAAAAAAATAAAATCACAGAGGACTATTTAAGAAGAACAAAACACCATTAAATAAAAAGCTCCCAAAGTCCCAGATCCCAGATTGCTGGAGTGAGGTGGTGGATGTTCTGAGGTAACATCACTGCATGTTATCCTGAAGCTTTGCTCTCCCCATGCACCTTCTTCAGCTGCTGGCAAACAGCGGGGCTGTGGCAGAAGCAGAACTAAAACCCACATCTCCTGAGTCCTTTCCTTGGTGACTCTGGAAGCTGACAAACAACCCATGAAATTTACACTTATGCTGAGTAGGAACACAGGTGAAAATCTGGGCTTTGTTCAGTGAAGCAAAAGATACTGAAAAATGTTCAGGTTTTTCTGCATAATTGCAACATCTGTCAGGCAGGTAAAATTATCAAGCTGAAATGAGTGGCGTAGCACTTATCAAACAGAAAGGAAGCCTTATAGATATGTGGACCCATAGTGTAGCCAAGGTCTCCCATCCCTCTGCCTAGGAGAATGTCCAGGTGACCCAACCCATCCAACCCGTGGGGTTCCTCACAGCAGGTTCTGCACCAAAAAGGGTGCAAAAGCAGATGTGGGACTGTGGGGGATGCTGCAAGCAGCTGCTAAACCCCTCCAGTTTCTCCCAGCCCAGTTCAAGGCTCCTTGGCAGAGGTGGCAGTGGGGACAGAGGAGGAACGTGCCCCTCTCTGCCCCAAAGCCCTGGCGTCTCCGGCCACTTCAGACAGAGCCATTGAGTGGGGAGGAGAGGCTGCACATTGTGCCCCTTAACAGAGGGCTGCCTCCTCTCCATTTGTTTACCACACATCCTGTCTTCCTTTCTGTTTGCTTCACACATCATCGCCTTCATTAATCGTCCTCCCCAGCTCCCCATTTGGGCCTTTGGATTTTCAGCTCACCATGGGTAATTCTAATTACCTCAGGCATAAAAAAAAAAAATAAAATAAAATAGGAGCTTAAGTAGGTGCACTTCATTCTTCAACTGCCTTTTACAAGCAGTTCAGTGCTGGCTACCAAGGGAATCTGATTAAACTAATTACCCTGATTGGCTTGTTTAATCAACTGCTTGGTTTAATTGGGCCTCGCTAATGCGGAGCGGTGGAGTCCGTGGTGCGTAATGTGAGAACCAGGAGACCCGTAACACCGGCGGTGACACCACTACAGAAACCAGCCCACATTCCCAGCCTCACCCAGGCTTTTAATAAATGCAGACCTCAGCTGAGAGCCCAACTGTATTCTCAGCAGCCTGAATGGGCTGGAGGTTTTAGTGATAATTAAAATTGCTAGGAAAAAAAAAAAAAACCCACCACAAAAAAAAACCCCAACCCTTTCTCATTAAAGGACTTGTCCTTTCCCCTTCCCCCTCCTGGCTGTGGCCTCCAAACCCAAAGCAATATCGGGAATCCTGTCTGCCTCTTTCAAACAACACTTCAATTCATCAGGGCAAAGAATCCCTCCTTCGTCTCCCCCCATCCCTGAGATTTTTATTTTTTTTCCTCCCATTTAGAGTGTGCGAAGCCCAAAGTAAATACAGAGACAAGGGGGTTACAAACTACCTTGCACTAGGTAAATCCACTCGGAGTGACTGGGGAGGTTTGCAGAATACAAACAGCTTCTGTGTAAGCATCCTGGGAATAATGGGGATTCCTACAGCTCTGATTACTAGAAGGATAATAAGCTGGAGAGCATCACCTTGCCTGCTCTCAGCTCTGACTCCCCGCTTCCTTCTCTGCCCTCCACTTGCTCTCACAGCAGGGAGGGATGAGGATGAAGAGCCAAACATGCCTGTTTTAGCAAAGATCCACTCATCTGGGGCCAATATGTTTTATGGTGGCACACAGAGTGAATTTGCTACTCACTGAGAATTTTCTTAAGGGAAGTGACAGACTGGCAGTCCAGTGGGCATTGGCATGAGAGTCAACATTATCCTCCAGCACAAGGTTTCCTTGAATGCATGCCACTTGTGTACAAATGAATTTCATTCTCAGTTGTCACAGATCTCTTTTCCATCCATGAAACAGTGAAAATAGCATCAGAATACTGCAAGGATGAAAAAGTGTGGGACCTTCTTAAAGATCAGGATGTCACAGCCACATCAGCAACCCTGAAGCTCTCCTAACACACTTTTTGAAAGTGATCTTAGCAGCTTGAAAACTGGTAAGACCATATGCAGCATTTATTTTGAATTATCCACAAATCTGACTCTCTTATTCACTGCCGGAGCGGATGGTGAACTAAGACATAATATATTTTCCAGAGAAATCCATTCAGCTTTGCCTATCTCAGGTTCCTCAGACCATTCACACTCCACCCTGGGACAGCATGAGCCACCAACATTGCCTCCCAGGTGACTTTCATGACATCTACAGCCACCTACCCACACACAGGACTGTGCCCTGCACCAGGCTTCATTGCCTTCTGGCATTTATATGTAAAGCAAGGACCAACCTACTTGGAAAGAAGGAAAGGAAAGAAGCTTCTATCACATCTGTCCTTTGTCTTCTGCCATCCAGACACAGGGGCTTTTAAGACATCACATCTCAAGGGGACAGCATACTAGAGGTGGTGTTGTTTCTTCTGGCTATTCACACCCAAAATTGCCTGTCTCCATCCAGTAGAAACAAATATAACCAAGCATGGGCCAATCTCAGTTTTAACTGCTTTGTCTCCAGTTAAGGGGTGTACATAGCTGCCTTGCTGAGGAGGGAATTAGTTGGGTCAGTGGGCATCTGGGATTAGATTCCCAGAAGAGGAAGAAGGAAACAGATCCTTAAAGGAGACCTTGGGCAGAAGATGTGTTTGAATTTCAGCTGCCTCTGTCCTTTATCAGACTGAGACACCAGAAAGGGATTTGCCATATCTAAATTTAGCCATGGAAAATATAAATGTATATACATGATGTAACAGCTATGCCTAGTTCAGGTGCCCACCTCATGCTAGAACTACCTTTTGGTTCTGTTTTGGGCATAAAGTTTTCAGGTGAGCTTGGAGCTGTGCTGTGGCCAAATGACTCCCAGCTTGGCTCCTGGGAGGAGGACCCTAGGGAAGACACTAGGGCTCCCTGCAGAGCCCAGAATATAATCATGAGGGGGCTGGGGACCTGTCATCTCACTAGCCTGGCTTCCTTGCCCTCAAAACCAGCAAAATAAACCTGACCTGTCTCCCACCATGCTCATTGCTGTATTTATGAGCTCTGTCTTTGTGCTGGCTAAACCTCCACACTCATGATGGGCAAGGGACTACCCACAGGCACAAGCAGATGTACAGAAATGGTCTGGTCTGATTTATGACTGCAAAATTTGAGTAGGGAAAAAACATAGCTCCTTCAGAAGTAGCTGGATGGATTTCTGTGTTAGCCCATGTATCCCTCAGTTGCTGCCTTCACACAGTTTAGAACTATACACAGTAGATGCAACCTGCATGCTCTCTAATTGTAACTTTTTTTTTTTCCCCCAAGCAAATCACCATAGTGATCTGGAGATTCCTAAAAGATGTGCTTGAATTGTGTAAAAATTTGAATGTGTGAGATTTTCTTTTCTGAATTAAAAGCTGTGGAAGTCTCCTTTGCATAGTCACACCCATAATCCACACCAAACTAACACCGTGGTTAACTCAGCTCTAACTGTTCTGGACAAGTCTCTCCTCTTAATTTTGTGGTTTGCTCTGGGCTGAAAAATATCCTTATAAGTGAGGAGGTGAAAGCAATTTAAAACCGTGGGGAGCCCCACTGTTGAGCTGCAAAGGAAATAAAAAATTTCTTCACAGACTGGGTATGTTTTATATCCCAACTGCCCATGCTGAACAGGTCATGAGGTACTGCCCAGCTGGTGTCATCACACTGACTGCCCAAAAAGTACCAGCTGCAGGACACCTAAGTTAAAGTGATGGCAACAAATAACTACCATTTTTATGAGGGAGAGAGTGGCATTTTTCACCAATATACCAAGTCAGATATGAAACAAAAGAATAAAAACCCAAAACCATTTACTAATATTTCTGCTCTTTTAGGGTCGCATGGGACAGTGCTGTGGTGATCTCCCTCCTCATCCTTCTGCTGGCGGCACCCATCTGGGACACCTAATGAATGATGGGTAAACATAACTTTTCCCAGCAAGACAAAATCTGTTTCTAACTCCTGACCTGCTGACACTCATTCATTATGTAGCCTTCTTCCAAGAGACAGCCTGTTTAGGAAAACCATTGACCGGCTACATGCTCCGTGTAGCCATCCCTTAATTAGAAGCCAGACCCCATTAGTATCTGGGTGACACCAAAGGGCTGCTGAGCAGATGTTCTGTACAGGCTATCACAGCCACTTAGTGCTTCCCTGAGATGAGGAGGTGCCATGGGACCTGCTGCAGAGCCCGTGGAGCTGGAGGAGACATCCTCGCTGAAACAGGGGATATTTCACCAATGCCTTCTCCAGCATCTCTCCCCCTTGGTGTGTTGGGATTTCATCCAACACCTGTGGAGACTGATGGAAAAATTTTCACTGCTTTTCATTGGCATCATTTGAAAGAATCTTGACATATGTATTAGTTCTTGTGTAAACCTCCACATCCACAGCCTCTGAGTCCTTTACTCAGGTGCACTGGGTTTATCAGAAACCTCTCTTTCTGCAGGCAGGGCCCCATCCTCAGCCAAACTTGCCACTGGTGTGAGGTATGGTGGTGCTCCCTGTTGCTTGGAAAGATTCATCTAAAGCCAATCATTACAGCTAGCTATTTCTTGCTGATTAATGAATGACACTGCAGAGAGAATTTCTAATAAACAAACACTTCAGCTTTCCACTCCTCCCACTGAGTTCTGGGGAACTGTAGCAAGATAGAGAGAGTGCTGGATTTTCCTTCCTCAGAGAGCCTCGGAGTGCTTCACCTGGTAAGGTAAACAATCTCATTGATCTTAGAAGATTCAGCTCAAGATTAAAGCATTTTGGGGATGCTCCAAGCCAATTATGTACCAGTTTTTATCCTTTCTTTTTTTTTTTTTTTTCTTTTTTTTTTTTTTCCCCACTAATCTCAAAAGGCTGCATTAGAACACCTTATTACCAATAGGAGTTGAATATTTCCATTTCATCAGAACCATGCCAAGCTATCGTTATAGTAAAGGTGCACTTTAACAGCCTTTACATTTTTAAGGCTTTTCACCTTTGCATTAGTAAAGACAAAATCTGAGAGCTTCACACCTTTCCTATATCCTCTTTGTCCTTCCTGGCATCAGGAGGGTGAGAGGGTTTTGATCAAGGTCAAATTGAATCAAACCAATGGAAACACAGACAGTTGGCTCTATGGCCTTGGCAGTGCCATAAGCAAATAAAACCACTCTGTTTATCACTTTATTCAGTCCAGATGGGTTGTTTCCCCATACTGCAATCATCATCCTGTATCAGTACAAAGCCCTTAATGATATTTCTGTAGCATGTTGCTTCAATGAAGCTGTCCTAGCGTGGCTGCATTAGTGGTTTTGAAGTTGCCTCTGGGTCTCTCATGTGGTTAGGCTTACAGATGTCTTCTGTGGTCTCTCTTTCTCTATCAGTCATGGTTTCATTCTCATGTCTTCCAGATTTCCAAATACCTCCTGCCTGTGTCTGCTTGAAGGAAGGCTCCCTGTAAAGCCCTCCCATGTATTACAAAAAGATCTGCTTCTGGTTTTGCTTCACATAACTCAATGTATGTTTTGCAAAGACCTAGGAACTGACAATCAGATTATTGATCACAGCCAACAGTTCTGGCTCCTCTATGTCTAATCCTGCAGCCACCCTGGAAAGTGGGTTTAGATTTGTTCAATGAATCTGCAGCTGATGAAAAGCTAAGGTCAGATGTAGGAGCCTTAACCAGGCAGAGTACAGGGAGGAACTTCACATTTTGTTTGCCCTTCTAATCAGACTCAGTCACAGCCTGTATCATTACTGTATCTCAAGCACTCAGTCCTTCTTGAGGAAAGCTTTTATCTACCTCATGCTCTGCACCAAATCAGGACAGATTTGGTTCATTTGCAAAGCTGGCCCACATTTTGCACAGGGGAAATTCAAGGCACTGAGTACTTCTGCCCATTGCTCCCATCTGCCTATTGAGAGTGAGGTTCAGCAGGGGAACTGCTGAGAGTTCTGATGGTTCCCATTGAAAACAGACACCTATGGTGAGAACAGAGCAGGAAGGAAGGATCCAGGCACAGAACTGGAGATGGAAAGACTCAAAGTTCAAGCTCTTGCCTCAACCACAGTCTTCCTGTGCCACCCAGAACAAAATGTTCAGGGCACATTCACATCACAGAATAGAAAATAATATACATAGACCTTAGATCCATGAGGCTGGATCCAGTAAAGTGGGTCCCAGCAGCCCAAGTTCATGCAGAGAGGAGCTAAGCTGCACACGTCTGCTCTGCTCCCAGTCTACTGTGTCTCTGCATTACTGATAAGCATGTTAACAATTGTTTTGCTACACAACTTTGTGAGTAACAGAGAGCTTGAAGTTACTTTTTAAAGAAGACCTGATTATTTGGGCACTGCAAAAATTGAGCACAAAACAAAACTGCTGGGCAAAATCAGAAAAAAAAACCCCAACCCAGTAGCATCATCCCGCTGGAGTCTTTGTGGACCCAAGGAAACCTACACCACAGGCTGGTTTCAAGGTGTTTCCTATCCAAAACCCTTTTTAAAGAGCTGAGTAACCTCATGGGCTTTGCACTGGGCTCTGGGCTGGAGTGAGAGAGCTGCAGGGGTTTAACTCAGAACAAAATATGACCCTGGCTTAGCCCAGCCTGGCTCTGGCAGGGCTGTGCACAAAGCCACAGAGCCTGTGTGAAAATGCCCTCACTCAGGCTCATAAAATGTTGTAGTTTGCAGCTGAGAAGGGATAAATTAAACTAACAAGCATGACAGCTATTTAAAAATAAGAAATCATGTTTCATGGGGTAAAACAACATCTGAGGCCCCAGAGAGTCTGTACTTTGTATTTTTAATAGTCCTTTCACTGCAACAACACTTTCCCCTCCACTTAGCCGTGCTGAAGCCCCCAAGTTCAAACATTTCCCCACCACCCTCTCCCTGGTTTACTGCAGCTCTCATCTTTCCTATCAGTCCGGATGACTTTCGTTTGTGAGGAGACGGGCTCATTAGCTTGGAATTGATAAACAAGAGGGAGGGTGGCAGGAGAGGTCCCTGCTCCCCAAGGCAGGGCTGGTGGTGGCCTCCCACCCAGGATGGCTTTGCATGGAGCCCAGCTGCGGGCTGTCTGCAAACGTGTTGGTGGACAGGCTGTCAGAGGGCTGAGCCCTCACACGCTGGCTTTTTGGGGGAATTGGGTGCTGAGGAGTATGAAAAAAATTCAGCTTTTTGGAAGGCTTGCAAAGGCAAAGGGTGGCTCCCTGGGCCAGCGTGTGGTGGGGGCTGGCACCCAGGGAGGAGGTGGGTGCTGCATTTGGTGGTAGCAAATTCATAGTAAGACGTGAATCCCCATTAAAGCTGACTTGAGGACTTACCCCCTACAAAAGTCTGCATCTTTTTGAAACCCCCTTGACACCCCTGTAACCACTGGTGTTACCTACCAGCTCTTAGCTCTCTGGCACTTTAAGAAGAACTAAAAACAATCGAGTGAGAATGCAAATGCAGTTAAAAGTAGCTTTTAAGCAATTTGGCAATGATCTTTAATGGCTAGCTTCTTCAAAGAAGAAGGATAATTTCAGGATAAATTCCCTGTGAGAACGGATAATCTGTGGAAGGATTACATCAATGAAAAGAAATCATCATGCAACCAACCAACTTGTTATACCCGCACATTTAGTTGCCATTTCTCCAGATGACAAAATAATACTGTTCCCTGTGGTCCTTGAAGTTGGTAAAGACAAAAGACAGGGTGTTAAAGTTGTTTAAGGTAAAGCAGGAGTATTTTTCAGTCTGACTTTTAGCATGGTGATAGCTAAGTGAATGGGGAACCTGAGGCAGAAAAATACAAGGCTGGTTACCTGGTTATGGTAAAGACCATGGGTTATTCTTACGCTTAAAACTCTTAGGGGGTTTTATGATTTGAGCCTATCTAAATTAGAAGCTGTTCATCTTCTCTGAAGTTCTAGCAGAAGGCCTCCAAAGCAGAGGAAAGTCACAGAGACCCAAAAACATGGTTAAAGTCAAAGTCTGGGTGAGCATACTGCATTTGCCTTCTCAGAACAATAGAAAACAAGAGTTTTTGCTGTTTATATAAACAGGACTTAAAATCATAGAATCATAGAACGTGTGGGATTGGAAGAGACTTTTAAGGTCATCTAGATACGCCTGCCATGGGCAGGGACACCTCCCACTAAACCATGTTACTCCAAGTCCCATCCAACCTGACCTGGAACACTTCAAGGGATGGGGCAACCATAGCTGCTCTCAGCAACCCTCATAGTAAAGAATTTCCTCCTAATGTCTAACCTAAATCTACCCTCTTCCAGTTTGAAGACTTTCTCCTATCTCTCCATATCCTTATAAAATGTCCCTCCCTAGATTTTCTGTTGGCCTCATTCTAGAACTGGGAGGCTCCTAAGAGGTCTCCCTGGAGCCTTCTCTTCTCCAAGTTGAGCAACCTCAACTCTCTCAGTCTGTCTTCCCAGGAGAGCTGCTTCAGCCCTCTGATCATCTTTGAGGTCCTCCTCCAGACTTGGTCCAACAGCTCCATGTCCTTCCTGTGTTGGGAGCTCCAGAACTGGACACAGAACTGTAGGTTGGGTCTCAGGAGAGTGGAGCAGAGGACAAGTATCACCTCCCTTGACCTGCTGGCCACTCTTCTTTTGATGCAGCCCAGGATACAGTTGGCTGGGAGTACATTAACCGGTTTGATGTTACAGCTTTGTCCTCCCAAGGGGAAAAAGGAACAGCAGGTCCTAAATGCCCAGAATTAACAGACTTGACCTCAACGTAGAGCAGGTGAGTTTTCAGAAATGATCACTTGGTGAAGCTGAGAAGAAATAGAGTTATTCCCAGACAACTGCTTTCTACAAACACTCTCACTCTTCCCGTGGATTTGAATGAAAATTTTCAGGGCTCAAAATTTTTTTTTTGGCTCATGGCAATCTGTGATCTGAAATGGAGTTAACTGTGTGGACACTCACACATCAGATAAAACTTCACTTGTTTGACACCTGCAAGCTGTTCTCTAGCCAGGATGTTTGCCAGGGGTCTGGCTTAGACTTGTCCCTTTCTTCTTATTTTGCCCCAAAGTAAGGACCCTCTGGATGGGCTTAAGATGTGAACTATTTCCATACTGCAATCATCAAGTCATACAGAATAGGAGTATTTTAGAATTTTTACTTCATCCTTATTATAAAAACTTTTTTCCTTGTACATTTTAAGCTTTTTTAAAATCTTAGCAGAGGGAGTGTGATGTTTTTCTTGCTAAATGGGAGACTGTCTTTTGAATTAGGAATAGAAAGACTCCTCCAAAGCAAAGGAAGTAGCTGTAGATGTTATACTCACATCCACACATTCTGCATTCTATCACTGTAATATTTATTTTTATGCTCATTTTTGTCTCTTCTCTGTCATTCACCCCTTTTTTATTTTTCTTTTTCACCCCAACTTGATTTCCTTCACAGTAAAATGCTCCCTAGCATCTCATCTCACAGATTTCAAGTGGGTTTGAAACTGATCAGTCAAATTAATTCATCCATTCCAGCAAGAGAGAAGATGCTCAAGTGGCATTTACAAGTGTGACTAAAACACTAGATTTAATAGTCAGCTCCAGTGAAAGAAGACGTTGGTTTCTTTGGTAAAACAGATGCAGGTCATGAGGGGTGACACTAAACTGTGTGTGAGGATCTCAGTTACCCAAAAAACAGTAAACACCCAAATGATGCAGCTCACCAAACACCCCTGCCCTCCCACTTTGAGCTGGTTCATACCATGTCAGCTATTCAGTACCTGGTGCCCCCTTCTCCTGCAGACCTGAGTGAACAACAGGCATGGATAACCTGAATTCTTCACTATTTCAGCTAGTAATTAATTCATAGGGGTGAGAGAGGAGGACACAACTTAGTGTGGCTTTGACATTCCTATTCCTGTTTTAATATGGAACTGTACCCTCTTTTCAGAAATATGTTGCTATCCCTTGGAGATAAAATGAATTATTTATCTCAGTTGTGCAGGCAACTCCAAAAGCTGCTAAAAAGCAGCAATCAGGAATATGATCCCACAGCACTTTATCAATGGGAATTGCTATTCTGTTTGTGACACAGAGGCTGTGGGAATTTCCCTTATCAAAATGAGCTAACAAGCTTTTACTGAAAGTTGGCTGGCTTGAATGATAAAAAGGGTGGGAAAAACAAGAGCGATCCTTCTGTCATTGAGCACTAAAAACCAGAATTGTGACCCAATGGAAAACCTGATACGTGGGTAAGGGTAATTTTATGTCACCCCATTTTCTCAGAGATATCTCAAGTTTTCTGGAGAACCCACATGGTGCTGTAAAGTCTCAATGCTCAGGAGTTCAGCCTTGTCCTACAGTGCAAGGTTAGGGTACCCTCTGTCCTAGAAAATGTTGTGCTTGGGAACCCTCTGAGGTCTTCTGCACTGAGGGCATGTTAGAGCATCTCTTGAGCTACTCCATTTTGTGACTGTAATGAAAGCAATATGGGAAAGAGATGAGGATCTACAAACACATGAGATTAACTTTTCACCACTAAGCTGAATAATCAATAAGCTGATGGATCTACCTCTGAATCTTCAGTGTGCCCAGGGTCTGGGCTCTCACTTTCCTTTTGATTTCTAGAACAAGGCATGCCAGGAACATCATGGAGCAATTTTAGTCTTCCAGGAATTCCCAGCAACATTTTAGCTGCACACACAGAAATCTCCCCCTTCGGTGCATATTCAAACAGACCTCCAAACCTTACTAGATACACCATCCTTGGTGCCACAGAGAAAGCAAGACTTCAAGCAGCACAGCTAAAAGTGCTTTTAAGCTTCCTGCTCATGTGGGTAATGAAATTGCCACGGGAATAGTGGACACTGATGAGATTTCCCTCAAGTTGACAAAGAGCCAGCAGTGATGTGGCCCATCAAATGTGGTCCACTGTGGACCAGACTTTCCTCCTTGGTGTGACCACTGAAGCACAGGGAGTTGTGTTCCCTGTGGGCCATGGCACAGCCACCTCTCAGAGCCCAGCTTGGCTTGTTCTGCCCCACAGAATGATGGAGTCAGACAGACACACATGCTCAGGCACATTCATGCCCTACAGGCATCTGTGAATAATGAGGCATTTAACCCCTCACACAACTCTGGTGACTTCACAAACCACAAAAACAATGAAATTATTGCCACATAATGAGAAATGTTCCCATCTTTTAATTTTATACCTTGTCTGAAGCAGGACCCCTGATTGTCTCTCATTTCTTCTTTAGAGGCCACCAGATATTTCTCTCCTCTGGTCTCTTGTGTGCAGGTCATCTCACACAGTTTCACCTCCTCCTGGTACTTCCACCTGCAGGCAGATCACTCTCTAATGCCACCAGTACAGGCAGATGTATCCTACAGCTGTTTCTGAACAAATCCCTGCAGGAGAAGGGTTGCAGCCAATTGAGAATTTGGATCCCTTATACTGCCTGTGGCGTTTCCTCATCTTGTAGTAATCTTCATGCAGAGGAACTGGATGTTAAACCAAAGTTAAAACAGAGGGAAAGCAACATTCACCATTCAGAAATTTGTCTTAGCATGGCCCCTTGCTCAGAGCCAGGAGCTTAGAGCAGTCTCAGCATCTCTTTCAGACAGAGACCCAGTCCTGAAAAGAGAATATTTACCTCCATCCTCAAAAAGCCATTCCAATTTCTAATTATGCTCTGTGTAAAAAAATTACATTTTATTTCCTATTCATCTTTTTCCTGACTTCAGCTTGCAGCCACTTGACCCTATCGCGCTTATGTCTGTATAGTCAGGGAGTGAACCTTCACATACCCATTGCCTTTACAGGCAGATGTGGTCTGTGACCAAAACACCTCTTAATCTCATCCTGATCAGCAAAATAAAATAATTTAGACTATCCTAGAATTGCTGGCATTAAATGGAAAAAAACAAACCACAGGGAATTTGGAGCTATATTGCTGAGGTACAAACATTCTGTGTGTACATAAATATGAACATTTTAAAGTTTAATCACTTCAAATACCATGAAGACAGAAACTGCAAAATAAACGTAACAGGGCAGGCTTTTTGTTTTGTTATGCTCTGACTCATTTTGCTTAGTTAGGCACTTTTTGCTGCTATCATTTTGTTTTGCTTGGGCATTTCCTTAAGCCTTAAAAACTTAATTTTGGTCAGTGCTATCAAACAAACCACAGCCACACTTAAACGGGGTTCACCACACTCCTGCATGGCACAGGACAAGGAAAAGACCACAGAAAAATTCACATTTTTTCCCTTTCTGCTGGTCACATCTTCGAGAGCAGTGGTCAGTATCTTGAGGACCAGAACATGAAAGCTCTTGGTACACTCCCTTGTTACTGGCAATCCATAATTGCTCAGGAAAGCTTCATAAGAAGAAGAAAGAGCTGTCCATTATTAGTAACTCCTCTTTCATGTAAACTGCTCAAAGACAAGATTTCTCTGCCAAGATCAACATATTACAAAAAAGTGGCCTTTACGGAACATATTGTTTCAGAGAGATAAAAAGCCAGAAGAAACACTGATGATGTTTTGGAACTTAAGCTCATGTAGATTTCAGACTTACCCACAGTCATTCTCTCCCCTCTTCTCTGCTCTCGACAGAATCCCTCCATGAATTTTTCAGTTTACAGTCAGCTTTCCTTCTATCCTAGTTCTGCCTAAAAGAGCCTTTTTTAAAGGTCCAGTCTGAGTTGCACAGAGCAAGCAATGTAGCCACAAAAATGACCAGGCTGCATCTTGGCATAGAGTGATACTCATCCATTAGCTTTGACAGCAGTTTAAAAATATCAGCTTGCAGCCAAAAAGAAGAAAAATGGCTAGAAATACAAATATCATGAACCAGTTCTAAATCTACTGCTTTCAGAACTGAAAGAAGTGCTAACAGAAGTGAGCCTGTTTCTCATACATTACTCCTTAGTATTGTCTGGGGAGGTGTGATTTCTTACATGATGCACCATTTGTTCATTTGTTCTAATTGGTTAATTGCATGTCTTTACTGGTTATTCCACAGTTAAAAATCCTAATGCCCTAAGTGGTAAGGTCATTTCCAAGTAAATTCCCTAGAAGCAAAAGCCAAAAATGGGATAAAAATAGTACCATATGTTTTCAAGTACTACAACTGCCCCAAGACTCATTGCTGTGTTCTGAAAAATTCATTAGGATGCTGCAACACTTTCTACGTGGCATAATTCCTGTTGGAGACTCCATGGGAATGTACAAAAATCAATTAAAGGCCTTCATCTCCAAGTTATGCAGTTGTCAGCATGGCCATATTTTAGTCAAAATTCACTAAGTGACAGGGATGTGACACCTCTTTTGAACTCATTTCCAGTTATTTGTGTTTGTAAACAGTCTGAGGTCATTAATCAACAGAGCTTCCTTGAACCATCAGCAGAACCACTGCTCTGCTTGGTTGCTTCTCTTTGAAGGGGATTACAAAACCATTTGCTCTTGTTTCAATCCACATGGGTTCCTGCTCTGAATTGCATGCTAAATTTTGGGACTGAGCTAATTCTTCATCTGGTTTCATGTCAAAACCATCTGAAGTCACAGAATTCTGCACAGAACTGCTGCAGAGTCAGAAGTTCTCCAACTGTATTTATTGGAGAACGGGTGGGAACTGGAGCAAATCCTTCAGGGAAAATGAGCTAAGGTTCAAACAAAACTCACTAACAGGCAAATTTTACATCATTTTGGGCTTCACAGCCAACATACTTAAAACTCTTCTCCCTATCTTGTTCTACAGTGTTCTTCAGAAGGGCTTGCAGAAGATCAGCTGAGGTAGGAAGTGTGCCAAGTAAATGCACGAAGATCCACATATTTTTTGTCCAGAGTACTCGTGCTTCTTTCACATTCATGTCCCACATGCAGGCTGCTGGAACTGATGTGTCACTTCTCACGTTCAAATATTCAAGCTAGGTACAATCACTAGTAAGGACAGAAAAGAAGGGAGGAGGCTATCGCTTTTTTTGTGCAGTCAGAAAGTTGATCAGTGTGCATTGGGTGTTGAGAATCAGAGACTGAGGGGAACAAGTGTTCATTTCTCAAAAATGACTCTGAGAAAAACAATTCTGGAAAAACATAATCTGATTTTGACAAAAGAATACATCTGAGGAAACCACAGTCTCATTCTGCTAGCAGGAAAAAAATAATTTAAAAGCATAGATCCTTGCTGGATCAATCTGCTTTGCCAAATTCTCACTTATGAAACCAGACCTCACCTTAGTTGAAGCTAATGTTGTATAAATCTGAAATTATTTTAAAGAAAAAGTTATTCTTCACAGCTAATTCTTTCAGGTTCTTTATGAGTTCCTTCTCCTCTTTCAGATATTTTATGGTGAGGCAAGAGAGGAAACTTCAGAGAGAATATTAAAACCTCATCTCATCTTCCTGAGCTGACTCATGTGGGCAAAATATCACTGTTTGTCATTTCAACTCACCAAGAAAAGAAAAGCAAAGTTTTTAGTCCTATCTTCACTTGAATAATTGGTATATATGAAAAAATAGATAAGCTTTGGGGTATACGAGCAGGACCTTTAAGTGCCAAAAAGCATGTTTAACATTTTCAGTTGATAGAAGACATTACTTAGTGTGTTCTTTTGCTTCACCAAAACATCATCAATCTAAAAAAAAAAATGAATTCCTGCAAACACTGCCTGGAAAGAGACATGATCAAACACTTTATTGCAGCTTGTCCCTTGAAGGATGATAGAGCAAACCCTGAAAACTGTGGCCATGATTTGATTTTCAAAACACAGTCATCCAGTGCTATTTGAGATAGGTTAGGATCTGTCAGACAAACACAGGGGCTTGGCCAGTCTCTCAACACAGAACCTACAGAAGTCCACAATCTTCTGGAGGGGCAGGTGGAGACCAGGTGAGCAACAAGGGGTGTCTCAAAGGCACAAGGTTACCACATTTAAATAACTGAATTCCAGCTGTGTGTTACATGAAGAGGCCACTGAAGCTGAAGAAAGAATTTGTAAGAGAAAAGGCATGCATAGGTGGTCATTTACACATATTTATCCAGATTGGCTTCATATGGAATTAAGCTTCAGAATGCCATGGGACAAACAATATAGAACAAATACTCTTTATCCTAAATGTTTAACAAAGGAAGGTGTCACTGAGGTAGTGGAAATACAGTGCTGAAGTCTGAGCTTCCTAGATGCAGACAGTGTGTGAACCTGGCTATTATTTCACAAAAAACCCAAAACCAAAACCAACTTGAAAACTGTTTTGAAAGAAAGTAAGTCTCTTAAAAGTGCTGAGATCTGAATCCCATAGAGTGCTTGGGCTCCCAGTTTTCTACTGAGACCAAAAGAAGCAAACTGCTGTTCTCATGCCAATGTGATCTCTGGACACCAGAAGTGTGTCTGGGTGTCTTCACTCAGTAGGAACAGCCATCCAACAAGAGACAATGACATTTTAATTTTTTCCCAAAACATCATCTAAGATCTGACACTCCCAGTGATTTCTCCTACTCTTTACAATATGTTGCCTGGTCATGCCACCAGTGCTGATCATTCTAAAATTTCCCCCAGCTAATCCATGGTCCTGGAGGACTCCTCTGCTGCTTTAAATCTCAGGGGGTTCTCGTGGATTTGTAACACCTGAGTTTGGGATAGAGAGTTTTATCCAAAGTGAGCTTCTGCCCAGCTTCAGCTGCAGCTGGTGTCAAAATTGTTCAAAACCCCACAAGTTTTTGAGTGACAATCATGGACATGAATAAGGAACCTGCTTCTTCCCTGAGTCTTAAAAAACCTAAGGGATGTTTTAGATTTAGGGGGAAAAAACCACTGTTGCAGGGCTTGATTTTCTTTAAAGTTCTTCTGAAACCCAATCAGAACTCCACTCTCTGTGCACACCTGCAAGCCTCCTGCTGAGTGACTGACAGTATCAGGCAGTATTAAATTAGTCTTGGCATTTCAGAGTGTTCACTAATTATAAGCACATCTGTTGAAGAGCAGTTTGAGTAATTTTGCAGAGGGATTGAAAATCCCAATGTCAGTGTGTTTGATGCATGTGTTTGTTTCCCCTTAGAGTGAGGGTGGGATAAACACTACTTTAAAAATCTGTAATCTTAATTTCTCTTCCAAGCAAATGTAAATGCTCCCTCAGCTCCCCTGGGGAGCATAGCTGGAATATGGAAGGTTCTCAGAGAAGATGAACAAGCCTAAGGGCAACATTTTTGTGAATCTCTTCATGCCTATTAAAACTGATTTAAAATAAAAATAAAATTCAGAGAAGGCAACAAAAATGAGGTCCATACAGAGGTCTTGCACCTGGAATCAATGGGAAAGATCACTTATTCTAGTTTCAGCAATGTCTGGATGTGAGCATCCCTTCACACTTTTTCCAGTTGAGGGCCATACACAGATGTCGATGATGTCTCCTTTCACCTCTTGAACCCTTACTCCAGTGCAGCCTCATGTTTCTGACAATGCTCAGAAACAAGTTCATGAGACTGAAATATTTTGTTGTTTATCTATTTTAGCAAAGAAAGCAGTGAGAGCATAAAGGTTACTGTTTCATTTACACAATTCTCCCCATTCAACGCAGACAGCCTTAGAAAGAAGATCTCTTATGTTATAAGACCACTTTTCATATTCAAACAAATATCATGTTACAGCAGACAGTGGGATAGATCTACTTGGTGGTCTGAAGCTCTGTGTCTTGAACCTTTTGTATTATTGTGGATAAGGACAAATGATCCCAGAGTCAGTAGGGCTGTGCCAGTGTCACAGCCAATGGAGAAGGGGAGGTTTTGTGTCTCTGGTTTTGTTTGAACTTCAGACTCTTACCAGGCCTTTGCTGTGCTTCAGACCAGTCTCTCCTTGACCCAAATACTTCTTGTCTCCCTTCACATGTCCCTTTCAGTCAGTTAAAAGCTTTCAGCAAAAGAGATAATGCTGTCTGATAGCCTTTGGTCCTGTGAACAACACTAGCCCAAATTTCATCCCCCTGATCTGTCATTTCCTATCTTGCATTCAAAGGCATAGAGGCTGTTTCAGACCCTGGTGCCCAGCAGCTATTTTTTGGGAGGGGGTACAGCTGGAGCAGAGCAGGCAGCAGTTTTGTACCCCAGATGGCAGGTCATTCATCAGAGACATCAACCCACTGATGGCTTCAGTACAACATTGACCATTAAACCAGATATCCTGGAGTCATCCTGTCTGCCTCGCAGTGCTGAGAGTCCTGGCAAAGCTATTTTATCTCCTTGCACACTCTCACCCCCAGCACTCTGCAGTGCTCACACTGTTCTGGAAGAGAAACCAAATGACTCTGGGATGCACCTCCTCCTCTGAAATGGAGAGAAGTGCATTTTAACAGAGTCCCTGGGTCTGGAACAGCTGTGGGGAGCAAAGCCCTCTGTGGGCCAGGGACTCAGCTGAAGTTCAAGCTGATCTACTCTGTGGGTAACAGCATTGTAACCAAACCTCAGGCATGGTTATCTAAAGGCTAGGTGGTTGTACCCTTCCCAGCAAAGGTTTGTTATTTGGAAGGTTGTGACAAACACAGGAGGAATCAAGGGCACTCCTGGCAGCAGCTGCAGTGGTGGCAGAGGACACAGAAGAAAATAGGCAGTGGGGCTGTCACTGTTTTGTGTGCCATACAAATAGCAGCTCATCCTCCTCTGGGTCACTGCAGGATGACAGACTTGGCCTGCTAATGGCTCAGGTGATGACTTGGAATATGCTCTGCTTCTGTGCTGAAATCACAAAGTTGGATGTGAGCAGAATTTACTGTCTGGTTAAAATAAGATGGACTGGAGGACAAAGCAGCAGCGCTGCTATTGTGTAGACAGACTTTCAGATCATATCTGGAGAGGCTGTGATGCAGCTTATGCAAAGGAGGAAATAAAATCTTCTTGGATAAACGTTTCTTATACATTCTCATGCTTTGCTCTCTTGTGAAAGTGTTTAAAGTGTAGGATCCCACCACTTCCATCACATGCACTACTTCAGTAAAGCAACATGCCTCAGACCTCTGCACAGGAGATAAAAGACTTGTGGAAACCATAAAAGCTCTAAGCCAGGATGCAAAGTCAGTGGACTTGCTTATCTTCATGGAATATTTCACTGTCTGTCTTGTTCTTCTAGGAAAGCAATGGGACCATTTACACCTTTTAAAAGCCTCAGCCTGTAAATAGGTATTTAAAATATCTTTCCTAGAGCTGGTTCCGTATCACAGTTTTAAAAGAAGTGATTCAGGGCTTAATAGGGCATTCTTGCTATTAGTGAGCTTGGTGTTATATTAGCAGTATCTTCCTCACATAATAGTAAGGAAGCTGAACTGTGTCTAACAGAGACTGCAGACAGAGAAGTGCTGACATGGGAAGTGTCTTCCTCATCATGAATCCTAAAGGGTTGTTGGTCCCATAGCAATTAGACCCCAGCTCCCATCTGCCTTATCTTGCCTTGCATGGAAGTTCAGGCCCCTTTTCCTTCTGGAGTCACAAGTGGCACCCCAGCAAGCCTTGTTCTCTTCCCCAGATACTGTGGAGTCTCATGGTTAGGGTCTGGCTTGGCAGACCCATCTCTTCTTCCTCCTGGGAAGCTTTTAACCATGAGTCTGGCACACAAAAGTGAGATACTCTCACCATCTGTCTTTGATCTAAACTTAGTGCAAAGTCTAAGGACTGTCATAGCCACTTGATCTCATCTTTGGCTTGTCTCCCAAGGCAAACTTCTCATCCCTCATCCTCAGGTCCTAATGAGATAGGGCTCCTGGAGCAGAAATTTCAGTGGCTTTTGATACCACCCAATGTATAAAAAGTGCTGGGAAAAGCCCTCGGTCAGCAGTAAACAAGGAGAGGAGTCTTTGGGATCCATTTGGCTGACAACATTATAGATGGGAGAATTTTGGGCTTTAACTATCACAAAGCCTGAGCTTCCTAATGCTGAGCTGCCTAATGAAGGGGATTCTTGTTAACCTTGAAAACAAGGCTGCCCTGTTGTCCTGCAAAAACTTATTGAAAAAATGAAAATAGGATCCTAAGCTTAAAACCCAGGAGGCTCAGATGGCTGAAGGAAGCATTGTCTCCTAATGGGCTTTGGGGTGGTTTCCTCCCTATTTTGTAACAATGGGATTTTTTTTTTTAAAGTGAAAGACAAATAGTAACTCTAGTATCTTTGAGAGTGTGACCCAGTGCTTCCAATGGAAGGAGATGCCCAGGCTTGGACTTCTGTTAAATATGGGAAGTTATTTTCCACAGAAGTTGTAGGGTGAGGAGAGAGATTTCTGATGCTATGTCTAAAAGGAAAGGTCTTTGGCTGGTTTTACAATCAGAAGCAGCATCTCCCAGCTCTGGATCATGCCACATACTATGCTGAAATGATTCAGGTACATCTAACAGTATGTGGAGAACGGTTTGGAAACTCCTGTATGGAAGCCTTATAAAAGTGACAAGGAGTAAATAGCATTTGGTTGATGGTGTTTGTTGTACTGTAATCTATTGACATTGAATAGCAATTTAATCAGAAATCACTGTTGTGCAGTCTGCAGCATTATATGGAGAAGGAAACCTGAGGCTGTTCAATGAACCATAATATTTAGCAAGGATAAAGCCATGTAAAATCGTGTGGCAGTCCTTGTCAGCCTCAGAGCACAAGTGTCACTAGAGACATCTCTGCTCAGTATGCTGGTTAAAATATTAAGAAACTTTGTTATAAGGGAGCATGATACTGCTCTGAATTGCATATGAAAAAGGAAAAAAAAAATCACACAGGGAGAGGAAAGTTTTGAGGGCTGTTTCCTGGTTCTTGGTTCTCCAACACGAAGCCTGCTCTGAAAATCCACTCACAGGATTATTAAAGGTACTTGTGTTGGGACACTTGTTTAAATTATATATTTATTCTTTGATCCCACCCCCTCACCACCCCAGATAATCTAATGACATAATAAACCTCACCTTCTTTTCAAAAGTATTTTAAGCTGCTCAAGCTGTAAGCATTACAGAAGAGGGGAGGGTTGCTGCCCCTCCCGCGGAAGCTTCTGTGTACTAGAGAATTTTATACTTGATACCATAACTCAGGAAATGAGTAATCCCTGTCAGAACAGAACACACACATGCACATTGAGTTGTTCTTCTGCAAATGGTGTCAATGTGCTAGGCATGGGGGTTCAGAAGGAGGATGTGAGACTCACCAATATTGGCCTTTTTTCTGGTCCAAGGGGATGGTCTCTCATCTCCTAGAATCTGTCAGTGTTTTCTCGTTTAACAGGTATATTTCCATCCATCTTCTATCTATTTCTCTTTTATTTCTCTCTCTTTTTTTTTTTTTTTACTTTGTTTTTCTTGGGGTTTTTTTGGTTTGTTTGGTGGGGATTTTGGGGGGGTTTTTTTTGGGTTTTTTGTTTTTCCTTATTTCTTTCTTTTCCCTGCCTGACTGCCTTGCCTTGCCTAACCACCTTCCTAATTCAAAGATACTCAACTTCCAAAGTTTAGATCTGTGAACAACATCTCCACATGCACAAATAAAGTCACTTCCAAGCTTTTGGCATTTGGGGGAGTTGAGCCTGAAGTGTTAAAGTACAAACACTTTCTGATCAGCCATTCTCTTGCTAACAGATGGCCCCATCTATGCTCCAAGATTGTCTTTAACTCTGTCTGACCCAACGTAAAACCAAATGTTCATAAACTACAATTCTCCATACCCCAAGATGTCCATTTTTGGCTGTAAATCTGGAGCACATGCTGTTATCTGAGCTCTGTTCCAGTCCTGTGTGATGCAGGGAGAGGCGTTAGCTGAGTGTGATCAACACAGGCAGAGCCCTTCTCCCTCCAAAGCTGCTCCTGGGAAACTTTCTCTGCCAGTAGTTTCTATGTGATAAGGTTAGTTTTTTATTTCCCTGGATAGTGCCTCACCTCATACCTTGGATAACTGTACCAAGCCCATGCCCTAGGACTGATTTGCATTGAAGGCTGCAGGAACCACATTGCACTTGGATGGGAAGGGACTCCTTGTGTGGCACCAGAATTCAGGTACAAGATATGCAAAGATAAATACTCCCTTTTTTCCACTGGCATTAGCGTTGCCCCTGAAGGGCAGGGGAACACAGGAAAAAATCTAGATACAAAACCCACAAAAGTTGCTGAAAAAACACCCTGAATTTAACAAATTAGGAGAACTCACAGCATAGCTCAGGTGTCTGTCTAAAATCACTTTTTCCCCAGCATTTGTTCAACGTGCTCCTCCTGAGCTGTGCTCACACACTGCTGCTGTGAAAGGAGCAGGGGGATGGCAACGACAGGATGCTTGGCACCCCCCTCATTTCAGGAGGAAAAGGGTTGGGTCTGCTCCTTTTGATAAAGTCACAAATTTTGTTAACCAAAAGGTTAAAAAAAAAGAAAGAAAACCCCCAAAACAGAACACCAACACTTTTCTCATGAAACTTTTGTCTCAAGCCTCAGACTAAGAAAATCAGAGATAATTTGTTTTAAACAAATCCATAACGTAGACAAACGTTCAGGTTTCACTGAGGCGAAAAAAGTCCTCTCACAGACATTATTTTTCGCAGGGCAGGGGGAAGGGGATCTTCTAATCTGTTTATACTAGGATTAATATTAGGAATGAGTTAGTTTTTCCAAGGTTCAGCAGAGCATGAGGGGGAAAACAAAACAAAACTTATTTTCAGGAATGTTTACCAATGGATTCTGGTCATGACTTGTGTTTTGAAACTTGGGAGGCCAGTTTTTGAGCCTCGCTGTTAGTGTTTAACTTTAGGATTAGGAATTATTGAGTTAGGTTCATTAAAATAGCTGGGTTTTGTCCTTCAAAAATTTAAGAAAACATGGTGTAAGCCTTGGAAGTGAAGTCTCTTTCTGGGTAACAACAACCTCATTCAGCTCCAAGCATGTGGCTGTCTTTGTTTCAGAAACCTGTGTTAGAATAAGGAGAACCCTCCCCATTCCAGCAGAATCATCAGCTCTGTTCTCAGGGCTTGATGTAGCTCTCAGTAATGCCAGTTCAAAGCCTTGAGAAATCTACTGACAAGCCAGAATATTGAAACTACTGTAAGGGTGATGGGGGTCAGTTCTGCCCTAAATTTCATGTTTAGTTTGAAGGGAGGTGGGGGAAAGGACCAGTATCACTGACAAGATAAGGCTGGCAAAGAGCATCTCTGAACCCTCTGGGCTGAGTAAGGGATAAGGATACTGCAAAACTTCAGGAGAGACTATGCCCAGATGTCAGCAGGAAGACATCCTCCTGGGAACACTCAAAGAGGCCAGAAGTGATTGTACATCCACAACAGACTGTCCTGCAAAGCACAAATTGCATTCCAGTGCTTGGCATAGGTGGAGGACAAAGGCTCCCTTGGGGACAAATCCCACTCCTTGAGCTTCCCAAGTGTCTTGCAATGATCACTGTTTGTGCCAGCTCCATGGTAGGATCTTTGCATTTTCATCCTCAGTAGGGACCAGCTCTGCCTGAGGCCACTTTAATTTATCATAGAGTCATAGAATCACAGAACCATAGAACAGATTGGGTTGGAAGAGACCTTGAACATCATCTACTTCCAACCATCCTGTCATGGGCAGGGACACCTTACACTAAACCAGGTTGCTGCAAGCCCCATTCAACCTGGTCTTGAACACTTTCTGGGATGAGGCATCCAGAGTTTCCCTGGACAATCTGTTCCAATGTCTCACCCCTCTCACAGTAAAGACTTTCTTCCCAAAGTCATTATAAATCTACTCTATTCCAGTTAAAAGCCATTGTCCCCCTGTTCTATCACTACAGAACTGAATTCAAAGCAGCTACCCCATTCTAGCACAATGTAGGACTAGCCCAAAATTGTTTATATTGTGGTTGCACTTACAAATATCCCTTTAGCTGAGAAGTTCCTAGTGGGTTTATATTTCAAGAAGAGTTTTAGAAGTTTGGGTCACTGCAAACAAAACCATGCTCTCCTCTGTTCTGGGTATTTTAACTGGGTATTTTAACTCTTTTTCCAATCCTGACTATGCCTGGTTTGCCCTCAGTGGTATATGTCAACGCTCACATAGCTTCAGACATGCCAGGAATTACACCAGTGTTGGATTATAGTATACTTGATTTTGAAGAGAGGAGAAGCTACTGTAATGATTATTCAAACCATATCCCTTTGCTTTGTTGCATGGCAGGCTCCCATTCACACATAGCATATCATGCAGGCACAAAGAATGGGGATGCCTCTGGGAAGAAAAGGTGGGTTTTTTCTGCTGAATGACTCATTTTTTTGCATAAATCCCTATTATTTCATCTAGTGAGAGGGCAGCAGAAAATTGTGACATATATTTATTGATCTTTCAAGCATAGAGGCTTCCTCAGGAACATGATCTCACATATCGTGTGAAAACACAGTTTCTCCCTGAAAAACTTTCAGTCTGAATGGAAAACAGTAAGAAAAACATACCTTTAGTATATATCCTTATTTTACTAATGCAGAAACAAACCAGGGAGAGGGAGGCAGTTTTATCAGAGATGTGGTTGAAAAGAAACCCTTTCTGGGAAGGCACTCAGATTCACTGATCACAACATTATCTGTCTTAGTTGCCTTCCAAAAGTTTTCACATAATAACTTCTGGCTGATACCACAATAAGTGGAAAAAAACCCAACAACCTCCTTGTGACATAAATTACTAGTGCAAACCTGTCACCAGTTACCCATAAGGATGCATTGCCTGGTTTTTGTTCTTGATGTCCCTATGACATTCATGCAGTCCATTTGGTTCAGCTCCAGATATCCTTTACTAGCTCTGTCTACCTCACATACCAAATATTTCCATATGTTGCTGTGGAGCTCAACTCACATACAAGGATAAACAAGGTGTGCAGGGCCAGATGTAACCCTGGTACCCAACCAATGGAACATCAAGGGGTTGTCCAACGATCTGGCTTTGCAGTGGGAAAACACCAAATGCCCAACAGTTCTTCCACACATAGGTGAGGTGTTTTCCCACTGCCCATCTCTCTTCCATTTTCCCCATCAAACCAAACTGGACACTTATGATTTCTTGGATGCAAAGCCATGGTTTTTAGTTGAAGATTGCCATTTGTAATGGAGATGACGGATCCCTGTAAGCATCCAGTGAACTCGTGCTGTCTCCTTCAGTGTTTATATTCACTTATTGTGCTCTACTGTTCTCAAATAATTACATAACTAGCCATAGCCATTTCAAACAGCCCTTCAGCCCACATCAGCCTCATGTATAAACACTGGTGCTTTATACAATCATTTTGTATGAAATTTGTCTGCAGGGCAGCCGTTTGCTGTACTGTATTAATTTTGTGAGATGATTCATGCAGCAGTTAAGACACAAAGTGCTTTTGATTTCCTTGCAAACAGTCTGTCTGCCTTCTCTTCTATTTGTAGCCCAAGATCTAAGAAGAAGTTGCCCTGTATGGTCTGTGTCCAGAGTCCTGCTAATAAATCACTGAACTGCAAGTAACAGGCACAAACAGATCCCAGGCATCTGGACCCCTGGTTTTGTAACTGCAGGCACAAAGTCCTCGATCATTTCTTTTAAATGGGTCCAATTCCAGCCCCATTCCTAATGGGTCAGACTCTTCAAGGCTTCATTAATATGGTTCTGTGCCCAGGCAGCAATAATTTGTGTCTCATTTGGGGTCATTATCTTGGTATAAGCCCTACCCTAATGGCAAGAGAAGGAAGGATGAGACTGCCTGCAAAGCCCTGATGGCTTTTGCCCTGTGAGGAACACTCCTATACAGCAAATTAAAGAAAGCTTGAAAACCAGCATGCTCCAGAAAATGATGCAAGGCATCCTGGCTCTCATGGAGGCAAAGCTGCCTCTTTGGAAAACCTTTAGGCATTTTTCAAAACAGGAGTGTGGATGATGAGGATGAGTCAGCACCCAACTCCCCGTTCGGCTTCTGGGCAGGGAGGGGAGCTCCCAGTCCAGCTGAAAAAAGTGTGTATCCTGACAAGCCTGTTCACCTCACCTAAGCAAAAAATGTCCAGGAGGCAATGAAACCCATCAGGGGGAGCAATTAGGAACTGTGGGTAAAGACTGGCAGAAGGCAGAAGCGTAATGTAATTCCAGTTTAAGCCGTTTGTAAATATAATTATAAGAGAAACCTGAGCCAACATCTTTGACATGGGAACAGATTCACATCTCTCAACCTTGATTCTCAAGTGGTGTGTTTGTATCTCAAAGGGAAGAGGACTCTGCAGAGCACCAGCCCATATTCCTGCTGAAAAGGAAAGCAAGGAAGAAAATAACCCAAGGAAATCGTGTTAATTTCTCCCCAAAAATGAAGAAATGGACATTTCTGCCTTTCCTCTCCCTGGCAGGAGGGGTTACACTCTTTGCTCTTCAAAAAGGAGAAATGGGAAAACTTCTGGGCTGAGTACAGAACAGTTTTTGGAAGCTGTCTCTTTTTCAGTGACACATCCCCTTGTTGTACAGCCACACAAACACACACGCATGCACCACACACACACGTGTGTACACACAGACACACATTTTCTATTTCATTGGAAAACATTCTGGTAACAATCAAAGGCAGCTCATAAATGTCATATTTTGAAAAGCATAATGCGCGATTCCCTCTTTAGAGAGGTTTTT
The DNA here is from genome assembly GCF_003957555.1 of Calypte anna. Classification (NCBI taxonomy): domain Eukaryota; kingdom Metazoa; phylum Chordata; class Aves; order Apodiformes; family Trochilidae; genus Calypte; species Calypte anna. The sequence continues at coordinate 16,461,114 of NC_044249.1, read as the reverse complement.
ATGACAAACAGTATACCAATATTTGTGTATCATTTCTAGGACTGTAAAATAACTTTTTATGGCTCTGAGGCTAATATCTGAAAAGTTGAGTACATTTTTGTATGAAATTCTTTTGCAGTATTTAAAGCATAATATTCCTTGCCAGTCCCCCCTCCCTCTCCTCATTTCTCTTTCTATGCAAAACCATGTCACAAAAAGCAAAGTGCTTTTTAGAAATGTACCTCTGGCACAGAGCCAAGCCCTGTTTTTCTTTTTGTTTCTTTTTTTTTTTTTTTTTTTTTTTGGGTTTTGCCAGTAGAAGCTGACAGATATCTATAGCAAACAGTTAACATATATAAACATGTCAGATATAAAACAAATACACTTTGAAAGAAAACAGAGCTGGAATGGTTCATGCTACAAGACAATGTTGGTGCAATTAGCTGGGTGTGGGGTCTTCAGGCTGGGTTTGGCAGGTCTGCCCAAGGTAAGAAGTCCCTTTCTTCTTCACTCTGACAAGGTCTGTGTGGATGGCATGGAAAAAAGACAGGCCCTCAGTGTCCCAGCCACCATCTGCTCTAGATAAAAAGAAAGCATCAGCAGTTCTTCGTGATGACTGATGAGGAGGTGGGTATGCAAGACATCTGCAGGCTGCATGGCTGGAATACGTTTCACAGGTTGGATAATTTGGATTGTTGCTGAAATGCAACCACTTAGAGGCTTGGTCCTGCAAAGCTTCTGTCGGATGCTGAGCCCTCCTCCCACTACCCCAGCAAGGCTTTCCTCCAGTGCTGATTACTGCATGGCACTTAATGAGATTATAAACAAATGAGATTGAATTAATTAGAGTTAGGAAAGAAAAAAAAACACATAGCAGTGCTGTGTACCATGAGCAGGCTCAGAGCAACCCCACACCTTAGTAACCTGCAGGAAGTTGGCCCTCAAGGAATGCACATGTTGGGGGCAAAAGTGACCAAAGGATGAGGACCAGAGAGAAAGGGAAGGTCATTCTGCTTAGGTTTGCTCCTTGCTCTGCTGCAGTCCTGGGAATATATCTTCATAAAATAATTTTCCACTCTTTACTCCCATTTGATGGGGCAGAAGGGCTCCCATGGGCCCAGGCTCACCTTTTTTTTCCATTCTTGTTCTCAGACTAAATTAGGAAAACACCCAACTTAGTCTGCCTGTCAAGTCAGTGAGTGGATGGACTTGAGTTCTGCTGTGCCTGTGTCCACTAAATCTCCTTCTTGGTGTGTCCTGCAAATCAGTCCAGGACAGACCAGACACTAGGGTGGCTCCTGGCCATTGAATCCTAACAGTAGGTTAAGAACAGACTAAACAGATAATTAAACAGATTAATTCAGCTTGCAAACAGACAAGGAGTGCAATTAAATGGACTCAGATTCTTCAGGCTGGGAAAGACACTGCTGAAGGGGATGTGATAGAGATCATGAGTAGGCTGGAAAATATGAATAGAAAAAGACTGTTTGCTGCCTCTTCTAATCCAAGAGCCAAGGGATGTCAGCTGCAACTAGTTAGCAGGAAGCTCAGAGGAAAAAAAAAAAAGAAATAAAAGAAGTGTAATTTTCCCCAGTGGCCAGTTAGTGGGGGGCACTCACTCTTTGCCATAGGGCTAACAAGCACATTCATGGAAGAAAAAATATTGAAGAGCTATTGAAGACAAAGATGCCTCCCCTGGCCCAGGCCAGAGCAGATGCTGCCAGTGGCTGGCACAGCAGGGAACATCACTGCATCAAACCTGCCCACACCTTGGCACCTGCCAGGGGAGATAGGCAAGGTCTGCCCTGGGATGGAGGATTAGATGTTTTAGCATCTGCATCCCACGAAAGAGTTTAAAATTCACATTTTTAGATTGCAGTGCACAAGGCTAAGAGCAGCACAGAAGCTGCCTGTAGCTGGAAGGGAAGGAACACACATCCATGTGCTCAGAGTCCTTTAGAAAGCCCAGCAAGCAACACCTGAGCATTTTGGAAGCTGAATCCCCTCACACACAAAAAAAAAATTGGATTAGCTGGAGGTTTGTTCTTCTGATGCCTCCCAGGGACACAGACCACATTTTATTCTTTTGTGAGCAGAAGAAAAGAGGGATTAATGGCAATGATGAGTGAAATTCAAATGTTTTTCAGGTTTCCTTCATTTTGGGTAAATCTGAAACAGATCTGGATTGGAATTTTGGTAGTACACAGATTACAGAAAATGCTTCCCATCCAAGTTATCTCCCGTATCTCAACTCGCTTTTATTTCATGCAGAAATAAATAAGGCTAGAAACAAATGTTTATGACTACAAAAATACCTAAGATGTGATTCACCAGGAGTGAAATATTCTCCAGAAAGATGTTTGTCAAATATTTTTTTTTAATTTTTAACAAAAAAATTGAGACTTTTTAAAAAATATTTTAAAATTATCTTTCCTTCCTTCCTTCCTTCCTTCCTTCCTTCCTTCCTTCCTTCCTTCCTTCCTTCCTTCCTTCCTTCCTTCCTTCCTTCCTTCCATTTTTCTGCTCAATATTCCCTCACTGTATGTATGCTGCCTTTCGCTGAGAAAAAGATGCAAGTTTCCAAACCCTTAGAGAAAACTGTTCTTAATATAGACCCACTGAAAAAAAAAGCCAAAAAAAGAAATCTCAAGTGTGAAAATGCATGGAAAACACAGCTTCCTTTTTAATGCCTTTCTACCTGAAATATGGGTGGAGAACCACTTTTAAAAGTGGGTTTCTTCTACCTTTGCCTTCCTCCCTGCAGGCACAGGAGATTCAGTGGGTCTCACGTGGTTCACAGAGGGAAAACTGAGACATCATCTGCTCCAGGATGACATTAGAGGTGCCTCGTTCCTTGGCCAGAGCTGTTTTTACAGACACACAGGAAATCTGCAGCAGCAAAAGGATTAAGAACAAGTCTTAAATGAGTGACCTCTCCCACCCCAGAGCATCCTCTCCTATTTCTGTCTCTTTCCAACAGAAGACACACACTACCCATGGCAGAGCAAAAAGGAAGGCAAACCTCTGAGCTGTTCCAGGGTGATGAAGCAGATGCTGCCACCCAAAGAAGCAGCAGCAGCATTTTTTTTTCCCCCCTTCAAATAATTTCATCAATAAAAAGACACCTAATTTCCACCCAGCTCCAGGACTGGCATGGGACCTGCCAATCCCCAGAACTTTGGAGGTTTCCCAAGGCAGTGGTGTGGCCTTTTCTGGGCCCTTTCCTGCTTCTCTGCTGCATGGTGATCCCTACATCCTGGGGCCAGATCCTTTGCCTGCACATGTCAATGTGATGAGGATGGGTGATGGGGTGAAGATGGATTAACATCCATGGATTAACTTTTAACTTTATAGCTCCAGTTTTGGGAAGGGATTTCCCAAATGCTATCTTTGGTCCATATATGTAATAGAGCAAGGAAAACTACTTAAATTATTTCATCCCCTTCCTCATTGTAACATAAACAAATTCAGTCATATGTTTTAATTCATGAGAAAACGACCCTCCAAATGCTCTGGCAACACAGTGTGAGAGCTGCTTGCACTGACTTCCTTGAGAAGAGGCTTCAACCCCCAGGCAAACACCTGTGGAAGTTTTATGAGAGCCTAGACTAAGAGGAAAGCCAGGAGCAGACATCTGTAGGCTTCTTTTGGGCCAGGGATAAGAGATTGCCAGTATCTGCTGGATGGGGAAGGACTGATGGACCCTGTGGGCTTCACAGCTTTAGCTGTGAGGAAATCCTCCCAGCTCCCTTGTCTCAAACAAAAATGCTTGAGCTTCCTGCCTCTTCCGTGTTCATTTCTTTGCTTCTTGAAATCACCTTAAAAAAAAGGTGTGGTTAATTTATAGACAGATGAACTCTGCACCATTTCCCAAAACCATCCCTGGACTTAGTGCCTTAAGTCTTATCAGTATTGGACTGGTATTAGCAGTACTGGACTGGCCACTTAGCACCCACCACAAACGAAGGTGATATTCAGGATTACATCTCAATTTATCAGAAATTTCCATGTCATAATAGCAGCAGGTGATGACTATAGGACATGACACACAGCTTCAGAGTTCTGGGCATCCACAGTCCTATTCCTAAAAGTGTGCTTGCATGGCTTTTTTTTGTTTGTTTTCCATAAAATATTGGATGGATTTTGCCACAGTTTCACAGGATGTATCCACTGCCTTTAGGATCAAGCTTTGAGACTTGGTGATCAGGCTCTTCCTTGGGGTCACCAACAAATGAATTTGTCTGCAAGCTTGTGGAAAACACTGGCACCAGAGATTGGGGGTGTTCAGAAAGTTCAGATGAGTGAGTGCAAAGGAGAGAAGAGGGACATGTGGCCATGGAAGGTGTGATAGCTCAGGCTGCTGAGGATCCACCATTCCCAAGAAAACCTGGAGAAACTGAGCTGACAGCTACTCCCTGGCGTCAGCTGTTGTGCCTGGGCTGAAAATTAAAGTGGGATAGGAACTGAGCAGAGACTGTGCTGTGCTCTTGTTTAGTTTACAAGCAGAGATGTGACCAACATGTCCCACCACAGACCTTAACTCCAGTTCAGCTGAACTGGAGCCTGAGGCAGCTGGAGGAGAGGAAATGAGCTTGTGCGGGTGTTCGGCTGCCGGTGTCTCCTTTCAGCTGAAGTTCCTATCAATGGTTGTTGATGCTACAGGTCATTTCCCATCTGACCCTTTAAATCTGGAACTTCACTGGATTTCCCAATGGTAAGAGAGGTCTGGCCAGCTTTCCAGGCAGCTTTTCAGGGTTAGTAGTGTTCTTCTGAGAACTGGAGGGAAATGTTGGAGCAGGCTGTAACCCACGTCACGCAAAAGTTCAGGAAATAGGTTTACAGGAGTAGGACAATGGGCTTCTGTTTACAAGGGGTGCTTCATAGCAAGCAGCAGATGTCATCTGTGGATAGGCAAATCAGAGTCTGCTGGAGTTACTCTCAAATACACAAACAAAACTGTTAACTGGAAACCTTAATGTCAAGGATCACAACGCCAGATTGTTCCAAAAGCCAAAGAGCTGTGTCAACACCATTGCCTTAGAGGCTGCTTTTTGACTCTGGATTATCTCCCAAAGCTGTTTAGGCACCCACAGACACAGTCACCACCACCTGCAAGGTGACTTGTGTCTCCAGTTTGTGGGTATTGGCTCTGAGCTGGGAGCACACATGTTGTCTCACTGCAAGCAGCAAAGCCATGAGGGACTATGGAGGACTTTGTGCCAAGCTTGGATTAGTTTTTTAATCAAACATTCATTATCCAGAAATGTCTTCTCATTCAAAACACATGGTCATTTGAACCAGTACAATGGGGAAAATAGCCATGTCCAGTAAACTCTGGGAAGCTCCAGTCCATTCAAGTGGCAGCCCTTCCCCTAGGATCTCCAAATGCTTCACATGAATTAACCCAATGTGCCCATGAGACAGCTGTAATCCTGGGGCTGGCAGCTCTCTGCAGTAGCACCCACTGCTGCACAGAGGTTGTCTGCCTGTGTGGGGCACAAAGGTGGAGTTTTAGAGTAGGAAGACAAAAGTTTGCATCCCAACACCATTGAAATGTGGAGTGGCCACTCTGTGAGTCACCAAGTAGCCATAGGGCTACACACTTACCTAGTCCAGTTGGTATTCTTTGCTCAATTGAACTCTCATGCTACTCCTCACCTCTCCTCCATGAAGTATTTCATGCATGTTCTCTGCCTAACCCTCCTCTACCCATCATGTTCTAACTGTTTTCATTGCTCTTCACCTAATTTCTTCTATGTTGGGGGAAAGTGCCTCTGGGTGTACTCAGAAACCCAACTTGTGGCACTTAACTGAGGTAGTCAACTGTTGCTCATGAATTTACTGGGGAGAAGCCTTACCAGGAGTCAAGTTATTTTTTTTATTTATCTCATTTCCCTGGAGGAGCCCATTTCTTCCAGTTTTCTGTGGAGGAGGCCTCCAGAGAGCAGCTGGCTAAGATTGGTTCCTAAATTTGGCTGGGGTGAAAACTGCTGCCCTGCAGAGGTCAAAGGGAGTTAAGTTTGCATGGGATTGGGAGGCACTTGTGAAAGCACAACCCTTTCTGCTGAGTCCTTTGTTTGCTGTGCCATGGCTGTACAATGAAGGCTGGGCTCTCTCTGTGCCAGGCACCACATAAAAAAGAGAGGGAGAAAGTTTTCTCACCCTAGGGTTTGCAGTCTAAGCAGACAAAGGGGGGCTGCAGAAGAGTGAACAGAGTTTGGCTTGCAAATATTATGTTAGCTCCCTGATTTCTTCATGGTTGGTTAGGTGGCAGATGTATTGCTGTCTTTGAATGGTTTGGGAGGGGTATCTGTGCACGCCTGGGAGTGAAACAGGATCTTGTCTTTTATGGCAAATTTGGCATGAGGAGATGTTCCCAATTAAATGTGGGCACAATCAGATGAACACTTGCAATCCTACCAGAATGATTTAAAACGGGATTGGTTTAATTTGCTATATACAAAGGATCATGTTCATTGGAAAATGCTTTTATTCCAGAATTAGAGCATCTCTACATGGAGTTTTTCAGGGAGATCTATTCTTTCTTAAGTCCATCCCTTCCCTTAACCTAGATTAACTTCCCTGGATAGAAAAGTGTGTGTATAACACAGAAGGGGCCCAGGAAAAAGCAGGAAGGGATTAGCTGAAAGGAAAAACAAAGGAAAAGGCAGAGATATGGAGGGGAGTGAGATAATTCAGCTAGTGAGAGGAAAGGAAAATGAAGAGCAGTTGGTGGAAAGAGTTCATCAGGCCAGGACCTGAGCAGGGGGATCACACACCCCAAGGCAGCTCCATGAGACTTTTCTCCATGAAGCCCTCAGCTTCTGGAGGAGCCATTTGATGGGGAGCTCAGCTCTGGAGTTGTTCTCTTTAAGAATAGAAGTGTCTCGATTGAAAGAAAATATCATTTTCCATAAAAGCCATAAATAATGCCAGTGTCTTCGCTGCTCCCTTGCAAGATGTTAGTCCACTTCTGGAGTCAAAGGTAATAAGGCTAAAACACACACACACACACACACACATACACAAAAATCAGATGGCAAATCAGATGACCCAGTGCAATGAAGAGGCTGCTGCCATCAGTTCAGCCACCCCCACTCAGCCCCTGTGACCAAGGGGAGCACAGAGAACACTCTGCACCTGAGGGTTTAAATCTTTGCTTTGCCACAGGTTTTTGAAGTTAGCTTGGACAAGTTCCTTGGCCTCAGGAAACAGTCCCTGTGCTTGGCTGCTGGTCCTGATTCCTGATGCTTCCTTACCTCTTAAGGATGTCTCAAGGAGCTCAGCACCAAACACTGTAAGAAAACATGTCCCATGGCAATAGGAGCTGCACATATTCCTCAAGTGGGTCCAGACTGTGGTGTCACTGGTGTTACATTTCCTAATCTATGGTCCTTTAAAACAGAAACAGGAAGATGTGATACTCAACTGTATCACCTGCACACCCAGGGCTTCCTCTAAATGAGCAATGCTGCTTGCCAGATTGTATTTCCTGTGAGCAGGAGCTGTGTATGGTGGGGTGCAAAGCACAGCCAAAGTTCAGTAAAAAAAAAAAATAAGAGAGGGAGAGGAATAATAATATTTTATGCATTAATTCACTGAGAAATAAAATGAGGTACAGAGCTGTTGATTGGTTTACACAGCCAAAAGTGTTGAATATTGAAATATTGAGCCCACGAGTCCAATTCTAACAATCTCATCCCACTTCAACTGCTAGCACAGACCATTTTTTCATATTTTCCTGCCATTGCTATGTACAAGGAATTTTATCCAAAGAGCATAATTTCTTTTTAATCTGATTTTAGAAATGGTGGAAAATTTGCAAAGGAAAGGAACCAAATAATCTCAAGGATGAGAGCAAGCACCAAGAGAGTTCAAAGAGGAGAGCAAAACTATAAAGAAAATTTATCTCTGCTAATGCATCCAGATCACCTGCAGTCAGGAGCTCAAAGAAAGCAGTTTTAGTTACTGATGACTCTGGGGATGCTAAAAACAGATTAGAAAACACATGTATCATCACTGGTCTCTCCTTCCTTCCTTCCTTCCTTCCTTCCTTCCTTCCTTCCTTCCTTCCTTCCTTCCTTCCTTCCTATTCCTTGGGAAGAGGAAACTCTGCATTTAGATCCCTCCATTCTTAGAGTATTCATCCCATACCTCTTGTTTTTCAAGATAACATTACATTTTTCCGAGTATTAAGATGTATCCTTCTCTGAAGTTTTGGGTAGGGAAGAAACTTCAGTCCCATCTGTTGAAGTTATGCCATTGTCTTTGAGAGAAAGTTTTGCTGAGCTAGGGAGCAGGAGGTGAGTGTGACTGTCCAGCCCCAGGTGTGAGCACCTTCCCACAGGACACCATGTCCTGATTTTCTTCCAAGCACAGGTCAGCAAAAAGAGAGCCCTAAAACAGCCTTTGAAAGAAAGATACAGACAGATGAACAACATGATTACTCACTAGACAATCGTATTCTCACTAGAGCCATGTGTTTTTTCAGCACAGTGGGATACTTTCCTCCGAAGGCAGGGATGTCCTGTAGGACATGTCCCCAGCAGTGCAAGGGAGCTCAGGAGCAGAGCTAAGTGCTGTGACTCCTGAATCCCTTAATGTGGATCTGTCACAGGTTATCTTCTTAGCCTTAAGTGCAAGTCTGAGCTCATAAGTGGGAATTTCACCTAATAAAAGGAGGTTCAAAATGGCAGCACCCATCCAGGGTATATGGTGTACTGGAAGTGCATGTCATAAGGAGAGGCTCTGTATTTCTTTAACTGAAAATTAGGCAAGGAAAATCTCAGAGATTGTTGTGATCCTCCCATATTGTTTGACTGGAAGTAGGGCTGATCCTCTAGACCTGCTCCAGGGATGCAGAGGACCTGGTTTCCCCTTGTCAGTGCTGTGCATCCACAGACAAGACTTGCTCACATGGTCATTGGAGATGTTTCACTTGAAACATAAAAGTAGCATTACATTCTCCTATGGAGTAATCCATCTTCCTGCACTGCCAGGTAGCCCACAGTCTACTGAAGCTCCAATTGGGAGCCAATTACTCAGATGAGGTTCTTTGAACTCAATCCTACACTCAGCAAACCTGGATTTGCTCCCCCATTCTGCAGGTTTCCAGTGTGGCACTTGTTTATCCAGCCTGAGCCCCATATCTCCCCACCTAAAAAAATAGGATTTTTGGGTTTATCTCCCAAAAGACTGAGAGGTTAAACTGTTCCAGAATGGGAAATGTTTCACCTGAAGGGCAGTGAGGTACAGGGACATTACTTCAGTCTCTCTGTTGCTGGAGCAGCCTGTATGCAGGTCAGCTGCTCTTAGCAGTGGGATATAAAAGCAGACGTGGGAGATGTGAAGCTACATTTTTTAATGTCTCTTTTTTACTATACCTGCATTTTTTTTCTCTCTGTGCAATTATGACCTCTTAAATATCAAATGGACTATCTAGTATTGCAGAACAGTTGTGCAGTTTCTTATGAGAAATAAATATGTTTTCTATTATATTCACCAGGTGCATTCTATAAAGAGGGCGTTTATGGTAGAATCATATATATTTCAATAAAGGCTTAGTAGTTTTATGTCAGAAAGAGGTAGTCCTGAAACCAAAACCATACATTTCAACTTCACTAAAATTCCTTTTTTTTTTTTTTTTTTTCTGAAATAAGGTAAGCCTTCAAATATGAACAAAACATATTGGGCACTACATAGGGTTTAGAGAGGGTGGCTTAAGACTTAGGGATGAAAAAAAAATACTGATCGCTTAGATGGGATTAAGGAAAGTTGGAAAACATAAAACCCCACAAAAATAGGCAGAGTCACACAGCATTTAAAAATATAGAAATTTATATCCAAGGCCTGCATTTCTACCATTTGGAATCTTCCTTGGGAAAATGGTTAATTAAAACTAAGCCATTGAAATGGTAATTTACAACCCTGTTTGGAGCAGAAGCCTGGAACAGTAATTTCTGGAACAAGGTTGTGCATCCCAGAGTTCCAGCATAGAACTACTGTACAGACATTGCTGGAAAAACTCAGCTTCTGCTGCCTCATGGCTGTTAATCTGGCACCTCTGCATATACAATTCAAAGCATTTTACAAATATTTGTAATTTGTAGGAGGAGACATTGCAGAGACCCAGCTTGATCCTGCAACCATAAATAAAGTGTCCCAACACAGAACTCTGATTTTAAAACAAACTGCTTGAAGAAGGTGTGGGGGGGGGATATATTATATATTATATATTATATATTATATATTATATATTATATATTATATATTATATATTTATATAATATTATACATTTATATTTATGAAATATAAACTAGCCTGCAGTCTTAAAACAAACAGAGAAGGAATCTTTGTCATTTGAAAAGCTAAAGAAAGTAAAGATTTGGGGTTCTACAAGTTTTCTGTGGCTCCTGCAAGTGTTTTCCACCACCACAACTTCAGTCAAACATCGTTTCATAGCTTTGTGAAACCCTCTGAATCCCATTGATTTCCATGAGAACATGAAACAAGGTGGCTGAGTTCTTCCAAGGGATGTTTTGTTCTTACATCTCCCCAGCAGGAGAAACAAATCAAACTGCCTTATCTCAGGCAGATTTTTTTTTTACAAAGAGCATATGCATTGCTTATTGAGAACATGTACAGCAGGTAAGAGCCAAAGAGGGAATACAAGCTCCTAAAAATCCAAGCAAGAAGCTCCCACTTGCAAAGAGAATTGAAGCTTTTCCCAGACATCACTTATTTCATGAACATTTGCTGTGTGTTTCTTGCATTTTCCCCTGCAGCTCGTGGCAGAGGATATTGTCAGTGTTTGAACTGTCACGACAGAAGTCTTCAGGTTCATAACTATACTGGACTGCTGGTCAGACCAGTAAGCATCCAGCATTAATCTTGAAATAAGTTAAAATAGTGCCTGGCTCTGGCCAAGCAGGAGCTGCAGCCAGCACAGCACTCAGTGCCTTACAGAGTTTGGTCCCTTTGGAGAAAAAAAAAAAAAACAAAACAACTTTGTCCCTGCTGCTCCTAAACCACAGCCAACACTGGCACATTTGCACTGTATGTGAGGGGCAGATCCTGGAATAAACTATTCCCTCTGTCACACCAAGAATTTCAGAAACTTTTTAATTTCTGCAAAGTGCTGAGATCCTCTGCAAACGGGAGCCCAGAAGTAAGCCACAATGCATTTGGTAACAGTTGGATAGCAGAGCCCAGGAAATAAACAAAATCAAGGGCAGAAATGCCTTATTTTAATTATTTTATTTGATTTTTTTAACATGCGTGGACTGTGCCTAATAACTCTGCTGATTTCCATCTCTGCTGAAATGAGTCTTGGCTTTTGGAATAGTTTGTTGTTCCCCCTCTTCAGAAATATTGCACAATATTAACTTTCAGCAGCCTTGGGCCAGCCTGCCCTTTGTGTGCTTGGTGTGTTCTGCTGGCCTTGAACCATGACTGCAAATAATGAAGTTGTGTTGGCTCAGTGTTTATTTCTGATAAATCTCAGCCCCCCCCCCAGGTCCCCCTTTTCTTTATGCTGAATACCTAAATGTTTTCTCGAAGTCCTTAGCAAAATCACATTCAAACAAAATGTCACTTTGTTGTTAAAGGTGTCCCAATCATGTATGCATTTCTGTGAGAGCATTTAGAAGGAAGGGAGAGCAGTTGCAAGTTTGTATCTTTACAGTAGGTAAAAAATAAGTAGATTAGGCACAATCAGTGCTGGACACACACATATGTGCCTCACCATTGCTTTTTTCTGCCTGAGCTGCGACCAATCTGACCACTGGCAGCCACTGAGACACAGGAACAGGGAAGTTCACATCTCATCCCTTGGTGTGCTGAGGATGCTGCCAAAACCTGGTGATTTGGTCTGCTGAGGATGCTTTGAAAATATGCCTTGAGTAAGAAACAAGAAAGGTCCAACCAGAAGTTATTAAAATTCCTGCTCTGCTTGACCTGAAGCATCATCTTCATACTGGATCACTCCAAATTAGGCACAGAAAGGATTAAGTCTGGTTCTCCACATTGCTAGTCAGCCTCTAACAGTTGAGCCTGGCTCTGGCAGCCTGTTCCAAGCCCTTCCAGCTATGAACTCACACATCTCTACAAAATGTTTCATCTTTGACCAAGTCTGGGAGCAGAGGAGAGAGGGATCACTGCAGCTCTGGCTGCAGCTTCTGACTCAGCACAGGAGAGATGCTGATACCTCCTCTCCAAGTTCTCTGCCAGCCTTGCAAAAATCAGGGTATGAATCAAGCCTGTGCTATTCTGGCCTCACTCCATTGCCTGAAAAAGGCAGAGCTATCAAACTATCTTGAGTTTCTTTCCTTCCTTTCTTGCCCCCCCCATGCAAAGGCCTGTTCCTCCCCTGAGCTACAGAAGATTTGGTCTAGCCCAGCTCTGCATGGCTGTGATTTATATCAAGTGCTGCAGATGTGCTTTTTAAAGAATGCTTAAAAATTACTCCCCCTAATAGAGATTAATTATTGATTACCTAAGTAATAGCTCTGTCTGCAATAGGAAATAGATGTGGAGCAACCCCCACACATCAGTCACTGACAGTATCCGTGGAAATAGCACACCAGAGGAAATAGAGGGGGTTTGCAAATCCTTTTCTAAAACTGTCCTCATCCTCTACACTGATGCAAATAAATATATATACAAAGGTGTATATATGTGATATATATATATATGTATATATTCTCATTAATCCTTTGACTTTCTCTGGAAAGCTACTTAGCTCCTCACTTTTCACTGAACTTCCTACTGATGACTTAACATTTCTAATAGTGATGTTCTGGCATCTCCCCTCATGGCTTCCCACACTCTGTGTCCTTATTGATTCTGGAAACAGATGAGCCTCTGATAGGGACAAGCAGAACTTGTCCCCATGGTAGGTCAGCTGAGTGACGTGGATGTGTCCCCTGCCAGCAGCCGTGCTGCGTCATTCCATGTGGCAATGGAAGGGGAGGGACAGAGGGAACAAGGTGTGAGGTGACTGCATAGGACAGAGGTAAATAGTGCAGCACAGTGAGCATGACACTGAGGAGCTGGAAAGATGAAGGTCCTCTCCTTCCCTCTTCAGCTCTTCTTTGATTTGCAGGTGTTGGGTCTCCAGTCTCCAGCTGTTCTGCACTTGGCCTTGGCTGTCATGCTCAGGCTGAACCCCAAGGCTACAGCTCTTGACTTGCTCACAGCCTGGGCCAAAAGGGACTTTTGCCTCACATGTTTGCCACTGAGCTGCAGGGGTCACAGCCTCAGCTCCTGTCAGCTCTCCAGAACTCAGAGTTACTCAGCCCTGACCTCCTCACCAGCAGTCCCAATGCCAGCAGTACCAGTGCCAGAAGCCCATCCAGCCCACTGCAGCAACCTGACTTTAAAGAGACAGTCTTCTTCACCAGCTCCTATTGCAGGGCTTTTTTATCTGCTCAATTTGTTGAGAAAAGATAACAATTTTCCCTGAGCTTTCCCTTCTGAGATAGCATCAAAGCAAGGTCAGATGTTAGACATGACCTTGAGGACATGTGTCCTCAATTCTGCTTTGCAGCAGCGTGTCCCTGCCTCTGGAGTGCACATCATCTTTGGAGCATGAGAATATCACACAGAAACTGGAAAAACATCTGTAATGGCTGCATCTGCCTGGGTACTCTGTTCATTTTTCCGGAATCATGAGAGCATGAGAGACTGTTGCAGTATACACCAGGATTCATGGAAGAACTTCACTGGCTGATAATACCAGCCAGGAGTAGTAGGAGTCTTGGGCTCACCAGTGCTGTGATTCCCATCCCTAGTTCCAGCTTGATGGCTGAAGTTAAAAGGTAATATTTTTATCCCATAACCTCCACAAATGCTATTGGGTTTATGGCTGATAACAAAGTATAATATGGGTGTAGTTGGTTCATCTCTGGTAGTTGCTTTATTTGCTATTTTCCTTGTTTAGATGGAGGGGATACAGAAGAGAATTGTAACTGTTCTCCCTGAAGAGATCCCCCTCTGGATTTCTAAGACCTAGCATCACATTTTTGAGGCCAGGGACTTATTTGCAAGGGACACCCATTGCTGACTCACTGCAGGGGTTGTCATGGCCATCTTCTTACAAAGAGCTGTGTATTTCAGTTTCCAGAAGCTCCCTAATAGTGAGCTCTTCTGCCTCAATCCCAAAGACATTATCCAAAGACATCCCAAGCTGTCCTGCAGGCAAATAAGCCATAACATAAACATCATTATAGGTTAAAGAAAGCAGGAGGCTTTCAAAGATCCACTTGGTACCTGGCCCCCTTTCATCCTCTACAGGACTGAAGCTTTGAGCTGGCACAAACCCACAGGCAGACAATAGTGGGAGCTTCCTGCCAGGAGATGCTGAATTACACTCCAGTGATGTGAGCCAGGCCAGTGGGCTGAAAATCACTCATTGTGCTGCCAAATGCTTTGGCCTGAGCTGGGGTTGTAACACTGTCCTCTTTAGCACTTGTGTAAAACAAGCTACCAAGCATCAAGGAGCCCAGAGAAACTGGAGTTAAATCTCAGCAAATGCCTCTTGTGGCACTTGTGCTGATTTTGTGGGAGACCCAGGCTAAAGAAGCAGCAAACACACATGGCTGCATCAGGATTGCTCTTTCTTAGCACAGCTGTACCCTTCTTGCTGGGGGGAAAACAAGACAAAGAATATAATGCAGTAATGCAGCTCACTGGAGGTAAGAAATTCCAGGTGCAACTGCACCTGCCAAACTCTCAAAGCATCCAGAGTTCTTAAAATATCCCATTGGCTTTTGTTTGGCTCACATGTTGTAAACAAAAGGTTTTGACACTGTTGCTATATGGGTAGAATGGTGTTGCAGGAGCAGCTACTGATCCAGGGACATATTACCAGAAGTCATCATTTATGACACAAGTATCCAGAAACCAGAGGAGAGCATCTCTCTGTCCTTCAGATGTCCTCCATCCCCACACGGAGAACTGTGACAGTGGCACTTGAAGGACAAAGGGCTACAGGGGCTGCAAAGTGATGCAAAAAATCCATTTATGCACAAATTTGTACATAATGGGTGTGTTTTCAAAAGGATGAGCTGAAGATGAGATAACAGCCTTTCAGCTCAGTATGTCTGCGCATATGTCGACTCCCTGGGATTCTAGCAGTTTAGTGTTGCACCATTTGTACCACTCTGCATTTATGCCTAGGAAATTTTTTTCACACCCCACAGAGCCATTGCAGACCCTGTAGAAGAGATCTGAACATATCAAATGATGACCTTTGGAGCATGTGCAAAGCTCAGTGGTCTTTCACAGTCTGCAGGAAAATGTCACAGCTCCAGACACATGGTAGTAGTGGACCAAGAGATCCTCCTCTTGGTATTTAATTCCCCAAGATGAGTGATAAACACCTGCAATTGAACTTTAATCCAAATCCTAACAGGAGAAAATAACTTTTCTCTTGTTGGGTCTCTAAAAACTTACTTTTCATTAACATATTAGCTGTGTCCTCTCTCATTAAAACCATGTATTTATCTTCATTTTATTAAGCCGGTCTGGGGCATCACTTCTGGCTTATGAATCTGTCATCTGATCTGCCCATTTCCTAGCTTTGAATATTTCAAAACCATCATTAAAAATGAATATAGGCAGAAATTTCAATCTTGATAATTATCGTTAGCTATTAATTGGTTTTCTGCTGGCATATTCTGTACCAGGTGAAACATTCATGAAAGAGAAATTCCTTGAGCTGTCCAAAAAAAACCATGCTTTCTGGGGAAGTCTTGATATTTTCAGCAGGGTTCAAACACTAACTTTGTCAGCTGTTCCAATTATTAATTGGAATTCCAATATTTAATTTTCAACTTTATTTAAAAGTATGCATGATTTTAATTAAAACAGACAATTCTGTGTACAGCAGGGACCACTATGAAAAGGTACTTAGTAAACCAGATGTTTTCTTGAGGAATACAGATTAATTGCAGTGTTTTTAACCAATTGTATTATCCTTGCAGCAATTACTAACTGCTGATGGAGATGAAGAAAAAATTTAAAAATAAAAATAAATAGCTGTACTGTGTATATTTCTTAACTGGGATTTAGTCAGACTGAGAACATTGCTTGAAGAGGAAGATCAGCACTGAGTTTGCTTGATATTTTAAAGTGCATTTAAATAGTGTCAAACACAAGCAAACATAAACCATAAGGAGCGAACAGAAGTTTGTCTTTCTAGAAGTATGGAAATTATTCAGGAGAAGGAAAATGGAAATAGTGACCAATCTGCAATTGCTGCAAATGCTTTTTATTCCTGGGTGTGTATCAGATGCCCTGAGTCTCCTCTCTTTGTCACAGTTGCAAATGGGAAATGAGTTTTGTGGGAGTTTGCCTGTTACAGCCTGAGAATGGGACTCAGAGACCCCAACAGATTGCAACGAATAGATCCTCTGGTATGAATAATGGTAGAGATTTTTGAAACAAACACTTAGTTTTGAAGAAATCCGTGCTATCAGAAACCTAGACTAGGTGTTATCTAATCAGATCCTATCAAGACCATGCATCTTTCCAAGGGTCACTAAATTTGCCCAAACCACGCAAGACCCAGCACAAGAAATTTTTGCAAGACCCTGAGTGTTCAGATGAAACCAGGAAAGGGAAAAAAAAATGGATCAGGGAAATCTAAGTTTTGCTCCAAATGTATCGAATTCACAGAGAGAGGGTTTGGCCTCAAGGGAATGCTGAGAAATACAGAGATCAAGTCTGAAAGCTGTGGTCACCACCTAAATCCACTGAGAATTTGGCCGTTCTATGTGTTGATTTTGGGTCCAAAATCTGAAGGTAATGGTCTTCTCTTTATATCGTGGCAGTGATGAGTAGGAGCAGATTAAAGGCGCCGGGATTTGGCCCTTTGTAGATTAATAAAGGCTTGCTGAAGGGGAATTCTGCCTTTGTGATTTTCTTAGAAGTGGTCGAATAAAGTGCTTTGATCTAGAAGGGGAGTGTGAAAGGTCACTGGCTAAGCATGTGTGCTGAAGTGGCCTGAGCCATCCAACATGATCAGCATAAATTAGAATCTGACTACCCAGCTTTATTCATCTTTATTGATGTCTATATAGTTGAAAAGGCAGAGGGACCATAACAATCCCAGCCAGCACAGAGAACCAACTGGGGCATGCAAAAATCCATGAAATGTTTAACATTTTCCTAATGGCAGTAAATAGAGGAGCATGTGTTAGTGATGCACAAGCCTCATAATTTTAGAGTTTGGGTTTTGTTTGGACCTGGATCCAAACCTTTGGAAGCTTATCTGAAGTTTCCAAAACTCCTTGTGCTTGCAGAATTGCAGCCAAGTTTTGAGAGTTTATCATGATTTTTTTCCCTTTGTTCCTAGCCCTGGCTGAACCAGCAGTGGTCGTTATTAATGTCCAACTGCAGACCTATCAATATAATATGAACACATTCCCCAAGGCAAACTGGCACACTGATTACAGCCTTGGGGAACAAGAAGCTGCATAAAATTGGACAAAACCACTTATGACACATTCAACAATTGTGCTTCAAGGTCGCTTTTGGTAGCAGAAGCTTTTGACCCCTAAAAGCCATAAGATATGTAGATTGGTGACAGCAGGGAGGGGCAAATTTAAATTTGTACTTTTTTAGAGCATCCATTCAAGTCCAGCAGCCACTTACACTGGCAGTGGAAAAATCCTTCATCACTCCTCCTACATCCACAGAGGATCTCTGCTTTCTGTACCACCGAGCATCCAGGACTTCTTGGTTCAGTCCCCACAAACAGAGGCCTTTGGGGTTGTAGGTCCTCAGAGTGTTACTCAAGCTGGCAACAGTCATTTCATCCCCTTAGGAACTGAAGCTTTCCTCTTTTGAAAATATTGCATAAGTAATAAGAGGGAACATTTCACTTCTGATTACCTGACTGCTGCTCCTGGATGAACAGCAGGCAATATTCAGGGCTCAGCAGCCTGCAGAAAGATCTTTTTCACCCAAAATATGCACAGAACACCATCAAAATTACATATCTCAATCCAGAAAGTTCCTATGGTCAAGGCTCAACTGTATAAAAACCATGTCCCGAATAGCAACCCCTAAGGCAAAAATCTTAAATCTTAAGGTCAAAACCATCATTTTCATAATTTAGCCTGACCTCCAAAGAAACAAACCTTACCAAGCAGTTCCTGCTTCAGGCCTGTAATGTTTGGCATAAATCCTCTGGAAAAAGCTAAGGTCCTGAGTTAGAGGTCCCAAAGGATGGTATATTCCAGCATTTGTGTTGGCATTTTATTCTGACAGCTAATAATTGCCATTGCTCAAAACAACAACATTCTTTATCCAGTTGCACTTTCAGGGAGCAAACACTGTCACCATGATAAAGAGCTCAACACAAGAACACAGATAACTTGTAGCTGTCCTGATATTCATCTTCCACGGGAGAATTTTTTCCTAAATGGGCAGTGAAATAGCAGAGTTACTACTGGTGCCGGATAGAGCCCAAACTGAGCATTCAAATGGACTTCTGCTTTTAAAATTAAGGAAAAAAGTTTATATTTACAACACATGCCTTTTGTTTCCCTTCAAACTGGAAACACAGTATATAATTTTCAATAACTACCAGTGCCCCTATTTTTTCCGACCACAAATTAACCATAGTTCAGTGCAGTGAAATGCAGTAAGACTGATGGAATGCTTCTGCCTAAGGGATGACTTACCCCTAACAAAAATTATGCTTTGCTTCCTATTTGTTGTGTTCAATAATATTGCCTCTCTAAATACTTTTGGTTCAGTACTGACACCAAATGATGAGGAAAGCCTCCAGAGTGTACAGACGTGCAGGATTATGTTTCATTTGTCTTTGTTCCTTGTCCTAATTCAAACCAGCCACCCAACCACTGACTTAGGACTCTGAGATGCACATTGTGGGGTTTTTCAAATGTATTTCATAAACCCACCCAAACTCCAAGGATGACTTTCTGTCCTCAGCTACACCCTTGTAAGAGCAGCACAGTTTATGAGTTTGCACATATACAGCAGAGTAGTTTTGATAAAATCCTGCACATTGCCTTTTTAATTAGTTATGTTTGAAAATACAAATTATTTGCTCCAGACATGCATGACCAGTTCCTGCAAGGGGCCAATAAAAAAAATATACATGCTTTGTACTTCTACAATAGATGACCATCTTTTGTTGGCTATGAGAGGAAATCTACTGTTTGAGGTTTTGTTTTCTCATCTACTTGTTTCAGAGACAAATTTTTCTCATTAGACATAGAGAAGGGGAAAAAAATTCAGGTTTTCTCCTGTGCCCTCTGCCCTAAATTGCATATCTGTCATGAGAAATAGTTCCAAATTCTTTCCAGATGTTAATTGAAAATCTCACTATCCATTAGAATAACCCCTTGGTATGTCTATATACCCAGTCTCACAGCTGATGAATGTGTGAGAACACACTTAGTAACAAAGTACTGAAGAAAACTCATGTTTTCCATCAGAAAATCTGTCCTGATTTCCTTTGCAGAATTAGTGGCTGATTCCATCAAATGCCTGCCATGTTTCTGAAGGCTGCTGTGAACCTGTAATGCTGCTGCATGTAAATAGCTCCACTGGGATTAATGGGAGGATACAAACAAGCAAACATCATGCACACTGGGTGGCAGGATCAGGCCAGTGCTTGGCACATCCCTCACAGTTACAGTGACTTCTTGTTCAGATTTAGCAACTGTGCCTGCTACAGAATTTCCATTAAATTTTATTACTTGCATCCCAAAAGAACATATGCTTAATAATACAATAACTGTAATTAGAAAGAACTTAGGAAAAGTAAGGCCTGTTACATGCAATACCCCATCACTGGCAAAAAGAATGGTGTCTATCATTTTATCACTGCCTGGTTTTAGCCACTTTATTTAAAATTTGATTGAAACTTGAATAAGGATTTATTTTACAAATCCTTACCTGCTCACATTTTGGCTGAGCTAGAGCAATGAACTTTTTTTCATTTAAACTCTAGAGAACGGAAGGACTGCAGGGAAATATTTGTGTTGTCAGCAACAGACTTGAAGACAGAATTAAAATTCAAGAATTCTTGCGTGGAATTTCTCTTACCTAATATAAATCATCTGGAAGTGGGTGTCGAGTCTAAACTTGTTGATCTGGATGCTTCAGTGTCCAGAAGATGAACTATTTCATCTTAGAACAATTGCCAAAGATAAGTGAAATAATCTCTACTCAGAAATGCTCCTTTCTACCTGTAGAAAGCTCCAAGGTGAGCAGACAGGAGAAGGCACCGAAGTTTTAGATGGTTAACATGCAGCAAGAGTAAACAGCAGTGTACTTTCGATATCTTTCCTGGATTTTTGACCATGGAGACAACTCTCTCAGCAAACAGTGCCATTTGAATCAATAACTTGGCTCAGCATGCTGGTTGGGCTGTGTTGACACAGATCTTGCTCTATGCATATCATACATCTCTCCTAGGGTAGCTACCTACACAGGCAAGATCTCAAGCACTGAGGTCTCAACCTGCCTCCTTGATTAGCTCTAATGAAATATATGTTTTGAGGATGAAATCCAGACTAACCTCTGCTGGATACACAGCTCTCAGTGTAATCTCAAAGATTCAAGCTGATCTTGCTCACGGGCAAGTGTGTTTTGAGAATGCTTCAGCTGCAAACATGGCCAGCTTTCAAGTAGCAACACTCAGCTCTACTTGGTTCTGGCTGAGATGTGTCTGGAGCATTGGTTCCAGCCCAGTGATAAGCCAGAGGAGGCTCTAGCTCATGTCTTACATGACTCACATCCCTAAAACAGGTAATAATAATCTCAGAAACAGCCTTTCACCAAAATTCAGAAAAGTCTCCATTTAGAGCTAAGCTGTAAAACTTGCACTTACCTCAAACTTTATGGCAGCCCTGAGCTCCCAGGCAGCAGGGTCACAGGCAGTGAGGGCATCACAAGGTCCTCAGAAGAATTCACTGAATTACTGCTATGGCATTTTCTTCAGGTGCTGGGCTGCTTCCCTGCAAACACATGGAATATGAACCCCATCTGACAATACTTCCTGGGGTTGATACATTCATGCAGAGTGGTTTTTTTACTGTGTTTCACACCACTGTGGCTCCATTCCCCAGACACCTATTTTTGTGAAACACAAGCAGTTGACATTGCCAATATTTTTCTGTTCCTTCAAATCTGTCCATTCAAACCTGTCAGGACTAGATTATTATTTTTATTACTTCTTTAATGTTTAAGCCAAGCTCACATTTCAGCAGAGGTGTCCACCAGAATAGAAAACTCCTGCCTAGGACAGCAGCAGCTGCTGCCAGGCTGGTGATGAGGCAGTGATAATGAGGAGCAGCTGAGCCCGTGGGTGGAGAGGATGGGACAGGTGACCCAAATGGAACAATCACAGTGCTCCTTCCCATGGGGCTCAGTATAAAATTACTCCCAAGAGAGCCTTTAGGTTTTTCTCTGGCTGGTGTGCCAGCTGGGCTAAGGTGCTCCTGCTGCTCCCTGGTTCCTGCAGCTCCTGGGGTCCTCCCTGCAGAAGGACAGTGTTTACCAAGGTCAGTCACCTTCTACCTACTCAAGGTTTTTCAGGTTTAAAGTTTCTCTCCCTTCTTCTTCTGGGAGGGAAGTGGGAATAACAGAGAGCACCCGTCCCTGCCCAGCCACTGTCCAAACCATGACACCACACTTGGCACCAGGACTTCTGCAGATAGCCATAACCTCACACAGTGACTGTACTACTGAGTCAAAACAAAGATTGATTTGGCAAAGTGTCCTGGACTGTGCAAAAAATGCCTGGAATTAAGCATAAGAAGAGGTGAGAATATAGCAATACTTTACTCCAAACGCTTTCTAAGCAGTGAATGATTTGTGGTTCCTGAACCCAGCACAAATCTTTTGGCATTTCATAACCCTCACTGAATTTATTTTTCATGGTGCTGCCTAGTAAAATATCAACCAGTGATTCTGAATCCATGTAAACCATCTGCAGCCAGTGCAGAGCTTAACCACACAGTGAATGGAGGGCCACCACCTCAGACCATTTGGTTTCATATGGTCCCTTGTGGTGGATGGATGACAGTAATTTTCTTCTCCACTATACTTTGTCCATCATATCCTCTCTGTTTTCCCTGTTTTTTTTCTGGATGAGAACTATTATTTGTATAAACACAAGTCCACACCTTTAATAACAACAGTTGTCCTCTCTGTATCTTCTCTAGTGCTGCTGCTTTTTTCTGAGACAGGGAAATCAAGACTGTGCAGAGATGCTGTCACAGTACAGACTGATCAAGGAAAAATAATCTTCATTTCTGTCCTCTATTCCTTCCATAAGAATCAAGCACTGAACTGGTGCTTCTTATTGAGCTACCATTTATAGCCCCAGAGATGATACCTGTGCTGTAAGTCAAATTTGACATCACTAAATGCCTGATGTTGAGCCTGTGGATGGCAGCCCAGATTACACAGGCTTGTTTAAGAATGGGAAATGTGGGAAGGAGTAATTCTTGCCTGTAGTAGCTCTCCATGAGTACTAAGGACAGCTGCAGCCTTTGTGCTCTGAAGTGCAATGAAAGGAAACCTTTTTCTGGAAGAAATATTCCCCCTAGCTAGACATGGGGGAAAGAGAGAAGTTACTTGGAGTTTCTTCTGCTGTCTTCTAACTCCATGACTTCCACCTGTAGCCCACTGCAATGGATTCAGTGGAGCCCTGGGAAGCAAGTTTGGGACAACCAGATGCCTGGGACAAAAGTTCTCAAAGCTTATAGTTTATGTGAATATGTCAGCTGGGCAGGAAAGAGAAACAGAGATCTCTGCACAAGGTACCACACAGGTCAGGTTTGTTGGATCACTGCCCCAGAGAGAGAGCTGCCTGCCATATCCTACAGTAGGACTCATGCAGCCAGGTCCTGCATAACTCACTTTCATAACTCACTTTCTCCTCCTTGTGCTGCAGTCTCCCTCTTTTTAAGTGTTACTTCTATGAACCCCAGCAGGCTGCTGCGTTCCGCTTCTGCTGGAGCCGAGGGAGGGAGGTGGGAGCACAGAAGTGCTTCTCTGTTTTTCCTGGATGTCTTTGCATTCACCCTGGGCAGCACTTTCTCCCCATTCAGAATAACTGACATTCTTGGGGGCACATCTCTCCCCACAAATCTCGAGGTGGAAGTGCTGCAGAGCTTGCAGCTTCGCTATGGAGCGCGTTATTCCAAGGCCAAGATCTTGTTACAATTCCCTTACTACAGCAACACATTTTTTCCGCTCCTTTTCTAAACCTCAAATGTTGTTCTGGCGTCAATGGTAAAGAAGTTTGGGCTTGCTTGGATTTCAGTCTCTTGGCCTTGGAGGGAGGGGAAACATTATTTCTCTAAATACATGAACCCTTTTGCACACAGACACTTGCATGCTCCAAGACCTCGATCTTGCAATGGGATCTGCTCCTGTGTAGCTTTGTGCCCATCCAGAGTTGTGCTGAACACAAACGAGGCACATCTGACAGCTTGGGCTCTTGTAACACAATGATTTGGTGAGGCTGCTGCTAATGTGATCCAGGAAAACAGCAGCAGTGGTTCAAACCAAGCCAGGCAATGGTCCCACTGTAGTAGCAAATTAGACAAATAGCCAAATGATGCTGTGAGGATTCTGTGCGTGTCCAGATCTCTGTCTGTATCCTGGTGGGGGAAAATGCAGAATGTGATCCCCACTACAAGGCAGAAGTGGTGGGAGGAGGGACACCAGAGCTCTTTTTGCTGCAGTCACCCTCTGCTCCACTCTGGTGAGACACCCACCTGCAGTGCTTGGTCCAGTTCTGGGGTTCCTAACATAAGAAAGACATGGACCTGCTAAAGCAAGTCCAGAGGAGAGCCATGAAGATGCTCAGAGGGCTGGAGCACCTCTCCTATGAAGACAGGCTGAGAGATTTGGGGTTGTTCAACCTGGAGGAAAAAAGATTCAGGGAGATCTTATAGTGGTCTTCCATCCCCTGAAGGGGCTACAGGAAAGCTGAGGAGGGACTTCTTACCAGGGCAAGGAGTGATAGGACAAGGGGGAGTGGCTTTAAAATGGAAAGGGATGAATTTAGATTAGATATTAGAAGAAATTCTTTACTATGAGGGTGGTGAGACAGTGTCACAGTTTGCCCAGAGAAGCTGTGGCTGCCCTACCCCTGTTCATGGCCAGGCTGGATGGGGCTTGGAGCAATCCAGTTTAGTGGGACGTGTCCCCTGCCCCGGGTACAAGGATTGGAACTAGATAAGCTTTAAGGTCCCTTCAAACCCAAACCATTCCAGGATCTATAATCAGGCAGTTATTCTACCTTGGCACAGAAAAGCACCCACTGCCATGCTTCCTCAGCCCCTTTGGGTTTCTGTCTTCTGTATATGTGAGATGGGAGGGATTTTGAGGACACAGATCAGGATTGAATTTGGGAGAGTTCCCAGTACTGTGGTTTTCTCCTTGGGCTCACTTTCTTGTGCCCTGCATGCAGCTTGTGCACCCTGGACTCCCTTCCTTTGGTCAGGGCACAGAGATGGGTCTGTCCCATCTCCTTGATGACTTCCTCAGCACCCAAGGCTCTTGGTGCTGTCTGAGTCAGCAAAGCATCTGAGCACTTTCTGGCCTTCAGCACGTTTTTCCCTTCAGCAGCCCCAAGAGATGATGCTCCATTTATCACACCTGAAAAGATAGTGGTGGGGGGGGAATGCACGACAACACTTGGGTTGCCAAGGATATTTAGTAGTCTGAAGATGCAGATATGCAACCAATGGAATTATGAAGGACGTGGAGGCACTTCCCTCCCCCTGCATTTGAGCCAGGTCCTGCAGTGGATCTGTGCTGCAGGCAGAAGGAATCAGACAGCATTTATATCTGGCTCTGTCTGCTGATGAGACTGTCAAAGCCCCCTCTACACTCCAAGAACAGCTTGTTCTCTAACAGTGAAAATTGTTATTCTCACACTGTTGTTTCACAAGTTCTGTTTCAAGCAATGCCTGATCACAGAGAAGACAAATGTAACCTCAAGAGATACATCTTGGGCTTTGTTCATCCAGGACCATCTCAGCACTGTGGGGGGAAAGCTGATATTTCACTTCTTCCTCCCAGCCCCTGCTTCCCAATTTTCTTCCACTTAAACCTGAGTTATAGACAACACAGCAAACCACCAGAGCAGAGATAGGATAATCACCTGAGCTGGAGTCGGTTTCAGCCTTGCCAGATGGACAGGTACAGATCTGTTTGGAGCACAAATCTGAGTTTCCTCAGCCCCGCAGCTCTCGGTACCGTTTAACACCTCTCACAGAAGCAGTGATTGAATCCAGCACTTAACACCCCAACTCCAAAGAATCTTTGATGCCTTAATCAAGTGTGGATCTTGCCAGGGCTGTAGGGATCAGCAAGCTGTTTGGGGTTGTCCTCCCAGTGACTGCTGTCAGACTGATAATCCACTCATGGATGTGGCATCAAGCCTGTGGCTGGACAAGAGACCCTTGCTGCTAACAATTCCATGGCCTTGAGTGCTGAAGAGGGAGCATCTGCATTTCTGAATCTCAGTCAGAATCAGCTTTTTTCAAGTGAGAATGACTTCACTCAGCTTCCCCCCTTCTGAACAAAAAACTTTCAAGAGATTCACTCAAGTCAGATGGCACTGATTGTATTTCCTTTATTCTGTTGCTGCTGCAGAAGCTAAAGGGGGCTGCCTCAGATACAGATTTGCTCTCATCCAGGTTATAAGGATTCCAGAGATATGGTAAAGCTAAATTAAAATCTTGTCTTTTGAGACAATCTTCACTTGTCTTTGTTCTTCTGAGCCTCACAGTTGGGTATAACACTCCAAACTAATAACTGGCAGAGTGGTCTTCATAAAGATGGAAACTCCTGGGAATTAGAAGTCATTTACATACTGTAAAAATCCAGATAGATTTTTCTCCCAGTGTTAACCTGACATGTAAAAACTCAGAGAGAGGGTGTCAATTCAGAGTTAATATAAAAATATCAGGCAGGCACAAACTCTCCTCTAGTACAGCCAGGCAGCTCCTGCCCATCATGAAAACAACCTGAGAAAAGGCAGTGCTGGGCAAAGCAGGAGGGTTAAGTTGCACTTACCTTGGAGGAAAGGCTAGGCAGCAACTCTTTCTCCCAGCCCTTTGACCTAATTTCTGACAATAGGAGCAAAAACCCATGAAAGCTGATATCCCTTTTATCTTAAACAACACTGGCTCACTTTTGGGTCTCTGATTTAAGTGGTGCTAAAAGAAGGATCTGGGAAAAGAGCAGCCTTTGTTCAGTTGCACGTCAGGATGGTCAGTTCCAGAGAGATGCTGTGTGCATCTCTGGGACCAAAGGATGGTAGTGACCCTGGGAAGGAGGTCCCTGCACACTGCCCTGGGAGGCCAGCATCCCCCAAGCCACCTTCTTCTTTCTGGTCCTTTTATAGTACAGTCTTTGTGTCTCCTCTCCCCAGCAAACAGGTCCTTTTGTGTGCCAGATAGCTGAGATCTTAGTTCATGTGTCCCATGACATCTCCAGTGGTGATGCCCCTCTGGGAGAGATCCAGGTCACCAAAATATCTACCTCTGTGACAGAGTTTGCATTTAGCCTTGAACTAGACCTTGAAGCCCTGTAATCTGGAGACCCACAATGGTCCTCAGGGAGCAAAACACTCCTCAAAACCTTGAAGCCCTGACTGGGCTGAGAAGGCAACAAGCAAATATGAGAAAGGGAGTGAAGAAGTGGAGATCTTAACAGAAAAAGGAAATCAGCAGGTTCCTGAGTGGTATTTTCCTTTGTCTGCTTTTTAACTGACTGCAAAGTCCTCCCTCTTGGCTGCCAAATCTCTTCTTCCAGGCTCACACCTTGACATGGGTGCATCCACTTTGGCTGAGCTCCTGCCATGCAGAATGTCCCTCTCCACACAAAGAAAACTCTCTCCTCTCTTCTGCCAGACACATTTCAACAAACCCAGAGTATTTGGAAGAGAGTATCTCTTTACACCCTGTAAAACACCCCAGAAGTCTCCAAGAGCCAAGGGGCATCACACAGGGGGGATGGGAGAAGGTTGGTTTTCCCAGCTGAATCTTCAAATTAATCCCTAGAGCAAAGGAAATGCTCTGGAGTCCTCCTGAGGGCTGTTGTTGGCAAACTTTACACAAACAGGACTCCAGCAGACACTGCCACAAGGGTCCTCAGTATTTCCCTCAGCCTGCTTCTCTTGTCTACTGAGGAGCAATGCAATATTTGAATGTGAATGGTGCAGGCTTGTTGGCAGAGAAACTGGCATTAATCAGCAGCCTCTGAACTGGAGCTCCAGCAGCTTCCAGGCTCTGGCAGGAGCTGCTAGAGAGTGAGGAGAGAAAAGTGGAGTCAGAGGCCAGCCCCTGGCATGGCAAAGGTGATCAAAGCCTGGCAAAAAGGCTGCAGCAATCAGCAGAGAGAAATTGGGTTTGCAGGTCCTCCAGGACCTTTAAGATTTTCTCCTTTCCTATAATTGCTTGTGACAGGGTTGATAAAGCACTCAAGAAAAAGCACTGAGCATCCATTAGCAGACATCAATCTTTCTGATCTTGTTTTTGGCCTCAAATGATTGAGGGCAGGTTGGCCATGAAACACAAAAGTTTTGGGAGGAACTAAATCCAGGCAGCAAGCTGTGTCAGAGAAATAATAATGCAGCAAAACCGACACGGATCAGACCTGGCTCCCACTGAATAGCCTCAAACTGGATTTCCAGTAAATATAAATCAATGCAGCTCCACTTGAATAAGGAATTTTACACACCAGCTGGAAAGCCAGTCAGGATATCAGAGATGCCTTCACCTACCATTGCACAGTGCTTCTGCCTTGGTCTGTAGACAGTGGGCTTCTAATGCTGCTGGTAAAGGCAGGTACTTGCCTAATAAACAGATACCCAAAGCCTTCTGGATCTTGGATGCCAGCTTACTTCCAGCTTTCTTGCCCCTCAGAAGAGCTGTCATCATCTGGCCCACTTCAGAGAGGACCAGTGATCTCTTGCCTCTTCCTCTGTACTGCAGTTTGCTACTTGGTCTTCCTGACAGACACCACAGCTGCTTGGTTTTTAGAAAACTCAGTTAAGCTCATATGCAAGGCTGAAAAACAAGCAGGTGGGTTAAGAGCTTGAAGTGCTTTATCCATTCAGTAGCAAACACTCCTAACCCACCATTAAAACTAGGTGATTCGTGTAGGATAAGGAAGCCCAGCTTCTATCAAAGCAGGTTTTTATTAGAGGCAGACTTAATGCATAAGTCTTTAATAAGGCTGGATACACAGCTAGGACTAATACAGTCAGGTCTCAATGGAGCTGCTTCACAGATGCTGACAAATCAGACTACTTCTTATTTGGCTCAGAGATCCTATCTCAGTTGGAAAACTGCTTCCACATGTTCATCATGTAGTGCAGGGCTACTTTTGTGGTTATTAATGCATATTCTGTGCAGAGCAGAGACCCTGGCCTGCTTAAAACCTGGGCCTCCTCTCACTGGTCAGCATCTGTCTTGAGCATATGTGGAGACAAAAATAGACCAAATTTTCTGCCCATGTAATGAGTAATAAGTCATTCTTAAATCACTTCCAAGCATTTTTCAATTCTTGGATTTAGAGCGTACAAGATTCTAGGTTAGGTAGAAAAGGTCTGTGAAGGATGAAGACAATAAATCAGAAGACAGGAAAAAGGGTTAAAAAAAAACAAAAGGAAAGGTAATACAGCACTTGAAATAACCATGGATGGCACTGAACAGAGTGGATTTGGTGACAGTTTCTGGAAAGAAGTTTTAAGCAAGAACGTGCCTCTAAACCCACTTATCTCTGGGTTTTGGGTTTTTTTAACTCGAGGTGTTGAATTTTGCATTAAAAGTGTTGCAATAACTGACAAGCAAATATACCTCTAAAAGTAGCAATAACGCAGCCCTAGCTTACTGCTGCCTGGAGAGTTGTGTTCAAGGTTTATGATAAACTGTATATGTGATATGCTGATATAAAAACTGACCACAGTTACTGATGTCTCTGCTTGCAACTTCCTTCATCAGCCTGGACAAGCCAAATAACCTCTGCACCTCAGTGTCCTCTTAAGCAGTGCATCTGTGGCAATAACGGAGGTGGAGGATGAGTATGAGAGGTGGCAAAAGCAAAGTCTGAGCCCAGGAAGGTTTTACCAGAGTAAAACATGTGAGGCATCTCCAGTGCTGGTGGGAGCACTCATCTTGTCTGAGCCTGGGAGGAGGGCTGTATCCATGGCCATGGCTGGGCAGGATGGAATCCTCAGTGCAGGAGCCTGGATCTGCTGCTGGTGGCTCTTAGAGCCTCTGCTCAAGCAGTGATTGCTAAGAAAGGTAAAAAGGGAGGAATAGAGGAACCGTGTACAAAATAAACAAATCAAAGGTCTGAACCCCTGTGCTAGACAGCAGTGTTTGCATGGAGGTGTGTTGGAGGGCCCCAGAGATGCACCCCGTTACCATCGTGTTTAGTAGCCAAGCAAAAGTGCAGCTTCTGAAACAAGAGTCTGATGCAGACTGCACCAAGATTAGTGGAAAATTCCCACTATACTCGGCAGTATTTGGTTTAACCCATAAAATTGTCATGATCACAGTGCCCTTTTACATCTTTTACAGCATTCCCTGGCCAGGAATACTGTCCATGCCTCTCACTGGATGAGAAAGGGAAGGTTAGACGTAGGTAAAGGAAGAAATTTGTTAGAAGGGCAGGAAAGTGCTGCTGGCTGGCTGAAGTAACCAAATTTGCCACTTCAGGTCAACACAGTGTGTTATGAGTCAATGAATAACTTCACTGGAAAAAAAAATTGGGAAAAATAGTTTTTCAAATATACTTAAAATGTCTCATGTGAAAAAATGTCATTCAGATTATGCATTTCCTTTATGTTAAAGGTTAAATATAATTTCAGGAAATAAACATTTAGTTTGGGGTTAGATTTTGGAACAGTTTGACTCTGCTTTGAGTGAATTTCATCCAAAAAAATTTTTTTCCAGTATTTCATTTCAATCTGAAAACAACACAACCGGTTCTGTTTCAGGAAAACACCAACTTATATTTGATATTCTGAACTAATATTTTAGTTCTGGGGCCATACTAGAAAAGCAGCTCTTCAAATGATCTTAATTATTGATGGAATTGAAGTCATTTCAGTGTCAAAATGAGCAGATAATTTCTTCAGACAAACTGACTGGCAGTTAAGTAGGAAGCAAGTGCTACGTATTTCAGATTTATTCAACATTCCCTTCATAAATCCATTTCTCCTGCTCCTCTGCTGTTCTCAAGTGTCATTATAGTGGAACATAATAGCAGCACAACAGTAAAGAGGAGGACTGAGGGAATTTTGGAGATACAGAACACACACATCATTCCAGGCTCAAAGTAAAGCCCAACAAATACTGACTGAGGAGATTTATGTATATATTGTTATTTAAAACCTCTTTATATATAACTACAGCCTTTCATTTCCCAGACATCAACTGCTTATTTCAGGGTTCATATTAACAAGCTGATACTGCCAGGGTTCATATTAACAAATGATACCTCATTTTCCTGTACCCATCCTCAGTGTGTGTGTGTGTGCAAAGATTTCTGTGGCCAGTAATCAGCAGTGATGACAAGCACACCAGGCACCTTCATTCTGAGTTGTTTCCTGAACCCTTGATGTGTGTCCATATATATATATATGTGAAGGCAGGACCCTGGCAGATGCAGCAGTAATAGTGCCCACCAAGTGCTCAGAGACACTCATCAGTTAGTCAAGGCAGAGTGGGTTTTCAGCTCAGGTTTTTTTGCATGGAAAAATAGCCATGCTTTTAAAAAAGTAGAAAATAAACCATGCTGACACATGGGGTGTGAGAACAGACTCTTTTGTAATATTAATTACACATCTTCCCACCAGGGGATTAAGACACAGGTGGGATGGGAGGATGCTCAGAGGCTTGTGGTGTTGTGGGACTGTAGTGTGGTGTTTTGCATAGGACTTACCTCACATGAAATGTGTCCAGACTCACACTTAAGGGGAGGTATTTATTCTACTATGAAACTACTGGCATATAAAATCACTGGCAGTAATATCTACCCAGTGTTAAGGTTAAGTCTATGTATGTTTACAGATATATTGGCCAGGACTCTTCTCATCCATAACCACTGGAGCAGTAATGCCTGGATGCACAAGGTGTTTTAGAGGAGACAAAACTATCTGTCTGCTTCCTCTCTGTCCTAGCATTAGACAGGACAATTGCCAATCTGAGAAGAATTTTTTCTTCCACAATTGATTTCTTCCGAAGCAGTCAGTGCTGGTTGCTGTTGGACCCAATGGCTAGATGACCTGACCACATCTAATCCAGTCTGGCAATGTTTCCACTGCATAAGATCAGGTCTTCTGGAGCAGAGCATTCATATAAATAAACTTTTTTCTAAACATTTCATTTATTTCAAGGCAGTACTATTCTTATTTTGGAGTTTGTAGGAAAAACCCAAGCCCTCCCTTTCAGATGAGTTTTCCTACTTTATTAACAACATAATTAGAACCCTTTTCTACTGCAAAACATTTTGCCAAGAGATTGATAACGGTGTGCAGACCAAGGATGACTGCAAATTTAATGACTGTTTTTATTATTCTGTTTTCCTGAGCATGGCAATTTCCCACCATCTTAACTGGCTTGAACTGCCACAGACTTGAAACAGTGACGATGGAATTTCCTGGGAACAAATTAACGTGGGGGCACTGGGATATTACAGTAAGAGTGTGGTAAAGGAATGTGCCTTTACTATATGCTTCCCTCATCCTGATGTATGTTTTGGCTAACACCAAATGTCACTGGCAAAATGCACACTATGTTGTGGCCTGTGTTTTCCTGGCCTCTGTCAGAAGAAGCAGGGAGCACTGCACCATCTTAGCAGCTTCTGGTCAGGGTCCTGCATCCCTTCCCCTTGCAGGCAAACCTCCCACTGATTTCCAGACAGGTGTGCACAAGTTGGGCTGCTGGATCATTCCCTACCATGGTAAAAATAGTGATTTGGTTGTTTCCATTAAAAGGAGAGGAAGGAGAGCATTATATAACTGGAGGGAGGGTTTTTTGGTGGGGAGTGCTGGTTTATTTAAAACCTCCAGTGATAGCTTCTTCCCCTGACAGGAATTGGCTCTGCAGCAGGGCACGAAAGCTGGGACCTTGCCATTGCTGGAGAGCAATGCTCTTTTCTTTATTAGCAGACAATAAGCCACATTCAAGACATGCTAAAGAGCTGGAAGACAAGCAGCCGAAGCAGAGAAATCCAAAGTGAGGGCTGGTGCTTGGGAGCCTGGTGTTCACATTTGCCTGCAAGGGAGAGGCAGACGCAACCCAAGATAAGGCAGCTCTGCCAGGGCTCAGAGTGCTGGTAGGATCTGGAGGCAGAAGCTGTTTTAATTGAGACCTGTGCTAATTGCTTGAATTTAGCAGGCAGAATTCCTGCAAGACTGGAGCCACCTGAGAGGAGGTCGCATTATTTTTATGGTGGTGAGGGAAGTTGAGGGACCACTTGCATGCTGTGAGAGAAGAGAAGGATTACATGGGGACTGGAGGCTCTTTTATCAAGAGAGTTGGCCCTTGTGTCACCTGGGGAAGAGGGATTCCAATAATCACAACCCTACTGTTGTCTCAACTTCGTGCACCATCAGCTGTTCCCTTATGAGTCACAGCCAGGTTTCACCTACTCAAAGGATAGCTGAAACCTATCCTTTTTTTCAACACTGCTGAAAAAATATAAAAAAACAGGGTGAGCCCAAGGGCTAGTTACTCATCTCTAGCAGAAGCCAGGAGAAAATGCCTGAAGAGAATGACAGCAGGACTTGTCTAGTGTGCCCTATCCTTAGATGTTCTCCTGGCTGGTGCCTCTCCTGATCCGTGTCTCCTGGAGAGGCATGGTCTGGTGTGATGCTCTTCACTAGTGGCATCACACCAGAACCCCATGTGCTGGGTTGGCCATGGAAGGGTGCTGGGACATCCTAAGCCAGCTGAGGGGCTTCCTGCAGGATGCCAGGGCTATGATGGCACCGTGCTGGGTGTCCTCAGAAACCCTCAGACCAAAGAAATTCACATTGTGCGTGCGTTGATCCAAAGCCCAGTTTTCCTATTGTTTTCAGTGACATTTGGTTTGGGCTGCAAGGCCCTGAATCAACACAGGGCTGAGCCTGGCAAGTCAAAGGGACAAGAGCACCTGATTAGAAAAAGGCTTTGTGGTTTTTTTTTTCCAGTATTCCCTGCCTGGGAACATATGTGAAATGCAGAGTTGCATTTAGAGGGACAAACCAGTGTCATTTCTCTGGGACTTCAGCAAATTCTGATGTGCTTCTTAAAGTACCTGCTTATGGGCCCCAAAAGCAGGCGTCTTCCAAATGAAATACAGAACGTTCTAACTTTCTGTTTCCATTCCTTGAACCAGTTTTATTGGGATACTGGGGCTCACAACATGCAAAGTTGCATGGTGAGGTACCAGAGTCCTGGTGGAGGTCATTTGAAAAGCCTCGCTTCAGAATGGCCACTAAAAATAATAATAATAAAAAAATAAATACAGCAACCTTATAATAAAGTGTTTCAATGTGAGACATTAATTGTCTACATTGAGCCAAGGGGCATTTCTCACATTCAGTTTCAAAGGAAAAAAAATAAAATAAAAATGCTGGCACAGCCTTTGCTACAGCAGTTCCAGGGGAGTAATTAATCAGGAGGCACTTGGAGCCAGCTTGGGTGAAAGCACATGTCTGCCATCTCAGAGGGGAAGGGCTGTGTGTATGCACAAATGTGTCTGCATGTTGTTTTTTTATTTTTCTTAGTTATCTTTGTGTATTATTTTCCTGTGTGTCCATGCACCTTACTTCAACAAAGAGTCTGAAAGCCATATGCTGTTCAACAAAGGCGAGAGAAATTGTCCTGATCTTTTTCTCTCCTATCTCAGTGAATATGGCATTTTTTATATATTTCCTTGGGTTTCTGTGACCTGTGGTTTACACCACCTGGCTAGTTTAATTCAAAAATCTTCTATTAATATGACAGGCTCTACACAGGTGACCAAAATGTTAAGGAGACAGATGCCATTGGTATCTCTCAAGGGTAAATACTTGAAGTTTGCTCCCTTTTTGTGTGGCTGGTCTCTGTTCCAGATCTTGGCACTGTGGCTGAGCCACTGGGACTAATTCATTTTTGTTCCTCCCTCAGATGCCCTGGATGAACATTAACCATAATTTTAACAGTTTCCTGTGTTGTTCATAAATGTCAAAGCTTTTCTGCCTCTCCAGCTGCAGAACCTCCCATCTTATACAGGTGAGCAGTGTAGCTGGGAGAGCCCTTATAACTCATAAGAAGTCACAGAGAGCTTTCCTCCACCAGCAGAGGCAAGAAAATATTTTCTTGAGGCAAGAAAATACATCTTTGCTAAGGACATAACTAGGTCCATGTTAAGATGGCTCAGCATCTTGTTCTCATAGAGATTTCCCTGAAAAATGGGAACTGCTGTGGCTCATCCAGCGACAACAAACCCAGAGGCAGGATGAAGCAAAAATATGTCTGGTGCAGATACCTGGCCCTGGTGATGGCAGAAGATTATTTGTTTCTCTTTGTCCCAACATGATACATATATCAGTGCCACATAAATGAGGAAAGGGGAGCAATGCCCATTCTCAGAGAGCATAAGAACATTTGGGCTTTGGGGAGGACCTTAGTGGGAGGTCAGAGTGGAAAAACACAGGCTTGAACCTAAACCATATAAAAACATATAAGAGCATCTCTAGAACTACCAAGAGATCTCAAGGTCTTATTTTTCATTCTGTTCTACAGTTCCTAGTGCAGGCAAGGCAGAAAAGGTTTAAATACCACAACTAGAGAATTCAGGCAACATGTTCATCAGCACAGAGTGGATAAAGACAGGAGGATAGTCTCAGGGGTGGTCTCAGCACAGATGGGTGTTGCTACAGAAGCTCATAATGAGTGAAGTCCAAACTATTCCTCTCCTTAGAAAGCAGCAAAAGCAAGGAGATGAGGAAACCTCTTGTGTCCACTACCTTACAGACTGCCTCTACTCGTGGTCTGCAGACAACTTCTGGGTCCTGGTGGAACTCTTCGTATCCAACCCACATAAAAGGCTGAGCATCAAGCCCAGATTGAGCCATGCTCTTAGCTCTGGGACACAATTCATATCTGTATCCAAGCTGCTTATTTTGGGCCTCCTCTGAGCTGAGCACACTACACTTTTCAGAGACAAAGCCCCATATCCACATTGTCCTCATCATATTTGTCCTTGCGAGACTGTCCCAGGAAGACTGTTTCATCCATGGAAAAACTTTCTTTTGCAAAGAGGCATTGTGTTGGGCTCATCTCTCCTTTCACCCTCCTTCCCAAGGCAGTTACTTGTCTGCTGTAATTTACTCTTTAATGCAGCACTTTCCTATTCTGTGAGACAACAATCATGAAGCATTTAAATTCCAATTGAGTAGGGCTGGAGTGCAGAGGGGCTGCGGCTTGCGCTGCGAGGATAATGGGAACCTGAGACAGGGGACACCAGTTCAAGGCCCCCCAGGAAGGAAGGCTACAAGCTTCTCCCTCACATTCCCATCTCCCTAGAGATGTAAATCAAGAAAATGAAGGGAGGGGAAGAGGAGGAGGGGGGGTGGGGGGGTGTTTATAGAAAGAAAAGGGAAAATGGATTGAGTTGTGCTGAATTCTAAGACAAGGATCAGCTACACAAGAGAACTATTGAATAGCTGTGAAATCTGGAATTGGGCCATCAAAAAAGCTGCTGAGCTGCATGTGAATCAGGTTGATTGTTTTTTGAGAAGCACCTGATTTTCCCCCCACATTCCCCCCCTCCTGCCTCCCAGACCCCCCCTCTCCCAGGCTGCTCAGCCTTGGAATTTGAACATGACTGCAGATGTGCTAAACTGAATTTCCCTGAGATAGAGACATTTTAGGGAGCAGGAGGGGAGGGAGGGCGGGGGAGCTTCTCTGAATATGAAGGCCATGGTACCCATGCCGGGAGCTGACAGGTTCCCCACTGCTCCCAGCAATTGCAGAGAGGAATTTACACTGCTGGCAGAAAGAGAGCAGGAAAAGTAAAGAGCTGTAACTCCCTGGGATGTGGAGGAAAAGGCTGCTCAAAGGGCTCTGTGCTGCTCCATAGCTGGGCTGCAGGTTACATTTTACTCACTCTTCACCAGTTCCCAGGAACTCCCATTTCTTACCTGATCTCCCAGGACAGAGTTGGTGCCTGTTTCCTGCTGAGTGGTCCTGTTTGGACCTCGGGAAAATTAATTTCAAAGCTTTAATTTAATACTGCACTGATCATTGAAGTTAGTTACTGCTTCTGGGACAATGTAATCATAGGTCTGATTCTGCCATCTGCACTGGTGGACTCTTAACTGTTCTCTCTGCAGCCTTCACTGGTGAGGGGAGCAAAGCAGAGGAAAGGTAAGATGAATCCTTTCCCAAAGAACTCTGTGATTCCAGAGTGCCTTAAAAAGGCACACTGAAAGAAAAAAAAAAGTAGCAAAGCTGCTTTTAAAAATCAACCAGTTTGCCCAGGCTTATGGAACAAGTTGGGATTGCAAGAGTAAAACCTTGCCTTTCCTCATTTGGTATGGCTGAGAACCATCTTTGTTCTGATTTATTATTATTGTATTGCATTATTGTGTAATTTTATTGCATTAAAAATCATGTGAATAGCACCATGGTGCTCTACAAACAGAGAGCAACACAGAGTCACTGCTCTAAGGAGCCTTGTTAAACTGCCTCCAGATTTGACTCAAGAGACCTATATTCTATTACCTTATGCAGAAAACATCTACATTGTTTTATTGTTGTTTACTTATTGAGCAGGGAGGATAAGCACTGTGCTGGGCAAAAGTGCAGTTTGGACAGATATATCAAACTTCACATCTTCTACATGGGATGTGCTCACGTGGTTCCTTCCTTCCTTCCTTCCTTCCTTCCTTCCTTCCTTCCTTCCTTCCTTCCTTCCTTCCTTCCTTCCTTCCTTCCTTCCTTCCTTCCTTCCTTCCTTCCTTCCTTCCTTCCTTCCTTCCTTCCTTCCTTCCTTCCTTCCTTCCTTCCTTCCTTCCTTCCTTCCTGCCTTCCTTCCTTCCTTCCTTCCTTCCTTCCTTCCTTCCTTCCTTCCTTCCTTCCTTCCTTCCTTCCTTCCTTCCTTCCTTCCTTCCTTCCTTCCTTCCTTCCTTCCTTCCTTCCTCCCTTCCTTCCTTCCTTCCTCCCTTCCTCCCTTCCTCCCTTCCTCCCTTCCTCCCTTCCTCCCTTCCTCCCTTCCTCCCTTCCTCCCTTCCTCCCTTCCTCCCTTCCTCCCTTCCTCCCTTCCTCCCTTCCTCCCTTCCTCCCTTCCTCCCTTCCTCCCTCCCTTCCTCCCTTCCTCCCTTCCTCCCTCCCTTCCTCCCTTCCTCCCTTCCTCCCTTCCTCCCTCCCTTCCTCCCTTCCTCCCTTCCTCCCTTCCTTCCTTCCTCCCTCCCTTCCTCCCTCCCTCCCTCCCTCCCTCCCTCCCTCCCTCCCTCCCTCCCTCCCTCCCTCCCTCCCTCCCTCCCTCCCTCCCTCCCTTTTGTGATTCTATAACTCACCCCAGCACCCCAACTTTTCTGCCTCTCCAGCAAACACTGAGGACAGCCAGGCTCCCCCTGGGGGATGTCCAGACCCTGGATACCATCTCTGCCTGTGGATCATTGTTACACCCACCCATGTTGGTCACACTGAGGGATGAGAGGTTCCTGGTACCTTGTAGCAGCCCTGGAGGCACTCTCAGTGCCACTCTCACCTCATCAGAGCATCCCAAGGCTGTGTAGCACCCACCCATCAGGCCAGCATTTGGACAAACTTTAAAAGATGCTGGTTGGCACAGCAGCTCACAGAAACCAGGATGCTGCCATGCTGGGGTCTGCAATGATGCTGGAGACCCCAAGAGAGCTGCTGCCCAGGTGGGGAGGGGAAGCTTCATGGATGGAGGGAGATGAGCATGCCCTGCTCCTGCAACCTCATCAGGTAGCAGATGGGAGTAGGCTGGGCCCTCCGGGGGTTATTTCTTTCTTTTCAATAGAGAAGACCCTCTCATGGGATGCAATATGTTCACTGCTAGGGGGATGGGGGGGAAGGCAATGCCTTGCTGTCCCCTCTCAGCTCCCAGTCTGGTTTTGTGCTCTTGGTCCCCGAGCACCCCAGCACTGGTTAAGTACAGGGTGCTGCCCTGAGAAAAAAACTGAGGAATTTCCTGAGTAACCATCCTGCCAGGGACTCTGAGAGCACCTGGGAAGGGGTGGTCACTTAGCTCTGGCAGGAGGGCAGGGGCAGAGAAGGTAGAGGGAGGGTAGACTTCCACTCTGCATCCAGAGATGGTCTCTGGGCCCCTTGAAGTTAAGGAAAAGACTCTCTGGGATGTCAGGGGGTTTTTGGGCTGAGCCCTGGGTCTGCAAAAACGGCTCCATGTCCTCTGTAATTCTGCAGCACTGTGAGCTCCAGGAGCACCCAGAGACACTCAAGCTGAGTGGCTTTCAGAGAGTTGCAGCCAGCATCTTCCTATGGCTGTTGCTAAAGCACCTCAGAGGCTGGCAAACAGTTTTCTTTAGTGTTTTGCTTTGTTGTTTTTTTTTTTACAAGGGGAAAAAAATAATTAACCTTCACCTCAGGTCCCAACTTGCATAACCACAGATCAGATTCTACTAATAATTTGCTTGCTTAAGTGACTCATAATAAACACTGTGAGTTTACTTTTGCTTTGAGAGCAGCTGATCTTTGGAACAAACCACCCACAGGCGTAAAATCATGTCACCCATTTGCTGATTTAACCCTCAGAGAGCTCACACATGTCCAGACCCTGTTAAACTTGTTGCTTTCAGGAAAGCTTGGTGTCTGGGAAATTTTTCCATCAAATATGAAATAATAGTCAGTGAGGAGGTGATCTCTTCTTCACCTATTTCAGCCTGAGATGCCTTTGCTCAGGTCAGTGGTCCCCACATACAGGCCCAGGGATGGGGGTGAAGGCAGGGAATGCCTCCTCATGCTGCTGACTAGTTATTTATGCATACTTTATATGGTGGCATTTTTTCTTTATTACAAGTTCTTCTTGGATCCCTTTGCCCTTCACCCTGCCAAAACACAGCACTGTGACCCCAAGGATCCTTGCAGGGACACTTACAGGTCATGAGGGCTGATGCCAGTCTCAGAAGGGCACATTTGTAAATAGAAAGGGACAGGGTCAGTTTTCAGGAGCTAAACTCTTTTCCCATCCACAACACGGGATGCCCACCCTCACCCCCCACATGGTGAGCCCTGGCTCATTTGAGGTGCCCAGACCATGCTCAGGAGGAGCCACCAAGACCACGGTGGTCTTGGTGCAAAGGCAGAGAGGATCCGTGCAGCCTGGGCTGGGAATGCAGGAGGGAGAGCCTGGAACATCCTCCTGTCTGCAGAACCTGAGCAGGGCACACCTCGTGTCACACCCAGAGCAGGGGGGGGACTGTCCTGTTTTGCAGGTGGAAGCAACTCAGCCTGACCTGACAGATGGGCTTCACCAAGGGCATAGCAGAAAGCCCTGCCGGAACATGTCCTGTAACATCAGTTAAGCATCAAAACCCAACTCATGGAGCAGGCAATTGCTCTTACTCTCTGTGTATGTGTTTTCCCCTGAACTCTGCATTCAGCTTTTGATCCAAGGGAGGTTTGCAAGTGCAGCAATCTGGCTGCAAGCTGCTGAAAGGCAAGCTTTCCGTGGAGTCCTCAGACTAATACATTTTTTGGAAGAGAATTTTATTTCTGTCCATCCCCAGCTTATGGTTTCAGCCAAGCAAAAACCTGCTTGACCTAATTTCCCCACCTTACTGATCAAAGGTCATGTTTTACCAGGATTATTTTTGTCTTCATTGTAGGCACAGCTGGTAAACAAGATGGAGATTTTACAGTATTTAACTTTCTGATAGATTTATGGAGGCTCCCTGCCTGACTTCCTTCCCTTCTTTCAGAGCTTTTGCACTCACCCTTCAGATAATACCATGGCTTTGCCCCTTCAAGCCCAAAACCCAAACTGAGCCAGAGAAAAGAGCTGTGGGTCAGCAATTATCCAGACACCCACCCTGAGCCTCCACTCCACATCACATCCTTTCAGCAGAGCATTTGCAGGAGAGCAGCAGCAGCTCCAGCCTGCTCAGGATCAGTGATGGGCATCACCAGGCTGCCAACCATAATCAGAACAGGGAAAAAGTGTTGACCCCCCATCCCTGAGCTAGATGAGAGCATAGCCCAGGCCACAAGCCAGTGTGGCAAAGCTGTTCCTCCAGAGGGACAACAGTGAGGGTTAGGGCTTGCTCACCTTTTTTCAGACTTTAGGAAAAATAGTAAGGTAGGAAGGGGGGAGTTTCTGGTCCAGCAGCCATCTGAAGAGTTTTGCAACCTTGGCAGCTGTAGCCCACTGCTTGGGAGGAGATAGGAAGGTGTGTCCATCCAGCACCCAGCCTTCTGATAGTGCAGTGATGGGAGGAAGGGTCCACGCTGGATTTCCCAAGTTGCAAAACCTTCCACCTTTGGGATTTCAGGGACAGTTTCTGCTCTTCCCCACTTCAGCAGTTCTGACAGGAATAGTGGAAGGCAACACTCCAGACCCTGGAACTTCATCCCTGTGTGTGCCTGGGTAGCACTTGATAGCAGAAGGAGCAGAGGATGTCCTGGTTAGCACCAGGTGTGTTCCTGAGCAGAGAACAGGGACCCTTCAGTTTCCCAGATGAGGATGCCCATTCCCATCTTACCTGCTCACAGCTCCTTCCCCAGACTAAAACCCTGGTTTCTGCTGCACCCTCCTCAAAGCTGTGTTTGCATCACCAGTGAATCAGGGAGCAGAGTTTGGCAGCGTGTTCATGCCAGCAAACAGATTATTCAAATCCTCTCTGCTGAGGAGTCAACCAAAGGGAAGCTGCTCTATGTGCAAAGCTAAAGCCTCTGTACCATGATATTGATCCACAAGGAAAGTCAGTGATTCAAAAGGAAATATTATTTCACCTGCCAAACAATAGTCTAAAAATACAATATTCAGCTTGTTTTATCTTCTTTTCACCAGCCTCAACTGGGTAACGTATCTTATTCAAACACCATGAAATCATACTTCCCTGGTACAATCATTTTCAGTTATTTATTAAACAATTTATTAAACAATGGACGTTGGAATGGGCTGTGTCCTCCAGTGGTCAATAATTTCTTCTTTTCCTAATTGAGTCAGCAAAAGGTGGCATAGGTGTCCAGAGGTAAGAACTTGGGTTCTGGTACTGGCTACAGCTTTGTAAAGGTTTCAGACAAGTATCCCCCCCCCAAAAAAAAGGCATTGCTGCTTCTTCAGAAGCATTTACCCTCACTAAAAGTATCAGACATGAAACTTTGCTTGCCCCTGTGCCCATGCTTGCATTTTTCCATATATTTTAACTCTGAGTTGTTCTGTTTCATATTTTGTTTCATTTATAGCATGGTATGGTCAAAGAAGTTGCAGAAAGGCTCTGGAAATATTGGCACATCTACCTGAGGTTTCCAGGAAGCCCTACCCAGAACACAAAGAAAAACTCAAGCCCACTTATGAGTCTCATAACTCTGACTTTCCCAAAAGTATCTGCAGACATAAACTGAGTGTAACCCCCAGTACTACAATGCTGTCACCCTCCTGTGTCCCTGTGTATCCCCCAGCAGCTGGGAAGTATCTGCACCAGTACTGCAGGTGGGAAATGTGGACAAGGGTCTGCTTTCTGGGTTCAGAGAGAAAGATTAAATGAGGTAGGGAAAAAAAAAAAAGAAATTTTTGAAAATTACCTTTTGAAAATTTCGGCCACTGATGTAAAAGCAGATTTCTTATTAGAAAATTCTGATGCTTTCTGAAGCATGAAGTGTCCAAAGAGCATTGACATTACTGTGAGATAGGAGATAAGCATCTTAAAGCAAAGATATTTCTAAATGTGTGTTAAAGTCTCCTCCTATCAATAATCTACTGACTGCAATTGTAGAACAGGAGGTGGGGCCTGTTGGCTTCAGGAAACTGCCCTGATTTTTAGCAGGAACTAATGTAAATGAATTTAAGCTGTAATTTGTGGATAATTGAGTGATCACTGGCAAATGTTCCTGTGACACACAACAAGCTGTCATGGAAAAAGTATGCTGCTACAGCTACGTGTCACACGTGGTTTTAAACTGATTATTCTAAATCATCCTGTGTCTCTGCTTGGTGTTTGTTAAGAAAAAGATCCCTCAAAATTGACCTTTTCAAAGTTTTAAGAAAAATTAAAAATTAAAAAAAATATATATGATGAGAGATAAGTCAGAGGAGATTTTGCTGCTGACTCAAGTGGACCCCAGCCAGGCTGCTGAGTGGATAACTTACGTGAGTAAAAGGAGATGCTCGCCCTCTTCACTTAAAGAAATGACACACAAACAAACATTTTCTGGTCAAAACCCCCAGATGTACTGGTTTCCCAAGTGTAAAACAACAGCCTGATGTGGAGAGCTGGTGTCACAGCTCCAATTTGCACAGACAGGCTGAGGGTAGCCTAGAATCACAAACCTGAGCCTTCCCCAAATACACTCTGTTTGGAACATTGTGCCATAGAAAATTAATTGCATTCCAGCTCCAGGGAGCATTAGCACTTTTCTGAATTCAGGGCCAGCCTGAGGAGCAGCCGTGCCCTAGGCAAAGAATCCAGCCCCCTCCTGGCCTTTGCCCCTTCCTCTGCAGGACTGAAAAGGAAAAATTATAATAAATCACAGCCTTTAGAGACACCTACTAAATACTGCCTGGAATATAAATGTGTAAATAAAATAGGAACCGAGCGTACTCATCACAGCACTCAACGGTGGCTTTTCTTCCCTCCTCACTTTCATTTCTTCTTTTCCTTTCTTTCACCTTTGTTTCACACATTCCCCTCTCCCCATCCCCCTCCCTCTACTTCCTCTGTTTATCTCCCCCTTTGTTGTCTCTTACTTTCTAGCCCCTTTCCAGGACTGTCCTTTCTCACCCTTTCTGTTCATCAGTCCCCATTGGCTGTTAGATCTCTTTCCTTCTTCCTCAGCACTTGTTTTTTTTACTCTTTTCTCTTCCCCAAGAATGTCCTGAAGATAAGAGAATAGCTCTCTGCTGAACAATCTATCTTTCAGAGATTGCATCCTTATCACCCTTTTCCTTACAAATAGCAGTTCCCTTTTAAGACACCTTATAAGTTTTCTCAGGATGGAAATTTAGGTATAAAAGAACTCAGAATCACTGGTTTCCTTTGGGAATTTTGGCATACATGCAGTAGATGATACATTACTTAGGAGCAAACCTGTCATCATTGTACAAGATTTCTGTGGTTGTGGAAGGTTTGAGCATGCAGGTAGTTAAAAGCTACTCTGCACCAGCAAAGAGGCTTAGTTCTGGCCAATTTATACTCTGTTATTCTTACAAGCTTGAATTACTGTGAGTCATGTAGAGTGCAAGGAGTAAAAAAACTGATTCAAGATCCTACTAGTTTCCTTATTCACAAGTTTTATCGCATTAACCATCTAAATCTCTCTAACATGATATAACACCCCCAATGGGGATGAATTATGTCAATGAAAGCTGCTTATATTGCTCTAGTTACTCTGTCAGGGGAAAGGAGTGAAATATGTACATAAAGCCCCTTTATGCTGAGATACCTGATTCTGCCTGAGCAGCTGCAGCTATGAAAAGTCTCACATTGCTGGGCAGTGGAGTTCTAGCAGCACAGAAAAAAAAATCTATAACATCTTGATAATGAGGAAGAGAAACGATTTTGTGAATGAACAGTTCTGCAGCAGAGAAGCTGTGCAGTTTTTCCAGTATCCCAGAGTATCCTGTTGACATTTGAAGCATCCTCTCTATGTTATCACTGCAGTTACAACACCTTTCCAGGGGAAGCATTTTGCTTACTCAGTCCCCAGAGAACTCCCTCTCCTCTCTGTCCTTTCCTTACCCACTGACTCCAGCTCACTCCACATAACCTCAGTACTTTTATTGTG
Organism: Calypte anna; assembly: GCF_003957555.1. Classification (NCBI taxonomy): domain Eukaryota; kingdom Metazoa; phylum Chordata; class Aves; order Apodiformes; family Trochilidae; genus Calypte; species Calypte anna. The sequence goes on along the minus strand of NC_044249.1, from coordinate 16,417,152 downwards.
GAGGCACTGCTGAAAATTAATTTCTGCTTGCAATTGGTGTTTGTTTCTGCTCCTGCCCACTCTGCATGCTGAGAGGGGGGCTCCATGGAGGAGTCCATGGAGGTCTGAGAAATCTGACCTTGGTGTTACCCCTTGGGCCATAGCCATTTACACTGTTGACTTTCCTGCTTTAACTCTCCAGCAAAGTCCCCAGGATGGTGGCTGGGATAAGGGAAAGGCATGATCCTTGAAATCCAGAGCCAATCCTCACTTAATTTTTATGGGTTTTGTATCAGTCTTATGTTATTGACAGGTTTCAGGCATGCAGACAGAGGCCCAGTGATATGCTGTGCCTTAAGAGGAGAAGGATTGTGCTCTTTAATTCAGATTGTGACAGGTCATATGTTCTTCCTTCCTTAGAAGGAACAGAATATTCTCTCTGACTCCAACTGAACCTCTTGAGGGTGGTCATGCTGCTCCTCCAAAAGTTTGCCACATGCCTTAGTGCACCAGAAGTGTTTTCAGACAAAACACAGTGCAAAAACACCTTGCACACATAAACAGTAGCTGATTCAGGCATATCAGGGACAAAAAAACTGTTCTTATCAACCTTACCTCCCTGAGTTGCCCTACAGTCTTTGATCCCTGCTCTATTGGAGTCAGCCAGACATTTTGCCATCATTTTCACTGAGCAGGACTTCTCACCACAGTAAAAGTTCAAATACAACACAGCTATTGAAAACAGGCAGTCTTGTTTAAAGTATTGAAAGCATCTTTATTCCTCATCTCTGCTTCTGATGAAATTTAATGTTCTGAGCAAATGTGCATTTTTTCTCACAAGAAGAATAAACTTAATTTATCCTTTCATTTCTAACTCTGTGCCCAGTGGCAATCAGTCACCTCTTTGCAATAATATCTGCAAAGAAAATAATCTTTGCTAGATCAGATGAAAAGGCAGACAAGGAGTCACAGAATTAACTGGCAGAGCAATCTGGTCGTTGCCCTAACATATGGGAATAATAAGTGCCAGTCAGATAAAGCCTCAACACTGAGCTTTCATTTTATTATTCTAAGCACAAAATTAAATATTTTTATGACTACACATAAAGAGTAAAAGCAAATAGAGTTAATATGTAAAAATATACATTTTGCTTCATTATGTGTAATAATACATATTGATTTCATTACGGTATTTTTTTAAAGATCAGTTTTCCTGGGAATAGTGGTTTGTTCCTGAAGTGCAGCCTTGTTTTTTCATCCCATCTTTCTAAGATGTTGTGGTAGTACAGAGTGAAAGACAAATAGTAACTAGGCTGTATTATGAAGAGCTATGCACTGTTTTTTGGGGGGTGGGAAAGCATTTGTAAAAATATGAGCTAAAATTATTTCTATTTTTACAGTAGAAAGTCTCTCTCTGCTTTTCAGGCAGGGACTGCTGTGGGCATGAAGGAAGAAATGCAGAGGGTAGGAAGAGGCTATAACTCTCCTCCTGTGAAATGTTTCAGGCACTGATGCACCAGGGTGCTTTGTCTTTTATGCTTTGGTCTTTACCATCCCACTAAGAGAAAGAGAAGGACACTGCTGGAAAATGGGATCTTTGACCCAACAGAAAATTAGAGTCAGGACAAGCAGAGCAGAGAGAAGCACAGCTTTTCCCAGCACTGTCCAGGAGAAATGAAGTTGCCCTTCCCTACATTAAACGGGCTCTGCTGGCTCCTCCAAGCATCTTCACTTACCCCAAGTAATGGGACTGGGGGTCCAATTTAAGAATCATAGAACCCCAGAACAATTTATGTTGGAAAGGACCTTAAAGACTATCTGGCTCCAATCCCCTGCCATGGCAGAGACACCTCCCAGACTGCTCAAAGCCCCATCCATCCTGGTCTTCAGCAGCTCCAGGAAGGGGCATCCACAACTTCTCTGAGCAGCTTTGCCTCACCACCCTCACAGTAATGAATCTACCTAATATCAAATCTTAATCTCCTCCCTTTCAGTCTGAAACTGTTACTTCATCCTGTGTATATCTTGTGATGCTTGAGGGCCACGAAGACTTAAATTTTGGCAAGCAGGTACCCTCTGCAGCCCAGTGGTGAAAAATGACCTGTCAGCTGTGTCATTGGGAGCCCCACTTTATGTCATCTCCACTCAGATACCATCTGAATTAATCCAAGGTTTAGCTTTCCCATCCAGGTCTGCAAGGCTGGAGAACGTTCAGCTGCCAGGCTCTGGATGTCAAACCACGTTTTATACACTGAGGGGGGAAAGCTAGGAGAAAATGGTCCCATTCCCTTAGGACAGGGAATTTCACAGGCACTGTGGAGGGTAACTGCTGTTTGCTTTCATTATTCATGAGCTAGCTCAGCCCAAGAGCAAGTGATATTTATGTGGATCTTGGGGGAACTCATAACAAAAAGACAGAAAACAGCAAATCCCAAAGGCAAGGTGGACCTTCTCCCCATGGCTCAAGGTGCACAGCCCACAGTACCTGCAATGGTTTTGCTGGCACTGAAGCTGAACCCATCTCCTTCTGCATCCAGTTTCTCAGACCTTCATTTCACACTCCAGAAGAGTAAAAACCCCTTGACAGACTCTGAGTTCCTTTGGCCCCATGTTTGTACCACAACAGCCCATCTGTCTGTCTGAACTACTGTGGGCAAATGGTCCCACCAGTGTCATATCCCTCTATTGATTTTGGTCTGGGTGATGACACAGAGGTTAAAGATCACCCTATATGTACATTATGCAGGCTCCAAGGAATGCTGACATGAGGTAAAGTCAAACTGGAGAGCACACTCAAAACGTTAAACAGCAAATCTTGGCTTTGCAAACATTAGTGCTGGCTCCATATGAGAAACTTAAGCTTTTCTCTCCAGCTAGTCTGTTTTATCAAGTATCACTTAGTCTGTGGGCTGATTTACCACACTGCTCTACAAGTGATTTAGCAGATATGGATTCTTTTTAAGAAATGTGCTTATTTGTTTAAAAACCTGTTATCATGTTGTGGCTTTGGACTCAAATGGCCCTATTTATTTTTTCTTTTTTTAATCTGGTGAGTGGGTGAGTTTGGCAAAATTTTTTACAATTTAATGTGTAGGTGTATGTATTGCAAAATATTTCTGAAAGTGGGCAAAAAAATAAAAAAAAAAAGCAACTGCAGATTTCAGTATTCCAAGCTCTGGATAAATGAAGTGATATGTCAGCATTTGTTTGCTTAAGGAAGCAAATAACGTGTGCCTACAAAAAGAGTAAAACAACATGTAGATTTCCATTTGTTACAGTCCTATAACTAGCCAGAGAAATTCTCTGTAAGCAATACATTCCCCTGAGAAAATTATATTCCCAAAGAGGGTTGAAGTGCTTAGATGGAGAGCCAGAATGGAAATGGGTTGACTATGAAAGTGGAGGAATTAGAGCTGACCCCAGAAACCCAGGGCTGAAGTGCTGTGCCCATGGGGCTGGGAAGAGATTCAGTACTGAATTCATTGCAGCTTTAGTTTCATACCAGATGTATTTTTGGAAATCATTCTGAGCGCCTTGAATCTGCCAAACTGGGTTGAAAACATGAATGGGGCAGCTTAGTCCCTGTGTTTTTGTCTCAGCTAGAATTCCACTTGTATTGCACTGTTTTTTCTTCCAATTTGAGAGTAAACAAAGTGTAACCAAGCATCTCGAGAATTTCCAAAAGGACTGATTCAAATATGATTTTAAGGATAGGCAAAGATGTGATATGATCATTTTGGGAAAAGAATACTCCCATAATCTCTGCAGGGCCAACAGCCTCAAGGAGATACGGTTTATCAACTGGATCCCAGAGTGGTGAACTCTGGCCTTCATTTTTGGTGATGTTTGGTGGAATCTTATTTTAATTCAATAGATAAGGAGATCTCCTCATGAAATACATTGTTGAAAAGTACATTTCTTTGAATTTACTCCTGAAAACATAGTAGAAGCTTTCTAATCCCCCCTATTGCTAAGGAGAAGCACAATAAGAGGACCTAGAAGAGGACACTGGCAATGCAGGTCTCCTCTGGGCTCCACCTTTCTTCCCTTCTACTTAAAATACAGCTTTTTCTAAGTTTTCCTCCCTTTGGAAGCTCTGTTGGTTTTTGCTCCTCCTTGACTTCCTTTTGCAGCTTCTTCCTGAGCTCTCTGCTCTGACCAGCTCTGCTGAGCCACGTGCAGGTATTCCATATTTTTTGTCTTCCCCATGCCCTGGCTCATTTCTATATCATGTTGTTCTCAAAGATCTGCCCTGCAGTCACGTCATTGTGCAAAGATGTAAGTTTTATTTAAAAGGAGGCTAAAGACAAACAACAGAAAATACCATCTCACAGAAAGATTAAGAGCCCAGATTATTTTTAATCGCATGATCTTCAAACTGACTCCATCATTTCCAAACGTCTGTCTGAAATAATGGGAGTAGATCGGGGCAGAATTCTGGTTCTTCTACTTTATTCTGCTCTTGTTTTTTATCTTCTTTCATATTATCTTATTCCATGTCTCCCCACAAAGACACCTTTTTTGGAAGTATTCTGCTCCATGGACTCATGCCATGGAAAATACGGGCTGGAAGTAAACAGGAGACCTGGTTGCCTGGGATGTGGGGAAGGCTGAGGTACCCAACCACTTATTTGCCTCAGTCTTCACCAGCAAGTGCTCAAACCACTCTGCCTAAGTCACAGAAGGCCAAGGCAGGGGCTGGGAGAATTAAAAACCACCCATGGTAAGGGTAGATCAGGTACAAGACCATCTAAGGAAGCTGAAGGTGCACAAGTCCATGGGACCTGATGAGATGCATCTGCAGGTCATGAGAAAACTGGCAGATGAGGTTGCTAAGCCTCTATCCATCATATCTGAGAAGTTGTGGAAGTCTGGTGGAGTTCTCACAGAATGGAAAAGGGGAAACATAACCCCCATTTTTAAAATGGGGAAAGAAAGAGACTAAGAAAACTGCAGACCAGGCAGTCTGACCTCTGTGCCCAGCAAGATCATGAAGCAGATCCTTCTGGAACTATGCTAAGTCATGTGAAAAATCAGAAGATGATTGGTGACAGACAACATGGCTTCACTAATGGCAAACTGTGCCTGATGAATCTACTGGCCTTCCATAATGGGGCTACAGCATTGATAAACCAGTTGATTACCCAGATTTGTGTAAAACATTTGACCCTGTCTTGACAACATCTTTGTCTCTAAACTGGACGGACATGGACTTGACCACTCAGTGGACAAGAAATAGGCTGGATGGTTGTGTTCAGAGAGTTCTGGTCAAAGGCTTGATGGTCAAGTGGAGATCAATGATGAGTGGCATTCCTCTAGTGGCAGGATTGGGACCAGTGCTGTTTGACATCTTTGTTGGAGACATGGACAGTGTTACTGAGTGCACCCTCAGCAAGCTTGATGGTGACACTAAGTTGTGTGGTGTGGACAACATGCTGAATGGACAGAATGTCATCCAGAGGGACCTTGACAGGCTTGAGAGGTGGGACCATGTCAGCCTCACAAAGTTCTACAAAGCCAAGTGCAAGGTCCTGTGCCACAGTCAGGGCAATCTCAAATACAAATAATACAAATCAAAATACAAATACAAATATTCCAAATACAAATACAAATATTCCAAATACAAATACAGGCTGAATGGAGAATGGATTGGGAGCACCCCTGAGGAAAAGGACTTAGGGATGTTGTTTGATGAGAAGCTCAGCATTAGCTGAGCATGTTCACTCACAGCCCAGAAACCAACCATACCTTGGGCTGCATCAGAAGCAGTGTGGGCAGCAGGTCAAGGGAGGGGATTCTTCCCCACCACTCAGCTCTCTTGAGACCTCATCTACAGTACTGTGTCCATTTCTGGAACCCCCAACACCAGACAGACACAGAGTGAATTCAGAGGGGGGCCATGAAGATGATCAGAGGGCTGGAGCATCTATCCTATGAAGAAAGACTGAATTCAAGGCCAGGTTGGATGGGGCTTTAAGCAACCTGATCTAATGGGAGGTGTCCCTGCCCATTACAGGAGGGTTGAAAGTAGATGATCTTTGAGGTTCCTTCCAACCCAACCCCTGTGCTTTGTTTATTCTGTGTTATACTACTCTTGTGCAAACTTACGTTGGTACAGGTGTTTTCTAGGAATTGGCAAAACTTCTGGACTTGACTTCCATGATAGGAAAACTTTGTAAAAAAATAATCACTAACACCTTTTCAGATTTAGAGGTAAATAATGTCTTCCTGTGAGTTTGATGTAAGGGCAGAGAAGATTGAAGATGGTGGAGATGAATGCATGTATAGCAGCCAGGAGATTGGGCTGTAGCTACAAGGTTTTCTCTACACGGTCCTAGGATGGGTCAACAAAAGGCAATCTCATTTTGTCAGGGTTTTTCTAAAGTTGCCTAACAAGCCACATCATTTATTGCCTTCTCTGAGCCTTCTTTGAGGAGACTTCAAGGGAAGATGGTGTTCAGTAGATCATATTCTCAACTGGAATCAATCAGTGAAGCCCAGTAAATGCAGGGAAACTTTACACCAGCTGAGACAGTTGCCCACAGTCATCAGGAAAGGAATGAAATAATGGACAAGAAGGGCTTCCTGGGAGCCAATGGCAAATTTCCCATTGGCTGTCCCAGAACCAAGACTTCACCCAGCCAGCTGTGTGCCCTCCTTTTAGGGCCACATGGACCCTGCAGCCTCTAGTAGGTTAATGGAAACACCATCCTTGAGCTGACATAAACCACATTTGTGGTCTTGCAAACAGCTCTTGAGACAAGCTTTATCTCTTCTCATTGTTTGCTGTGTGTGTTTTAACACAGAGCCCCAGGACACAGCTTGGCTGCTGTACAGCATTTTGTATAAAGCCAGCCCTGGAGCCAACCACAGCTAAGACACTGTAATTTTCAGAGAGACATCATGTACTTCTTATGCTCCTTAACTCAACTGTAGTCACAAATTGCTCTTTGTATTGGCAGCTCCTGTGAAAATAAGCTGTAGGAGCTACCTGTAAAAACTACACCTCTGTGATGTTTAGCTGTGCTGCCTGACTTTGCCTGACTGCTCAGTGTAGCCCCAGCACAACTTGCCTTAAAAAATACATAAATTCATAACTTGCAAATCACGTTATGTAGCAGACTTCGGTGGCTGTAATTCTGATAAAGGACTTATCAACCTGGTAAATATCATCTCTGAAGTGATTTTCTGAGTGCAGTCTGCCTATCTACCAGTACCTGATCATCCTTGCCCCTTGCACAGCTCTTCAGCAGATGATGCTACTGAGCAGTGCTTAGAAAGGTGCTTCCCATCTGCTGACTGAGACCAGCAATAGAGATAAACACATTTATTCATCCTGCATTAAATTTCAGTAAAATCGATTGCTTTCATGAAACCCCCAAACTTTGCACCAGGAGGATCTAAGCCACTTCAAGGTAAGATCTCTGCTGAAGGAGCTTTCAGCCAGACAGAAGCCCTGAAGGTGGGGAGTCAGGGAGAAAAAGGGCAGCACAACCACAGCAAGAGCTCCCAATAACACAGGGCAGGTCTTTACTCATGCAGTTGTTGGAGCTCCCTGAATAGATTTATAGTTCTGCTTGGGTAATTTATTGTTGGCTAATTAGATATAAGATTAATTAACTAGCTTGTTTAATTACAAACTTGGTACCTTAATTTATTGTCGTTTCTTCCAAATAATGACTATGCTCAAATAATGCTAATTTATATTATAGTGGGATGCAAATATAATGAACCCAACTCCAGGTGGTACAAAGGCCTCTTCACACTGCTCCCAATACATAATAAGGTATTAAAGAGAGCACAAACTTAATTTCTGCCCTCCAAAGCAGCTTTAGAGCACCAGCATGCAGTGATTCACCGTGAGTCAGCAGCCAGGACATAAAGGCCATGACTTGTGCAGCTGCTGAGAAATTGGGATCAAAGGAGCTGGCCCCATTGACTCCCCTTGGCCTGCAACTACAGGGAGAGCCCTGAGGCCAGGCAGTTGGTGTTTGTGTAACACAACCAACTTGAGCATGTGGGGGTTGCTCCAGTCCTAATTATTGACCTGATTTTGCCCACCAGCTCTGTCTCCCTGTTTTGTGTTGCCGTCTGCACGCCTGAAAATCAGAGCTGCATCTGGGGCTCAGAACATCAGCTGTGAACAGTTGGTGGGAGCAGGGGGTGAGGGGCAGGCTAGATGCCAAGGTAAAGAAACCTGGTTTGAAACACCTGTCCTGCAAATCCCTTGGGGCATCCTGAGAGTAATTTGGAGTGAAACATTGCTGGTGGAGCTGAAGCATCAGGGTGGAGTAAAAGCTTTGTTTTTATGGGTGTGTGGGTTTGTCTTTCCTCTGCTGAAAGCTAGATCCCTAATGGAAGGAGGAATCATTAGAATATCTCCTGTACTCAATTGAAAATGCAATCTTGAATGAAAACCCAGTTCATCCAAAAATGGTTATTCTACCTTAGGTATAATAAAACTATTGGAAAAGCACATTTCTGTATGATTTTAAAAAGCTTAAAGATGTTCCAAGTTCCACTTAGTTTGCCCAGTTACATCCTGAAGAAGTAAAAAGCAGCAAGTTCACTTTCTGAGAGACTACTGAAAACAAACTCCTGACCAGTGTCCCAGCAGCACCCCCAGACCCATGGAGTTAACTTTCTCAGTGCAAGAGTGTGCAATGATCACAGCAGCTCTAACCAAAAGTCTCAGTCATTAATCTGCAACAGAGCTACCTGCTGTATTATTTTTCATGAGATTCTCACATTTTTTCAGAAATATCTTTTTTCCCCAGCCCTGGAGAGATGAAGAAAGTGTGAAAACATCATCGCCTACGGATCTGGAAGCTCGAATACTTTGGCCCAGGTGTATTGTATGTCTTTGCATTTTTTAAGCCTACCACACTGCAGCAAAGAACTGATGAGTTGTCTGAATCCTTGCCCATGATCTTGACCGCTGAAGGAACAAAAAAAAATTATCATTTTGACTTCTTGGTCTCTGAAATGCTCCCCCACTGTGCTGATGGTGTGTGCCTGGATCCAGCCTGAGCACATCCATACATATTTAATGAAAGGGACTGAGAGTCCAGATCCTGACCACCAGACATCCTGCAGAGCCCTTGCTCTCTGGTTGACAATGCTTTGGAAGTGAGTTTTGGGGCTGAATTTATGACACAGACTAATTCCTGGATATTAGGTCCAGTGCAAACAGTGCTGGATAAGGATATCATCTTGCCCTGGTATTTCCTTGGTTGGATTGATATTTATGGGACCTGTATTTCAGGCTTATGGGCTGGAGTACGGAAACAGAATCATGTTTTCCAGAAGCATAGCAGAATAAATAAATGTCAGAGGGATGAAGATAAGGCCTCAACAGTGTTCCCAGAGCTGAGACTTAGCTTTGTGTATCTGGAGCAGAGCTCAGAGCACCCACTACAAGGTTCAGCCTGCGGAGTGAGCCCTTCTCTGTGGTTCCAGCCATTCCAGCAGGAGCCATGCCAAGGAGAGGGGCTGTTAAGTCCAATAGGACTCCAACAGGACTGCCATCCTAAGGGATCCCTCTGAGAAATCCCTCTCTAAAATTATCTTGACCCTCTGCCATAATCACAGACACTTTTTAGAGGGAGTTGTAATGAATTTTCTCACTCTCCATCCTCTTGTGAAATATAAACAATTCTTGATGGATTTGCAGCTTACACTGGTAACTGACAGCTTGCTAGCTGCTGGCATGAGTGCTTACAGTCTGGCAAGCACCAGACGACTGTGATGCCTACAATGTGCAATCCCTGAAACATGGTGTTTTTCAGACCAGAGCTTCAAAGCAGCAAAACAACTGGCCAGGGTTGAGAGCCAGCAGAAGAGAGACTGATCTTTGCAGAACACCTGGACCAAATGGATACTGTAAGGGGTGCAGATCTCTTCAGGAAAGTTACTTTAAGCTGTGGGTGCTGAGCCCTTGGAAAGTACCTCTGAATTTGCACGTGAGTGACCAGGGTTTTCTCTATATGAGCAGTGAAGCAGACCCTGCCTACATCCCATTTCAAGAGAATTGGATGCCTTGATGGGATTCTTTCTGAGTGAGAGTCTAAATCACAAATAGATTGAGAACTGCCTATGCACAACAAGTAAAATTCCTTATTTGCTCACGTAAGAGCTGCATACAAAAAGAAGAGCGCTGCCATTGTATATATCTACTCTCTTCCAACTAGAAAGCTGGAGCTAAGCTCTGGGCCAGATAACAGATTGGGAACCTGCTCAATAGCATATCTTGTTTATTCTGAGAAGAAGAAGCCTGTGCGGGGACAAAGCATCCATTTGCACCAGCCATGTGGGCAACAACCTCCATTCAGAGAGCTTTTTTCAAAACAAATGTGATTTGAGTATTCAGGTGCCCATCACTGGCAGAGATGAGGCTGCACCAAACTTTGGATCAAATAACAAACACCTCTGTGAGACCATGCAACATGAATTCATTGAAGGCACAGGAAGAAAGTGGGACTCCTTCACCTGACTCACCTCCAATTGCCAGACCAAACATGTGCTGAAGACAAGATTTTGGCTGCCTGTGGCCACCTATGTCACATCTACCTCTGGAAGATGCCAACCACACAGGCAGGGCCACCACCTGAAGATATTTAACAAGCTTTGGCCCTTACAAAGCCAAGGTGATGTGCTCTTCTATCAACTGGGCTTTAAAGTGATGACCAGGCAGTCATCCAGCTGGCTATTCTCATTTCTGGGAATAGTTTGCTTCTTTGTTCAGGGAAAACAAAAACAAAAACAAAACAAAACACAACCACAAGACACAGCCTGATGGAAAAAATTACCCACAATGTTTATGCACTGAGGCAGGTCAGTCCTTCTTCCCCCACCTGTCCTACAAAGGGTTACAGGACTCCAAACCATCTTGGCAGCTGAGTTTATAACAAAGTAAAGCTATGAAAGAGGACTGATAGCAGCTGAAGCAACAGAAAAGGAGGAGATGGGGTCTGGGGCAAGATAAAATACATTTTCCTGGCTCCTGAAGGGAAGTGGGAGAGGGAGTTTGTCTTTATATGCAGCTTGCACTGCTGATGGGGTTGAAATGCAAGATCAAGGACAGCAATTTTTCTGCTTGAGATGACTGAGCCAGAGATGTCTGTGTTTAAGGTCTGTCTGATATACAGGAAAATTTTCTGGAGGCTGAGCTGGGCAGAGTCTGCAGGTGCCAGAACCTGCACTGGGCAGAGTCTGCAGGTACCAGAGCCTGCACTGGAGATGCTGCTTTGGCAGGTGGACCATGAATTGCTTTCTATTAAAGAAAAGAGCCCTCAGAGATCACCACCAGTGCAGTACTCCTGTAAACATCAGTTCCAAAGCCCTGACTGCCCCACACCTGTGTCACGTTTCTTATGAGCAAAAGGATTTCTTTTCTCTGTTTCCTTCAGTTTAGGGTTCTTGTTTGCTGGCACGTGACATCTTTTAGCAACAGGAACACATATGGGTTGCAAAACTCGTTTTAGCTGGCTCTGAGTCACCTGAACCCTTTCCATATTCCTGCATTATCTCTCCATGTTCCAAAATGTCTTTCAACCAACACAGTAAAAATACACAAGAGATGCCCTGTTGTACCAGCCCCTCTCCTTTCCAACAGCCTGTATCTCACCAAAGCTTTGGAGAAAGGAACAAGAAACACTGCACTGGAGGATTTAGGAAGAGTTAATGAATGGAAGAATTTTCTCTCCTCCACTGCTGGCTGATGCTTGGCATGCATCCCAAGGCAAGGGTGCTTTGACTCTGCTCAGGCATTGAATCCAGCTTGCCACTGGGTCATTGCTATCAAGAGGCACAGCAGGCTCTGGCCCAAGGTCTCAGCTCCAATTTGAGTCTGAGCAGAAGCCATTTAAGGCTGGCTGTGAGAATGCTTCTCTCTGGTCAGGGCTCCATGGTGTGGTTGCACGCCAAGCCCTGGTGATGCAATTTTCTCCTAGCTCTCAGTCCTTTTGTAATCATAAGTGATTTATGTGTTGGAAACTTTCAAAACCATTGCCTGGTTCAGAAGGTGTTACAAAACTTCATGGCTATTGAAATCACGGGATCCTAGAAATTAAGGGAAGAACAAAACACTGTGAAAACTCTCAGTATCCTTGAGAAATAGAACCTGTTCCAGAGAGGGAGATGTCACAAGACTGTTCCTTCAAATTTCAAGTGTATTTAAACTTCTCCTAATATCTGCCTTAAATGCCCAAGGAGACATTACTCCATTTCATTATAGCTCTCTAGTGTTCCAATAAATATTTTTTTTTCTTAGCAGAGCAAACAGAAGCAGGTTTTTGCTTGTGCAGGGGGCAGGTGGTGTTCCCTTCAACATCTGTTGAGAGGATTTCATTGCCCTCTGTTCTCGTGTCATGCTGTCCAGCTTTAGAAACAGCACTTGTTTCCTGTTCTTTCATTTCTGTATTATGAATTGAGGCACAGAAGAGGCACTATTTTGAGTGAGAATGCTACAGTATGAAGGCATTAAGCTTTTGTATGCTCCCATACCTGACCACGTTTTCCAATACTTCTGCCTAAACTTTTCCAAGAAGTCCCTTACTGGGTCTTCCTGTGGAGACTCCTATGTGGGAGATGGGATTCACACACATTCATGGAGCTGCCACATCCCATGTTTGCAGTTGAGCTACCAGAAGGAAAAACCATTCCTGATCCTGCTGAGGTTTTGTTCTTGCCCTTCCTCTTCTGTCATAGCTGAGAAGTCACCCACTGGACAGTTCCTATCTAAGAATAACTTGACATGGCAATGCCTGTGCCTTCCCTGTAGCTTCCATGTTGGTGTAAGGTTGTATTATACACACTGGCTGGAATGCTGCTGGTGAATATTTTGGTAGAGTCTCTAAGAATTCATCTTCATTTGTGGTTCTTGAATTAAATTCTTAAATTTCTAAATTCTTAAACCATGGCCCTAAAAACTGGAGGGCAATTTGACCCCTCTGCAATACTGCAAAAATGCCAACAAGGTCTGGGTCTACCACAGCTCAGGAGCTTTTTTGAGTAATGGCTGTCAAGCTCTGGCCACTTTTCTCAGTGGAGAAGTCTCGTTCTTTGGTGTCCTTTGTGAGTGTGGTGGTCAAAATGTTTTGGTGTCTCTTGCTGACCTGTTGCCAGGCCCAAGAACAGAAACATTGCTGACGCAAGCCAAGCAAGCACTGAGATTGCATTCAGCCTGGGAGGAATCTTCCTCCCATATGAATATTTGCAAAAGCAGAGCTGCTTTTATTGTCTTGTCATTCAAAATACACTTAGGAAAAGAGGAGTGAATACCTGTGAGCTTAGTGCTGCAGGGTTTGCAAGGACCAAACTTGTGACATGAATGCATTCTCAGGCCCAAAATCGCCAATCTGGTGGTCAATGCACAGTGCTCCCCAAGCCCAGAAAGACTGAACCCAGGGATCCTGCTTCTACCCCCACCGATGGGCAAGCTGAGAGCAGATGGACTAATACAAAGCTGCCACAGCTGTCAGAAATATGGAGTATTGGTATTCAGACCTTAATTTAGTTACAATCCTCAGCACATCCTCATCTATCTGTCTGGCTCTTAAGCAATTCATCCATGCACCTCTTCACCCATAAACATGTAGTGTGTCCTTGTCAACGAAGCCAAAAAGCCCCTGGTGATTTTTGGTGACAGGATTGTCCCCTAAAAGCCATAAGCTGGCTGATGCAGCTGGGTGTCAGAGCCCATGGAGCTGTGTTGGAGCCATGCTTCACACCATTAGAGCAAATTCACACCCAATTCGCATTCTGACCCCTTGCAGCCATCTTATCAAAAGTGTCTTTCTCATGGTGAACGTTTAAGTAATTTCAGGCTGTAGTACAGGCAGCTTTGGGCTGTGCTTATCGGGCTTTTGTGTGTGTCTTTTTCATAGCAAAACATAAAAAGTGAAACATGAGCTGACGTGTCTGATTTTATATACTGTGAATCAGGGTCCTTGAACAGTTCAATATTTTACCACCATCAATCAGTCACTTTTCCCCTGCTGAGAATACATTTGGACACAGCTCACTAAAATTGCTGTTTGTGTCAAAATTAAAACAAACAAACAAAAAGACAAAACAAACCAAGCAAAAAAAACAACAAACAGAAAATATTTGGGCCTGTCTCTTGAGACATGTGAGCTGGTAACTACATTTTATTCTTACATGCATTCTCCATTGTTAACTGCACAAGCTATTCTGTATAGAATACTTTGTACAAAACACAATAAATATTTTCATATGTGGTGGACCCTGAAGTCATGGAAAATACTATGTACACCACTGGATTTTAGCTAAAGGCTTTAAACTATTCTTAAAGACAAACAGTATCTGTTGACTGACGTTATTTATTTTGTGTGTGTCTGGATGGCCACAAACAGTAAGGGTCCAAAGCCTAAAAAAATCATGGAAAATCACAGATGCAGGTAAGACCTGTGTTGTCACTGCAAATCCTAGTTATGTTCTGTAATGACATTTGTTACCTCATCGAATAGGAATGCCTCATTTTTTCCCAAAACCTGACTGGACTTCAAAAAAAAAAAAAAAAAAGAAAAGTTGCTTTATACAATGGCACTGGGTGGCAAAAAGAAACTGAATAATTTCCAAGTGTGACCAGTAACAAACAGAACACACCATGTGGCATAGATCAGCCACATAGGGGTTTGTTGTACTGTGAAGTTTTTATTGCTGTGGGTTTTGGTTGTCTATGTGACACATGAAATGACAGAAAGATAGAAGCCCCAAAGGCTCTGACCAGCAAGAGTCCTTCAAACTTTGTAGCCACACTCAGAGCTGCAGACCAAGAACAGAAATGAACGTGTGGGAAGAAGAGCATTTCTCAACACAAAACAACAACAACAACAAAAAGCAAAATTTGGAAAGGTTTCAGGCATCTTACAATGGAAAGAGTGTATTATATGTAACTTCTTAATTTTCCCATCAAGTTATTATTGTCACTTCAGTAGTCAGTTGCATGCACAGAAAGGCCATTCCTGCCCTCCAGAGATCATTGCCAAAAGAGATGTGATGAGATAAATTGGGTGGGAAAGCTTCATTTTACAGGATTTTGAGACAGTGGGAAGGATTGAAACCTAGATCAGAGAATTTATTTGTGTGACTAAATGTCTTTCTAGAAATAGGCTTTAAAGTTTCAGCTGCTCTTGCACAAGAAATCCGTGGTGAAGCTGACATCCCTCCTGAGGGTCTCTATCCAAAAGAAGAAAGTAGAAGTCTCCCAGTGTTCCCTACCTCCACAGAGTAAATCTTTCTGTCAGATTTTGCAACAGCTTCAAGTCATTGGATTCTTGAACCCTATGAAGTCTGCTCTCTGAGCAGTCCTGGGGAGTGTATGCTTATAATTTTCCCTAATTAGGGGAGTGCTGAGGACAGTGAAGCCAAGAGGGAAATTCTGCTCCTTCTACCTCTTGTTGTCCACAGTCTAGTCCCTGCTCATATGCTCTCAGATCATCAGAAAAGTCATTAATTAATTAATAAGTTGTCTTTGTGTCTAAGCAAGTACACAGTACAGATGAAGCTTTTCCTTTGTTACTCTCCCTAGCTCCTGAGAGAGCATCTCTCTTGCCCTTTTCAGAGAACATCTTTTTTTAATTAACTTTTTTTTTATTGAGCTGTTCAGAAAAATCAGAATTACAGAGCTTCAAAGATACAATTAGCATAATGTAACTGTAACATCATTAATGAGGACTGGCATGCATTTAGCCAACAGGGCATGATTACAGAGAGCACAATAGCAGCTTCTTTCTGCAACACCAAAAACTCCTAACACAGGCAACCACCATTTGTGTTTGGTACAAGCTGAGAACTGGCTTCACATTTCAGTCTCTGCTCCATGCAGGGATGCTGTAGCTCTCACAATGAACAATCTGCAAACAACATCACACAGCATCAGAGGAAAGTAGTAGAGAACAAACTTCTAACTGACCATGACAGAGAAGTAAATGCCTTTAAAATGTAACCACTCCCTCTGGCTGCTTCAAAAGCTGATGAAGAACTGGACCAAAAAATTGACTACAAACCACAGAACAAATGCAGATTCCATGTGATGTTGGAAGATTGCATCAGGCATAGCAGAATGAAATGTATTCATAAAGAAAAAAAACTTCTGATGGAGAGCTAGAGAGATTATCGGTCAAATGGCATCATAAAAGATGCCATGTGCTCATTTGCAGATCTGCCTTAGTGAAGTGGGTGAATTTAACAATGGAAACCACCAAGTTGTGGACAACTTCTTATACTGTTGGCTGGAAACCCCCACTGTATTTGTTTTCCAACATTTTTTAGGTTTTTCATGAGACACCAAATGTTCTAAAACCAGAGAAACATCCAATATATAATACCTAGATGAATGTTCCTCATTTTTATCAGGATTTCCTTATCCGAGGTCCTCCTTCTGCTACAGGGTTAGGGTTGAACATAGAGAGCTTTCTAGGCCTAATAGTGCTCTATATGCATGCAGGAATATTCAACAGTAGATGAGATTTATTCAAACAACACAGAGCTTGGTGTCAGCAAACCTTTCCTATCTGACATCTGCAATTCCTCCTGCTTAACTTTATCCCATTCTTTCAGTGGTTTCCTGGGGCAACAAAAACACTGATTCTTCTGTGTGAACCCCCTGAACTGGAATTTGTTTGGAATTAACTGGAATTTGTTTAACAAAATATGTGTTTCTTTCTTGACTTTTCCTTACATCAAATACTCTGCCTGTGCCTCCTGTGATTGCCTCCCCTCAACCATCCTCCACCCCAGCAGTGGTGCCCAATCTCAGCAGACTGCCTGGTGCCAACAACCAAATGTATTTGTCCATCAGCTACCTCAAATAGACGTAGAAAAATGGTGAAATCTTCAAAAAGAGATGTTGATGTAGCAATCATGTTAGGTGCCCAGAGCTGAAACTTGGACATTCAAAAGTCTACTATGTCCCATATAACTCTTGTACACTTAATATTTTTATGCCCATTTATTACTCTAGATCTGTCTAAACACCAAGATACCTACCAGCTGTGTGAGCCATTGGGCTACAAAAATGGTGTGGTGGGAAATAGAATCACAGAATCATAGAATTGGCTGGGTTGGAAGGGACCTCAGAGATCATCAAGTCCAACCCTTGATCCACTCCCGCTGCAGTTCCAGCCCATGGCACTGAGTGCCACATCCAGGCTCTTTTGAAATATCTCCAGGGATGGAGAATCCACCACTTCCCTGGGCAGTCCATTCCAATACCTGATCACCCTCTCCATAAAGAAATTCTTTCTAATATCCAACCTAAACCTCCCCTGGCACAACTTAAGCCCATGCCCTCTTGTCTTGCTGAGAGTTGCCTGGCAAAAGAGACCAACCCCCCCCCGGCTCCAACCTCCTTTCAGGGAGTTGTAGAGAGTGATGAGGTCTCCCCTGAGCCTCCTCTTCTCCAGGCTGAACAGCCCCAGCTCCCTCAGCCTCACCTCACAGGACTTGTGCTGGAGTCCCTTCACCAGCCCGATTGCCCTCCTTTGGACCTGCTCCAGCACCTCAATCTCCTTCCTGAACTGAGGGACCCAGAACTGGACACAAGCTGTGGCCTCACCAGGGCTGAGTACAGGGGCAGAATCACTACCCTGGACCTGCTGGTCACACTGTTCCTGATACAGGCCAGGATGCCATTGGCCTTCTTGGCCACCTGGGCACACTGCTGGCTCATGTTCAGAATCATTCGTTCCAGCTGGAAAAAACCCACCTTCTTAGGTGGATCAGGAGATCTGTCTTCTTGAACACTGGGAAAGGCAAATTGTACTCAGGATCCTTCCCCAGCCTGGGTTAACAGCTTTTGCCACAGAATTTTTGTTGTCACCAATCTGCATCTAAGATAAGTCAAGTGGATTGTATGGAGCTGAGGCACAAACCCCTGGGGAACCAGAGCTGGTTGCAGTACTCAGCCCTTGCAGGGCTATGAACTGGGAAAAATAAGTATCACAAGGACTAGTACAGACAACAGCCTAAAAGTTTGCTTGATGTTTCCCTGTTTTTCCTTATGGCAAAGGTCAGACTGTTGTCCAACCTGTTGGAATTGTCGAGCTGCTGATTTTTTTATGCCTTTCAAGTGTTGTGTCTGTGTGGCTTTTGGTGATTCATCTTTTGTGGTTCCCTTGGTGTTGCACCCACAAGATCCAGAGGTTGTGCAAGGGAGCATTGTGAAAGCTGCTCTGAAGCAGGGTACGTGCTAGCTGTGCTAAAGTGAAAAAGTGCAGGGGCTGGAAGCTGCAAACAGAGCTGTGTATACAAAATTCATTTTCTGGCTACTCCCTTGAACTGAGAACAGCTAATCTTAACAAAACAAAAGCAGACAGGCAAGAGACATGGTCCAGAAAGGCACAGTCAACCTGACTTATCAAACAACCATGTTTACCTTTTGACACTGTTCTATTCCATTAACAATTACTGATCTAAGACAGTTCTGCTAGGGTATTGGAAATCTTTACAGCTCCAGGGAGAGAAGTGTATTCTCTGAAAAGTTTTGTTAGCTCAACAATTTATTCTTTATTTATATTGGCTTTGATGTGAGAGAAGAAAGTGAAAAAGAATGTAGAAAGTGGGCAGTTTCATAATACAAGTATATTTGTCAAGTGAAAGAAGCTTAGGAGGCAAGGAAAAGATGTAATGTGAAACACTGCAAAAACACAGTTAGGAACATAAATACGAAATTATGCACAGTATAACCTGGTTTCAACCTTTTCTTGAGTGGTTTGAAGGTAAAGTTTTTTAATGGCATTTCCAAAATAATAAATACCTGCTTTTATGATCTAAAACTCAACCAAGAAACTGCAGTAGCAATTGGCATCACTCTCCTAGAAGGCAATCTTGGTGTGCAGAAGACATGATGGCTCAACACTTTTTAAACTGCTGAAAGATGCCTGAGATCAGCAAAGTCTCCTGAAGAGTGTTGAGATTAAATTTATCTGAGGAAAAAGAGGAAAGGCAAGCATGAAATTATTTTTAGGATACCTCTATGGTCCAATCCACACTGTATGGGTTCTGTATCTTCAGTAGTGCCCACCAGAAAATCTTCTGAGCTTAGAGAAAAGCTGAAATTTCCCACCCAGTCTCATCTCAGAGCCATGATGGTCTGAGCATATATTACATTTATGTCGTTCTTAAATGTATTTCTTCTCAGTGTGCTAATCAGCCTGACTGACCCCACTTGAAGGAGGAAAAGGGTGATGTATATCCAAAGGTTTCTCTGCACAAGAAAGTTGCACAAGTTGACAACCTCCCTGTGAGCACATTCCCTCTCCATCTCAAATAAAGTTTTTGTTGGTTTTTTTTTCCAGTTTGGCTCAAACTAAGCTATAAAAAACCTCTCTTGCACTGGAACAAGCATTTATGGATAGCAGCAACTGCATGGTGAGGCTGTTGGGGAAGAGGTGAAGCCCAGGTGCTGGTCAGAGGGAAGGCATCCCATGGAACAGGAGCTGTGTCTTCCAGATCCTCAGCAGCTGATCTCTGGACCTCTCTCCTTTTGCTCTGCACAGATGTGGGAACTCTTGCACACAGCACCTAGGGACATGAACCTTCCTGGTTAACAAAGCTTGCTTGAGCTCCTCATTAATTGGAAATGAGCATCATTGTAAACACTGCTCTTGGTTTGGTTTCAGACCACCTTTTTCCCCCTGCCCCAGAAACTCTCCTTGCCTTTATGTGTGCAGAGCTGCAGATGGTCATGCACAAGCTTTGCAACCTTGAGAAAGAAATCATGGCATTCACCTATAATGATAAAAGGTTTTATCACTCGTAAAACTCCTCAGTTGTGCAAACAGGGAGAGAACATGAGAAGCTTTCAGTGGTTTCCTGTCCAGAGCCCAGCTTCTTTCCAGAGAACTGATATAGTAATCAAAAAAGGATGAAAAAGTCTTACGTGAGTCAATTTTTTATTAACCTGCTCAGGGGTAATTCCAGGGATTCCCACAAATGATCCTTCCCTCTCTCCAGTTACTGTCAGGGATTACAAAGTACTTCCTTTCTCCAAGGACCTGGGATATCCCATTTGGAATGGGGGTGGTGGTGTGTTGTGCCCATCCCTTTCCTCAGACACCCTTGCTTGATTGATGAGCAAGAAAATTATCCATATCAATAAAATTAATAAAGTAAGGACCATGTTTTCCATACATAACCTTGGATGAGCCATCTGGAGACATTCATCAGGCAGGAATTTGTACACACAACCTGGGCAAGTATGCATTCAGTCACCTGATGTGGATATCCCAAGGTATGTTTTCTGTTTGCACATGGGAAAACACATGTTTTCACACTTTCAGTGGTTGATTTGACAAAAAAATCTTTTTGGTATCTAGCAAAAAAAAAATGTTTTCATTTATAGAGTTGCTGAGAAAGATTGCACTAGAATATCTCTCAGCTGAGCCAGTCTAAAGGGAAGGAAAATCCAAGTTGCTCTTTTCCCCCTCTTATTTTTGTTTCGTTTTATTTTGGGTATTTTTTGTGAGATACTCTTCTCAGGCAGCAGGATATCAGCTGTCCTACGTGGCAAACAAAGAATTCTGGTTTGCCTCTTAGTTTCTTATCCTGTTGTTTTCAATAGGGGAGTTTGTTCTTCCTGTATGATTGGAATAATTACCCTGACAAGGCAAAGGACTGAGACAGATGTTCTCCCTAACTGATAATAAAAGCAGTGTCCTTCAGCTTTTTGCTGGCTGTGAACTCCACTACCATTCCCTGATATCTCACTATGGGATGCAGGCACCAAATACTTTAGGAAGTGGAGTTCTGGTGCTGATCTGCCTTCTTATTTCAGGTGAGGACAGGGCAAATTCTGCAGAGTTAAATAAAATTGTATGCTCATTCTCTCCAAAAAGGAGAATAACTCATTTTAAAGCTCCTAACTGTTGCAGGTTACCTGCCCTTTACAAGGCAGAATTATTATAGTTTTTATATTTTACCATGAAATGGTGCTGCCAGCTGTCAACAGCTCAAGGAACAGTTAATTATATTTTTGTACAGCTGTTCATAAGAGTGTAGAAAGCTGCTGTTCTCCTCCTGAAAAGAAAAAAAAAAATCTTGGCATCAGTTCTTTGGGGAGAATAGTTAACAAGTATCCAAAGTAGTTGTAATGGGAAAGTCAATCGTTCTTCCTTTTGTGAAGTAAAAATGCATTTCCTCTGGTGCAAAGGGAATCCAGTTACTATTCTGGGGCTGAGCTGGGAATGATTGTGTTTGAAATTCAAGGGAACTGGTATTGTCCACTACTAGAAACACCACCTCATTTCCAGGGCAAATTCTTTCCTGGCCATTCCAGGGAAAAGGCGGAGGAGCTGCAGGTTTCACCCTTGTAATACATGTGTGTGTGTGGACCTCCCCTCATTCCACATAGCTCAGGTCCTTACGTTGTCCATGTCCCATTAAATCCATGTTGTTCCTGTCTGATGCCACGGCGTTGTTTTGGAACAGATCCACAGCTACAGCAGCAATCTGAGATTTGCAGTTCTAGCAATGCTTGAAAGGTCTGTCCCAGTCCTGCTAAATCCTGCAGGCCATGAACACCACTGGAGAATTTATGGTGTAGGCAGGGGAGCCAGATAGAGGGTGTGGGGAGCTTACTTGTTTAGCTTAAAATTTTGATTTATCAGAAATGAACTACTGTTGTCAGGAAGGACTCTCTTCCGACAAATTGAAGCCCATCAAAAATCATTGAAATATTTTATTTGGATATTTTCTAAACCAGAATGTTGGCTCCATTATTTTTAAATAAGAAAATTATTTTAACTGAATAGAAATGCAGTTTGGTGGGGCTTTTTCTGGTTTTCAACAGAGTGGTTGAAACCAAAACAATTTGGAAACTATAACATATTTGTATTGGCCTAACCACATTTTTTTTTTCTTTTGAAAAGCCTTTCTTTTTCTTTTGGAAACTCATATTTTCTGTCTGTTTTATGTTTGGTATAGAGAGAAAATGCTCACTTCAGATGATTGGAAGTTAAGGCATCATTTCAAGCTACTTAGAGCACAGGGAGAAAAGACATGAGTGTCCCTTTGATGTTATTCCCACTTCAGTTGCCCTGAAAGATGTGTGCTTAATTAAGCTGCTTTTCCTATGCTCCTACATAGTGGAGAAAAGTGGGTCCAAAGAGGAGCACAGGAATGACCAGAGGGCTAGAAGAGGCTGAGAATGTTGGGCTTGTTCAGCCTGGAGAAGAGAAGGCTCTGGGGATCTACAGGAAAGCTGGAGAGGGATGTAGTACCAGGACAAGGATTAGTGGTTTCCAACTGGAAGAGAAGGTACATTTGGGTTAGATATTAGGAAGAAATTCTTCTCTGTGAGAGTGGTGAGATACGGGCATAGGTTGCCCAGAGAAGCTGTGGCTGTCCCATCCCTGGAACTGTTCAAGCACAGACTGGATGAGGCTTTGACCAACCTAATAACAGAACCAGCTGCTGTCTCCAAAAAAAAAGCATTGCTCCCTAGCCCAAAGCAGGGGGAAAAAAATCCCACTTGACTTGCCAAGGTCACTGACAAAGGAGAAGAGTTCACCTCCTTTTGCTGAGGCAGAGCAAGACTTAACAGCCTCATCAGGGTCAGAATTAAGTTGAGTTGTACCAACTTTCCTGACATTGAGGTACAACCTGCTGGAGACTCCTGTGGTGTGGGCAGTGCAGTGGGTGCTTCCCAATGCGAGCACAACCCACTGAAATCCCTACAGAGGACCTGT